>NC_050483.2:45150444-45453474 GCF_012460135.2 Molothrus ater | reverse complement strand
AAATAGTTTAAAATTTGTTATGTAATATATTTTCCAAGTTTTGAAACTAGTATGCTATTTCTGCCTCATGTAAATGAAGGAACTAGTTCTGAGTTGGTTTTGTTTTAGTAGTGATACCCTTCATTTGGAGGAGCATGATACTAACATGAGGGATGAGTAGCTGAACTAAAAAAGTAAGGTGAGTTCTTGTCAGCACTGTCTGCAAGTGAACGGCATAGAGCTGGCTTTGAGCAGTGTTCCTGGTTGCCTAGGTTCTCTCTCCTTGGATATTGAAAAACATCTCTGCCCTTGCCATCATAGTGTTGATTCAACACAGCATCAGGGGTCACAACAGGCTTGCATTTTCTAGTCTTGGTGAATTTTGCTGTCATGAACCACTTCTTTCCCATAGTGCCAGCACAACGTTTGCAAACCTTCAAGGGTAGAGGTATATTTAGTGAAGTATGTGTAATTTGTGTTGTATTGTGGGATGGCTTTGAAGTCACTTGGCAGGTTTCTTTGCTTAGTACAAGAAAGTTATTTAAGCAAGTCATTCTCTCCTGAGGTGGATTTTGGAGTGATTATTGTGTTCCTCTCAGTGCACTTCAGAGCTGAAGACAGGGTGTCATAAGGTGCAACTTGGAAAGTATTTTACTTGCCTTCTTTCTTCTCAATTGCTTCTCAATTTCCTCATGAAAATACCTCACATTTCTTGTTAAATATATTTTTTCATAGGATGAGAAAAGGGGAATTTGTATTTAGGAGGAATTCCTGATGATAGTTTGCTGTTCCTGGGAACCAGCCAGAAACTTGTTTTAGTCAGAGTTTCCAGAATTGCTCTGCTTTCTGTATGACTGCAGTGTCAGGTGGCGAGTGAAGTACCCTGCTCTTTTATGGATAGACTCTTCCATCAGGCCTTGTTCTCTTAGGTGCTTTTGCAGGTCCTTGCTTCCTGACAGCCTTGGGTGTGCTCTCACCACCCCCAGAGGCTTCCTGCACAGGTGTGAGCAGTCAACAGTGACAACAGTGTCAGCAAGGTGCCTGATGGCTTTGTGCTGCTACATTAGATGTGGTGCAGTCATAGAAGTTGAGAAATATGCTTCTGCAATTCTGGTCTAAAACGATTATCTTTTTCAGGTTCTGGTCTTGGATGTAGTTACTCAAACTGTTGTTTTAAATTCTGTGGTGAGATGTATAGTTCTATCCTACAATTCTTTTTGTTCCTGTAGAAGCCCTTCTGTGATCATACTGAACAGTTGGACCTGTAGAAGCTGTTGGGCATTCCCATGGATAAGCAGAGTGGCAAATCTTTGTGAAAGGTTTGCTTCAAGCCTGCTGTTGCAGCATATCTGGACACAATGAGCTCAGGATAAATATTTCTTTAAAGTAAGAACCTTTAATACCCAGTAATCTCTCCACTATTACTTGCAAAGAGATCACCTGTTGTAACAACAGTAGGTTTCATCCACAAGAGAAACCTTTTGATGGTGAGTTACTGACAACAAAAGTTTCCTAATCATTGAAGAAGGTGATATTAATGATATTCACAGGTCCTGTGTTAACAGCTGCAGCAACCTCCACTGGGTTAGGCAGGGACAGATGTCACAGTGACGTGACTTCAGTATTTGATAGCTTGGGGCTGCAGATGTTAGTTGCTAATGCCCGTTTTTGAGTAATAGGAAATTTCTGCTTTTTCTCTTTGCTTTTATGGTTACTGAAGCCAATGTGACATACTTTTCAGATGGTGTACATCTGCACCCCTTCAGTCTGTGTAGCTGCCTGGTTCATAGCGATGATCATTTTGGTTCAAGAAAGCCTAGCGATGGCCACTCATCCCCTCCTGATCTGATAGTGGAGAAGTAAGTACCGATCTGCTCAGTGGCAGCTGTTGTTTTTGAGTAGCAAGGTCCTTAACTCAGAGCTGTGTTAAAATTCTCAGCCTGCTGGCAGAGTTTAGGTGTGTGAGCAGAGCTCTGGAGTCACTTGTGGGCGTCTTGTTTTGGTTCCTCTCCTCCCAGCCTCCAGGCACCTGTGTTGGTGCCCAGGCTCTCGGCGTCCCTGGTTTCCCATGCACAGCCTGGCCTTTCCCTGAGGGCTGTCTGCCAGCCTTGCTGCCCAGCTCACCCCAGCCCCTGTACCCCTGCTCTGTGTCATACTGCTTTTGCCATTTGTCTTACAAGCTGCTTTCTGTCCAGCCAGAGTCCTGGTTTTCCTTTTTCAGTGTGCTGTTTCACAAGGTGCATCAGGATGTCACCAGGGCTCCTGCTGCAGAAGGGAACAGTTCCCATTCCCCTCCCTGTGTCCCCACATTCCTCCTCTGCTTTGCCACAGCTCTCTGGATGCTTGTCACACCCTTCATGTGAGCCAGCGTAATGAATGTAACTTACATCAAATTGTGTGAGAAAAACAGTTTTCTTTGAGGAAAATGACTGAAATGGGCTTATGGAAGAAGGCCCAGGCACATGCAAGGCATCACAGAGGAAAAAAAAAAATCTCCCTTTTGGCAGATTTCCCTTAAGGTTCTGTTCCCTTGGGGACCATCTTGGTGGTGATGCTGCTGCAAGAGATATGGGTACCTGGGGCTGCTCCTCCAGGCAGATACAAAGTGAAGATGTTACCAGAGCTTCAGAAGGGAAAATTTGGATATGCCAACATCTCCCTGAGCCCGTGCTTTGTGGTTTCTGTATCTGCTTTCTTCCCAAAGCTTTGTTTTGGCCAGACTTGTTTTTATGGCAGTGAAAAGAACAGCTCTGTGAAAAAGGTTGTGTTCCTAACACATTTCAAGTCTGTGCTAAAATAACCAGGGAACAAAATTCTTCAAATAAACACTATCTGGAATTTTTATGTAGATGGATGTAGCCCCTGCAGTACCAAAATCTGACCGTGCAAACCCAATACAATGGGTTGTGTACTTTTTCCCAGCCACTGGTCTCAGAAAGAGCTCAACACACAATTCTTTTAATTGAGCTTTGGGCAGGCAGTAGCTGATGTGTGAGGCCAGGTAGTTGTGAGGTATATGCTGGCAAAACCTTGACAATGAGGAGTTTTACTAGTGGATAATGCTATTAATTCCCAACTATAGCAATTGAAAGTGCTGACAAGCAGCATTTTAATTATTTTAGAATTTCAATGTTACTAAAAAATGACCAAACATAATATTAATAGGTTGTGTAAAGTCGTATTTAAAAACTTCTATGTGCAGTCCATTGGAAGAAAAAACAAGTGAACACTGAGTGTATCATGTACCTTTCTTTTCTTGGCAATGCACTGACTTTAGTTGCTGGGAGGGAATCAGAATTGGATATTTGATATATGAGAGAGCAAATTTGTTAACAAATTGCGAGTTAGTACACAGTATTGTGCACAATCTACATATATCTGTTAAGTGATGTTAAAAGGAGTAGCAATTTCTCCATGTGAAAAATAATCAGGATTGTTTTTAAACAAAGTATTCAATCAGACTTTCGTTGGGTAACTCTGTTTCTCTCTCTCCCCATTAGCACCTCTGAAGTAGTTTACCCTCAACTATAGTTTACCCTTGGACCACATGAAGAGGACTTGTAATAACATTCCCCAGTTTTTAATCACCTTAACCAGGAATCAGTGCAGAAGCTGCAACCTGTGTTCGGCAGGAGGGAGGTGGTTGTGCCTGGCCCTGGGAGGAGGTGGCATGTGGGGCTGAGGATATCAGGGGGCTCTTATCCACTCCTCAGTCACTTGTTGCCTGGGAGACAAATGTAATCCAGAGATTTTTTTTTGACCCTTCCTTGCTGGTTTTTGATTGGAGTCACTATTGACTTTTGGCTTGGAGGAGGTAGTGAAGCAGCACGCCAAGTGTCATAAGATGGAAATTAATCACTACCGACGGGTCTGAGCTCCAGTGATTTCCTTTCCCTGTGATTGCTCTGTACATGGGAAGACTAATGACACATCTGAACAGACAGTTAACAAAGCTCTTCACACCTCCTAACAGTCAAGAAGGTTTCTCAACCAGATGTCACTTCAGTTTTCCTTTTTATTCATGCTCTGTTATGTGATTGTGGAAAAACAAAAGTAACTGTCTTAAAAGAGAACATTGCAAAGTTGGCAAGCTTTGCCTTAAATTACATTTGTTTTTGCTAGTAAATTATAAGTCAGTTCGGTTGCAGTGAAAATATAGCAAATCTGCCTTCCCAGTGGTTTTTTTAACGAGGAGTGTACTTCTCAATATTTTTTGTCAGAGTTCCTGTTTTTCAGTGAGATTATTTCTGGCTTTTGCAAGAATATGGGCAAACCACACAAACTTATCTTAACAGTAATGAAAGGTTTTGAAGTCAGTCTTCAGTAGTGACTTCATATTGTAAGGCCCTCAGCTTAAACTAACTGATGGGTTTTGGGGAGTAATATCTTCCAGGTAGATGACAAGGCTGTCTTAGAAGTAAATGAAAAAACAGAGAAGTTTGGAAACAATATGTTGTGTTCCAGTAAGTACAAATAAGGTAGATGGTATTTAAGTGTAGCTTTTTTTATAAGCTTATCCCATGCTGTAAGAAGTAAGGAATCCAGCAAAGGTTTTCTCCTGAAAAATTTTCCTAGTTTTGCTCATTGCTTGCTTAAAAGGAAATTTTATGTTCTTAGTCTGGGTCTTGGATAGAGCGTGGAAGTGGAATTTGGGATGTTTGAATTCTATTTTTGACTCTGTCCTTTGCCTAAGAATCACTTACTGGCCTTGTCATGTGTCTGGCTCATTGTCCCATATTTTAGGAGGGCTAAGTGTAACAGCCTCCTCCTTGCAGACTGGTGTGAGGACTGTGGTGCACAGCTTCCTCAGCTGACAGTAGCACAGGATCTCTCAGTTGTTGACTGTAGTGCTTTGCTAAAATCAGAGCCACAGAGGCTTGCTGGCTTCTCTCTACCCCTTTAGTTTTGGGCTTTTTTCACCATATCAGGACCTTGCTTCATTTCAAGTGCTGGAAGATATCTCCCCTTAGACTCTTCTGTGGCCTCCTAGTAGGGCACTTTTGGGCAGTAAAAGGATGGATGGGCTTGAACCCTGCAAGCCATCCTGAAGAGTCTTGACCCCATGCTCCTGTTCCACCAGAGCAGCATGCAGCCCTGCTTCTTTCTGACAGAAGACTGTCATAGCTCCTGTGGGTTGTGCTGGCTGCTCTCCTTTTCCTTCAAGCCAAGTCCCACATGGTGCTGGAAACTTTCTAGGTGCACACACAGCCATCCAGGGACATTGCAGAAGACTTTTGTTTTTCATTTATTTTTGGGGAGGAGAACTTGGTGCACATTTGCTCTCTGTAAGCACTTTGCATGTTGCACTGTGTATCCTAAAGCTGTCCGTGGGGCAGAGGAGCACTTAGGAAGTGGTAGGGCAAAGATACAAGTTTTCAAAAGGAAACAGTTGTCTGGTTTTGGTCTTCTATACGGTTTAAGAAAATAGTGTCCTTCTTCTGATGTGATTCTGTGTGCGTGTCTGTGTGTGCTTGTTCTTTAACTGAGAGCTTTGTTTCACTGATAGAAGTTGAAGCAGAGGAAAGGCATGGTCCTGGGTTGAAAAGCAGCTAGAGGCAGTAATACAGCCTCCCCCACCTGTTCCAGAAACCATCAACATTTACCAAAAAATCTTAGCATAATGCCTTGAATGCCTGTCAGTTGAGTTCAGTCAACAGTTAGGATTTGTGTTTGCTTTTGTGTATGATCAAGCACAGCAACACTGCTCCTGAACTATCATTCCATATGCTTTCATAGTGAAGCTGAGGAAAAGTTTTCATATTTGTTTGAGAACTCACACAATCCAAAATCCTCAGCTTGACCTCTGATGGGATTGAGACAAGAAATGAAATTGCACTGCTTGTAACTGCAGAATAAACACTGAATTTAGTGTAATCTTTACTTTACAGATTAACTGCTGGTGTTGTTCCTTGAGTCCAGAAAGGGTAATTACAGTAACTGTTGTTTTAGCTGATCACAATTTCACAACACACTTAAATGGTTATACTCTGATTATACTGTGGGCTTTTTTTTTTTTTTAGTATTAGTTCGTTGGTTTGTTTTGGGTTTTTTTGGTATTTTTTTTTCCCTCTGGGGAGAAAAGATGATTAATTTCCTCTTGTAGTATAATGGTATTGATGTCATGTGGGTTGGAGGATTAAGTCCTTATATTTTTAAAACAGTTGCTAGGGTGTTTAACCCTCTCCTTTTTAGCCTTGTTTCTGTTTGTATAACAGCAAAAGGAAAAGAAAACTACTTCAAAAAACAAGATACTTCTTTTCAAAGTTTCTGTTTAACGGTTAACTGTAGCTTCTTATTTTTCCAATATGAGGTGATTGGAAAATTGCCAGATATTATTAAATCCTATTAACTAGTAACAAGAGAGAGGGGGAGAAAGAGCAACCAAACATTCATTCTTTTTTTCCCTCAGAATTGTGATTTAAATCATATAGTCATAATACATTATTAATGGGGCAATAATCTCTGGCAAGCAAGTTATATTCGCTTCTGTCAGACAAAAAACCCAAACCCACTGCTTTTCCTGACAAAAACTGCTAAATAAATACGGCTGTGCCATTAGATCAAATATTTGATTTTTTAAAAAATCTTTTTCTCTTTGCAGAGTATTGGAAAGGGGTCCTTGTGGTGTATAGACCCAGAATATAGACAAAATCTTATTCAGGCTTTGAAAAAGACACCCTATCACCCATATTCGCATGTGTTCAATACACCTCCCACATCTCCTCAGGCATATCAAAGGTAAGAACTAGATGCATTTTACAATTCTAAATGTTTTCCTGCCGTGTTGGGTATGATTCTTTGGTAAGACACTAAATGTAATCAAGGGATACAGTTTGGAATGTGTGAGTGTGGAAAGCCCCGGACCGCGGGTCTGGCCTGGCCTTTTCCACTGTGTCCAGGGCACCTTTTACCTGCGCATGGCCCTGCTGGCATCAGCGTTCCTGAGCAGAGCCTGCAGGCTTCCTGCAACAGCCCTTTGGCAGAGGAGCACCTGGAATAAAAATGCAGATGAGCAAATGGAGAGCTCTGAAGTGCCCACTTATCCCCTTTGGTGAAGGCACGATTCCCTCCCTCGCTCAGAGGAGATGGGCTCATTCTTCTCCTAGGAGAGCTGAGGGCCGATGTTGCCTGTGCAGCTTCAGGATGTCCACCAGGTTGAGCTGGTGCCCAGGTGGCTTGACCAGCCCTTGGTGGTGGATGGGCGTCCTTTAGGATTAGCCTGGATTTTCTCCTTTGCTTCAGTGAAACAGACATGGGGTGGTGTTTTTCTGTTCATTTTGCATTTTTTTGATCTGGCATTCATTTATGACCAGTGTTAGCAAAGAGACATAATCTATGGCTGCCATCCGCAAGGCAGGAAAGCAGGGCGCTGAGGTTTGGCAGACCTGCGTTCTCCTCGATGCCGGTAAGGGCCGGGAATGCGGTTCATGGCCCGTGCTTCCCCCTCAGGACGGGGAAGGTGTGCTGAGCCAGCCGCAGCAGGGCCCGCAGCAGCACCGGGACTGAGCGGTGGGGTTGTTCTTGTTATTTTTCCGCGTTAGTGTTGAGGCTGGCGGGAGGGAGGGAGGGCAGCGGCCGGCAGGGCAGCGTGATGGTCGCTGTGGTGACGGCGCGTCTCCCGGCAACGCGCGGGCCGGGCCGGGCCGGGCCGGCGCTGCCGCCTCACGGGCCCCCGGGCTCGGCCGCGCCGTTGCCGCGGTAACGGCGATCCCGGCACGGCGCTGGCAATGGAGACCCTGCGCCCGCTGTTGTGTCGGGGGATCGCCCCGGTGGCCGGGGATGCCCCTGGGCCCCTGGATTGTATTCTGGAAGCCAGGGCGTGACCAGGGGTGAGGGGTGCCGAGGCGGTGCAGCTTGGCTGTCCCGGTGTTCATGGGGTGCTGGGCAAACACTGTCCCTAGCACCACCTGTGGAAGTACCCCTCACTACTGTGCTCGGCAGGACAGATGAATAATTTAGGTAATGGATTAAAACTGTAATTTGTGCATTTGAACAAAGCATGTTTCCTGGCCCTTGCTTTATTGTCACTGCTGCCTTTTAAAGAGTATTAATTCTCATACAGATTTATTGGTAAATTCTCATATTGAGTAGAAGTGTAATGTACATCTGACATAGAAATTGAGAGATTTTGATCCCTTCTAATCCCCACAAACAGAAAAATCTAGCATACACATGCAGTTGAAAGCCTGAGGACTCCCATTTTTCTAAGGGTGAAGTGACTGTTGACTCAATGGGCTGGGTTTGCCAGAACCGCTGTGGAATTTGGTGGCAGATGTTGGCAGCAGGACAACGACTTGGGCAGCTCTTCTAGGCTAGGCTGAAGGAGGCAATGCAGCAGCACTGCTGTGGGCAGTCCTTGCAGGGATGAATCCTTAGAGACACCCTGTCTGGGTGTCAGGGAGCACACAGGGGCACAGCTAGCCTCTGTCCTGCACAGCCCTGTGCCCACTGCTCCCCTGTCCTCATCCTGCACAGCCCTGTGCCCACTGCTCCCCTGTCCCCATCCTGCACAGCCCTGTGCCTGCTGCTCCCCTGTCCCCATCCTGCGCAGCCCTGTGCCCGCTGCTCCCCTGTCCTCATCCTGCACAGCCCTGTGCCCACTGCTCCCCTGTCTTCATCCTGTACAGCCCTGTGCCCACTGCTCCCCTGTCCCCATCCTGCAGAGCCCTGTGCCTGCTGCTCCCCTGTCTTCATCCTGCACAGCCCTGTGCCCACTGCTCCCCTGTCCTCATCCTGCACAGCCCTGTGCCCACTGCTGCTCTGTGCTTGCTGTATGTGGCAAAGGATGCCTGCAGAGTCACAGACCTTGGGCAGAGGTTGTGCTGCCCTCTTCCAGTGGGGTGTGTGTCCAGAACCTCACAGCCTGTTTTCATGAGTGGGAGAAGAGAGGACTACTGGCAGGTGCCAGACAGTACAGGATTTAAGAAGTGGGTTTCAATCACTACCTGCTTTCAGCACTGCCCAGTCTAGCTGAGCAAGGGAGAAGGAGGAGTCTGCTGAAACACTGACAAGCAAGTCCCAAAACTGAAAGGGAAGGTTTTTCTCCTTGGAGCCCATGGGATGTCTGAGCTGCTGCTACATTGCTTGTGCTGCCAAGTGCTTTGGAGTCTTCCTTGTAATGACTGCATCATAAAACAAAGAGCTTGTGTGGTTGAAGGAGCAAATGCCTTGCAAATACAGCAAAGGCCAGGTTTTATATGAAGAAATTGTGGTCTTACTGTTACTTTTACTTGGCTATCTTTCAGCATTTCCACTGTTAAATAAAACTTAATATCCCCATAGTATTCTAAAATATTTATTCATTCTGCTGCTAATGACTGGTGAAACGTCAACATGAAGCTGGTCTAGCCTATCAGTGACTTTTGAATTAATTCTGGATTGGCAGTTACATGGTAATTTTCTGAATAAATTTCCAATATATTCTCAACGAGTTGAATATTCCCTGTGCATTTGGAAAAAAACAGTAATCCCATGTGTAAGTGATTGCTTTCTCATGTGTACAAAGACTTCAGGAGGGGTAGAAAATGTAAATCCACTCCACCATAGTCAGATCTCCAGAGCAATGCATCGTCATAGTAACAAATTCTAAGGGGAATTTTTCTTATGGTGAAGACAGTACATCTAGAAAAAAATCCTTGGGTGGCAGAGGCTTTGCTGTCTGTCCATCTTATGAAATGGAAGTCCACAACTAAGAGAAGCTATGTCGCTTAATATTAATTAAATATATCTGGAACCAGATAATGTGCCAATATTATTCCAGGCTCTAGGAATAAGGGTCAGCTGGTGAAATTCCACGGGGGCAAATTGACCTATTCCTTGTCTTTATCAGATGTTTTAAAAGAATAAAGATGCACAAATGAATCACATGTTCTGTTTAGTATCTGCATAAGCAGCTTAGGGTAGAATTGAGCACAGAGTGGAGGAATGCATTGTAAAAATATCCCAAGCATGATGATTACTGAATACATAAATTCCCCTTTTCCTGAACATAGTTAAATTAATTGCATCAGATAATTCAGTTTCATGACTTCAGTAGAGCATCCTGCATAAATGTGACAGGGGTGGACCTTTTATGAAGGAGTTTCATGATGCGAACCCATTCATTTGGATGGCTGAGTGAGTGTTATACCAGTGTCATTTGAGATTAAAATGACTCAAGCCATGACATTTGGACTACACTGGGTTCCATGTATAGGAGACATTTTGGGGGAAAAGGCAACCTTGCTGTCATTGTACATAAGAAGGAACTTCAGACTGCAGTTGTCTGAATTTGCTCCTTCAATTCAGGGCAAAGATTACCTGTAAGCTGTTAGAAGAGAAGAAGTAGAATATCACAAGGTGAATTATTTAATTTTAATTGGCTTGGATGTGTGTTCTTAAAAATCAATACTCACAACAAACAAAACCCCTTGGGTTTTTATCTGGTTCTTCTAATTGAAGCATGTGTCATAAAGCACGTCGTTTATGATGAATTTAAAGAGCAAACTAACACTGATACACATCATTACAAAGGAAGAGCTCTCCTTGGTGTCGAAAAATAGGCATGTTAGACTAATGTGTATCTTCTTAAATTTTACAATTATTTTGGCAATAGCAACTTTGAAATATATTTATAGATACATACTTGGTTAAATAAAAGTACAAGCCATGAGCTCCTTAAACATTCATCATTTCTCCATTGTCTTGTCTTTTGATACCTCTTTCTGATAAAAATATTCTTTAGCCCAAGGTTGAGATTAGAAAAAGAGACTTTGTGGTTATGAACCCTTGTCTAACTTCTGAAATTTATTTGTAGAGACACAGAGAAAGATTTGTGAAACCTGGTGGATAAAGCTTTGTTCCTGAAAATCCAAGTTTTACAAATCACTGTGAGAAAGTGGTGGCCATCACTGTGAGCTCTGTGGTAAATGGCAGGAGAGGTGACCTGGGCATGCTTTCATTTGCATTTGTCTATTTTAAGGCCGAAAGCACACAGTTTTATCACTCAGGCCTGCCCTTCTGCTCCCACTTCACCCGTGGGAGCAGTGCAGCTCTGCTGGAGGAACAACTTCAAATATTTACAGGTTTTGACTTTACTGTCACAGCTTCCACCTTTTGCAGTTCTTTATTGAAGATACATCAAAGTTGTAGGTTATCACATTTGACAAATTATAAGCACCCTTCCTATCTGTACATTGCATTGAGATCAGATGTGATCTGTGACCATTTGGGGAAGTTGGTGAAACAACCTTTTCCTATTCACTGAAAGACTTTTCGGGTGTCTCCTATAGAAAAGACATGATTTGGTTGCCCTTTGCAGTCTGGAAACATGTGTTTAATTCTGTGTTACTGTTTTTGCTTTTGATAGGGAATGAAGCTGATCATAGGGATGTCTAATACTAATTTCTGTGCATGTTACAACCACTTTATCAAGAAAGATCTAACTATTTTACTTCCTATGCAGAGTCAGAATGAGTTTTCTTCTCTTGGTGTGGTGTTAAGGTGGAGTCTTCTGGGAATTTTTGTTTTGTTATTTTCATAATTTTGTAGTTTGTGAGATCATAGAGAATACAAGTTCTTCTGAAGTGTGCCCTCTGCCACCATCACATGCCTTAATTTGAAGACCATCTATACTTCAGGATTATGTTGCTTTATTTCTGTTTTCTGGCAAGTTAGATGATATTGGTTTAGTTTGGTGTCAGGTATGAACAGCAAAGAGAACTTCTGCTGGAGTGAATGCACTGATAAGTGCATAAATATTTGAGGATTTCTCAATCCAGGACTTGGTTTCTAACATATTCTTACCAGTTCTCTAACCATTAGATTTCTGTGATCCCACTGAACACAGTTTCAGGAAACAAAACAGATCAACTCTTCTTACTTTTAAAAAGGCTCTTTTTCTTTTTCTTTTTCTTTTTCTTTTTCTTTTTCTTTTTCTTTTTCTTTTTCTTTTTCTTTTTCTTTTTCTTTTTCTTTTTCTTTTTCTTTTTCTTTTTCTTTTTCTTTTTCTTTCTTTTCTTTTTTACACCTTACAGCATGAAGGATGTGTAGGGAGGAAAGATAAATTCAGAAAGGTGACCATAGATCCTGGACAGAAAAAGAGGAGCAGAAAGTCTGAATCTGATCTCTCTAACATACAGTTTCATGCAGGAATGGCTGGTAGAAATACAAATGACCCTCTAATCACATCTTCATTCCTCTCAAAATTAGTCACATGCTTCTGAGACTTTTCAACTGAAATGTTTTCAATTCTTTCTCATTCATACCTCCAGAAAGAAGAAATATCATTTTTTCCATTTACATGTCAAATACATGAAGATTTGGTTGAGTCCTTGTTTTGTTTGCATGTATTTAGACTTTTGGTAAAGTACTGTAAAGCAGAGTCCTTAGTCTGTCATCTTTCTATAGATGTCAGGCAAACACCAGCTCATTGCTTTATGATGTTATTTTTCATGGTTCCATTTGTGAACAGTCTTTCCAGTTACTTGGCTTCTTAGGCTCTTTTTCCCCTCCTCTGTGCCTTCTGTAGATAAATATAGCCTTATTCCAAAGATAACTTGGAATGGTACCGTAGATATTTCCACTAAGTTCATGGGAAAAAGAAAGTGTAGGGATCTGTTTTGAAATTTTTGTTGCTTTGTTTGTAAAACCCTCTGTAGGCCTGGGTGTTCCCTTATGAAAGTTCTTAGAGTGGCCTCATTGACAGAGCTGTGAGTTGCTGGCTGCAGGAACTTGAAGCACGTGGATGCTGTGCTTCTGTTTGTCTGCAGCTCCTCATCCCTCTTCCTTGCTGCCCTGGAGCGTGTGCTGGTGCAGGTAGGGCAGGGTTGCACAGTGCATGAGCTGTGGGGTGGAGCAGAAAGCAGAGGGTGTGAGGGACATCTCACCTTTGGTCCCTGGGCACTGAGTGGATGTGTCCCCCTTCATGCCATTAACAGCCCTTGTGTCACTGTGACAGCTGCAGCCGTTGTGTAGATGGGGAGGCCTGTGCAGCATTCAGGAACAGTTCACTGAAGTTTTAGGAGTTGAAAATTCAGACTCAGGAAGGAGTGTTAGTGCAATGAACAGTGGTCACCATGAGCATCACATTTGTTAATCATATAATATTACAGCCATGTAAGTTATCTGACTTCTGAATTTGAAAACAGACTCGTGAAGCTTGGGAAGCCACAAATAGTATCATAGTAGTGTGTCACATCTTGCTGCTCTTGGATTATGAAAAGGTTTTTTTGTATTTCAATAACTCAAGTTAAATTTTTAATTTAGTTTTAATCATGCTCTTGTATTTTCTTTTAGATTTTCTTCACTTCTCTATTAGTTATTGGGCTTTACTTTGATGCTTGTATAAAGAAAAATTGACAGGGAAAGTCACATTATTTGTAGTTCTGTTGTAAAAGTGATGTTCATGGAACAATTCTTAATGTTATGCTAATAGTGATGAACTACTAGTAAAAAATATTAAGATAACTTGAATCTTTAAAACAATGGGTAAGGGATGGCTTTATGTGTAATGGTTATGATTTTAAGGCATGCTACAATTTAACTCTTTATTGTATATTTAATAATTGTTTAAACTCAAAGTTAAGGGGCATTGACTATTTCCAAGAATTGCAGCTCTGTCTTAAACAAAAGCCTGTGTGGACCGTTCATCATTTCACCTAGCATTTTAATATATTTTAGGGAATAGAGAACATGTTTAAAATGTGAGGCAGCTGTTGTAGTTTATGCAAAACTCTGAATATTTGTGTAACCAATTTGTTCCATATGCAATCTTTCTTTGATAATATCAGTTTTACACACAGGTTCAAAGGCCCTGCAGACTTGGAGTAGTCCACTTGAGTCCAAGAGCTGTAGGAACTGATTGCAGGCGACCCATCTTCTCCCCAGGTCATAAGGGAAGGTGACAGATCTACTGAAAATCCTGGTTGTCCATAGAGGAATGTCCAGGAGGGAGCATGGCCAGAGAGAACCATTTCCTCTTCTCTGCATGGTGTTAGTGGGAAGCAGAGCATAAGAGGGACACATTTCATTGCTGCTCACAGTATGACTGTGGAGAATGTTAACAAGGTGGTGTCCAGGTGATCAAGGTGGCCCATCAGGCCTTGTGTTAGCCAGCAGAGGTACAAAACTGAGCTACATGGTGCACCATCAGCTTGGGCCCTGGGCCATTGGACCTTGCAGAACAGCTGGTCCTTGTTCTGAACAAAATCCTCTGATTCCCTCATCTCCCATTTATAAGGGTCACCCATGTGCTAAGCCAGGCTTGCTCCAATAGTGTTTCCAGTTATCTTATGCATACAGTTAAAAGAAAGTGCAGTTTCATTTCATACCTGTGTGTATTAAACCCAGTATTGCTCAAAGTATCAATCAGTCTTTCTATGAATTATTTCTTTTAAAGTACAGATGTCCTATTTCTTCAGTATCTGTATTTTTTTTTAGATAAAAAGCTTAAAAGATGTTTTAGTGGGTTAGTTCTTTTGAACCTTTATTGACTAATTCACTTTTTCTGGGATGTGTTGTATGCATATGTGTATATACAGGCTGCTGTATGGTGGTGGTGTAGTATCTCTGTATCATTTGATACCCTTTCTGGAGAAGGCAGGTTTATTAATTTGTTTAAAGAGAGTACATTTTGGCATAATTTCTTTTGTTATAGTATTGTTATAGTATTTGAATGCTTGAATCATAATTTTTGTCATTGTCAGGTATGACTTAACTTCTGATGTCAGAAAGCCTCAGCTCAAGTCTGGAGTTGTCTCATGCAGGTTGTGATTACTGACCATGTTTTTTCTGGCTTTTATAACTCTATCACCTGGGTTCCTGTTGTACGCAGTTTTCAGTGTGTGTGGATCTGCCCTCTGTATGACTATAAGTAAAAGTGATATTTCTCCTATTTTGATGGAACTGGCTTTTGTAGGAATAAAACTTGCAGGTTTTGCTAGAGTTTCATTTCTCAGCAGTCTCCAGGGTTCAGATGAGTAAAACCAGAAAGGGCTTAAATGGTATTAAAATGCCTTTTTCTGAACTTGTGGAACAAAAAGCATAGAGTCCTTCTTAATACAAAAACTTCTTTACACTTGGGTTTTGAATTTTGACTTGGAAAAATCAAGCTGCTTGTTTCATCAGAATAAAGTAATTATATAAAACGGTTTTGGAGGTGTTGGAGGATCCTTAGCAGAGAAATTTCTATTCTCCTCAAAGTTCTCTGTGCTGGGGAACTGAGATTGTTTTCCTTACCACCTCATTGTCCTGGAGTAAAAGAATGGAGGGTGAGAGGTATGTCTCTTTGCTTGTCCAGTGCAACAGTGACTTGATAAAACAGTTGTTCCTCTTTCCCCTTGCTAAACAGAAGTACTCAGCACTTGCACTTCTTGTTCTTTTTCAGTAAAGCACTGTTGAAACTCTGGAGGTTATATTTGATTTTCTGTAGTGTGTTTTTTCACAGATGTTTTGACTTTATTATGGAAACCCCATAGTCCTGTGAGGCAGTTTTGTTGCAGCCATACACAAGTGAGAATTCAGAGGCCATGTTTTAGATAGATTTCGAGAAATTGAATTCAATTGAATTTTTTTTGTTGGCTTTCTTTCCATTCCAGGTGTCCCTGAGACCAGTCTGTAGGCATGCGGTACTCATTGATGGTATCTGTGCTGTTTCTGAATTGTGAACCTGTTTGTAAAATGCAGCATTTTCCTCTTGGATTTTGGGGATTTTTGTTTGTTTGTTTGTTTGCTTGCTCGCTTGTTTGCTTGTTTTGCTACTGGTTGAAAGAGTGGGGATGGGAGGCTTAGGGGCAGGCTGTAAATTACTTAGTGGAACCTTAGTCTCCGACCACAGGAGAATGTTGAGGCTAATGATTAAGTGATAATCCCACAAAAGGTGGAATTTTGTTTGATTACTATGTTCACAGCTAATACAAATAAATGCATCTGGGAGAAGATTCTAGTCCTTGTGGGATTTTTACATTTAAATCAATCTCTCCAGTACTTCAAGTCCACATGGGCTGTAGAAGCAAGCACAAATTTACTGTGCTATATTATGTTGCTCTTCCACTTTCTGTGAAAAATTCATCTTTGTCATTAGGTCATATAAATGGACTAAACAGGCTGTGGGTTTCATCCGGGTGGGTTTTGTGTTGTTCTTCTTTTGATAAGGTTCCCCATTTTGTCAGAGGCTTTTTTCCCTATGACTGCATATGGTTTTAGTAATAAATGTGCAGATCTCTGGGGTTTCAGTGCACAGATATGTCTATATACTGCAGTGTACTTTTTATGTCAAAAGACAGCCTGGCTGCCAGGGAAGCTGTTCTCTCTTGCACTTAAAACAAAAATGTACTGTTTTAGGGCAGGTGACCTATTTTCATTACAAAAGAGCAAATACTCAGAGAACAGTGATGGGAGAATTGTTTGAGACAACTGGTCTGAAGAGGGTTTGTGCCATCGGTGTGGCTGGCAAACTCGTTAGGGAGGTTTGTGTTGTTGGTGAATAACTTGGGGATACCAGAAGAGGAACGTGGGTGGGGCTGCAGCCCAGCTCTCTCTGTGGGGTGAAGTTGTTTGGATTGTCGCATACAGCTGTGTATCTGTCTACCAGGGAGCATGCCTTCCACCTCTATGCATTCAGATCCTTTATTCCTTTGTGAAAGGCAAATGGCTGAAGAGGTTGGCCAACTCAAATATGAGTGTGGATCAGTGCTTTATAAAAGATCTTTCCTTTCTTTACATCCTGACTCATCCCTGCTTTGTTGACAATCCCCTCCTGTTAATTGCCAGTACTCACTCTGCCAGCTCATATGAACAGTGCAGTTATGTATGGTAATTTTTTATTGCTCTGCCCTTAAAGCATCCAAGATAGCACAGCCAGTGGGTCTTGCTAATACAATTGTAAATGTATTTCTTTCCTGGCTGGCTGCAGCATGCATGCACTTGTTCAATTTTTCTTTCATTAGCTTGTATGACATATTTTTGGTATTAGAATCAGGACTACATGGACTTTATTTGTAAAAGTAGAATAACTGTAATTTATTATTCTGGTCACTTTTAAAGGTAGTAGTCAGTGTCCAATTTTATGTAGAGGGGGTTTTGCATTTGTTTCTTATGGCCCCTTATACCTGACTGCTGTTGTCAGTTGTTCTGTGTGCTGCAGTTTTTAACCTCACTGATTGGTTCTCTGTGTTGTCTGCCTGGGTGGTATAAATATTGCAGAGCTCTACGCCTCTCACTGCTTTTTTTTTCTGTAACTATTTTTATCACAATTCCATTATATATGCTTCCAAAAGAAATTCTGTTGAAACAGTGGTTATAGGCTTGGTAGAGACTTTCCTAAGGTTAGTTTGAAAAGCTAAAGATGCTTAGAACAGACTCTCTTTTTGGCACTTCCACTTAGTTTAGAAGTGTGTTGAATCCTGTGGTTTATTCTATTGTGATGGTGGTGAGGGTGATGTTTTTTAAGACAGAATACATGGAATTTGGAAAAATGAATTGCATAGTAATGCAGATACTGAAAGTTGGGTTATTAAAAATGTAACAGCGCTTTCAAATGTCCATGGAGCATTGGAAATTCATAACTGATGGACAAGCAGGATGCAGGCCCGGTAAAAGTATATGAAAGAGAAATGTAAATTTAGCAAATTTGACATCATTTGGGTTTCATTAATTTTTATGTTTAATCTGGATAAGCAGATGGAGAAAAAAATACAAACAAAAAGGAATTGGGTTACTTTTAATTATGTAACTTTCCTGAAAAGGCGTTTTTTTTTCAGGCAGCTGTCTGATCAATGGCAAAATTCATAACAGCTCCCCACGTATTTAAGATCTCTATTAATTGGAGTTCCTTCTCTATATAAAAAATTGTTCTCTCTTTAGCTGTTTTGCATATGAAAGATGAAGAAGACCATTTTTCTCATGAGATTAAAAAAATAAATAAAACAATTAATTAGAATGAAATAATTTTCTAAACTTAAGGGAATTAATAACAAACAAAGCTTCTGGAGTACCCAGATTTTATTTTGCAACTTGCAAGTATAATATAATGTAAAAGGAAGGCTTTATACAAACACATTTATTCCATGATAGTTTAAGAGCCACAGACAGCTATATTGCTAAAGCAGTGTAGATATTTTGATTATTAAGTACATTTTGCTGCTTTTGTCTTCATGTGTAGAAGTAGACTTGGTCGGATTTGGGGGGGAAAAGAAACTGGAAATTTCTCCTGGAAGTGTTAGAGCTGGTCCTTTTCTGTCACCCTGGGGATATCACTATCAAAACTCTGCTTTGAAAATAGGGCAGTTTGCATTGATGAGCCCTATATTTTGTAATTACATGGAACAAGAGCTTTAGGAGTTTGGTTTGTGTTGAGCTTTGAAGACCCTTGGAGCAGAATCACCCGGTTGTTCAGTAGAGGGTTGCTTTTGGGCTTTTGGAGCTTTGTTGGGGAATTTTTGGTGTGTTTTCTTGTTTTTTCTTTGCAAAGTCATTTTAAGATGCTTTTGCTGCCCTTGTAGAATAGCAAACTGTCCTCTTAGTTGTGCTGGTGAAGACGCTTGTGTAGTTGTGCTTTAAGTGTGATCCTGGTGATTTGTTGTGGGGCTTTTTTGAAGTATTGGGGCTTGTCAAGGACAAGGGCCTTCTTAAAGCATTCCTACCAGTGAGAACCCATCACTGAGCCATAATCTTATTGAGATGGCACAGTGCTGTGCTAGTAAATTTATGGTATGCTTGGGTCCCAGAGGAGATTCCCTCCAGAAGAGCATGGAGGCATCATTGTGCTTCGTATTGACTGTTACAGTCTGGTGAGTGTGTGCTACAAACCTGCCTTAAAGGTTTCCTGACTTGCAAACCTGATTTTTCAAGTCAGTTCAATGCCATAGGAAAGTCTTCCAGTGCCAGGAAAAAGAGGGGGAAAATGCTTTACCTCAGCTTCATGATTCCTCGGAGTTCACAAGCTTGGTGAAAAAGGGTCATTTGCTAGGCACAGCTTGGCATTCTGCTGCATCTTTCAGCCTGGTGTTCTAATGCAGCAGCAGTGCAGCAGCCTGGGCTGGCACAGGCATTTGGAGTGCTTTGGAGCAGGCAAACACTACCCAGGGACTCTGACCTGAGGAGAGGGGACTGGTCTTCACTTGCTATCTTCTGATTACCAGGTTTCAAACTGCAGTGTAGAAAAGGGAGGTTGCTTTGATGCCATAAACAAGTTAATAATATCTCTCTGTAGACACAATTACTTGATTTTCAGGCGGATGTCTCTCTGCTGCTGTTGTATTGCTGCTGTGAACAGATTTTGACAGTAGGATGGAAAACTTCCCATTTTAATAGCATATGAGAAGGAGCCAAGTACACAGACCCTGGATTATCTTCCCTTGGTCATTGACCAGGTGCAAATAATGAACTTACTAGACTGAATTAGTTCCTTAAAGGAGATTGTCTGAAATCCATCTGGTAGAGTGCTGAAAAGCAGACTCAATAAAATTCTAGAAAATTGCCTGTAGAAAAGAGTTTTCTGCTGGCAGGAAGCTGAATTGGATGACCTGAGGAGAGCCCTTAGTCTGAAATTTGTGACACAAAGGCAAACAGAAATAAGTGATGGATCCTGAGCACATTTGCAAACTGCATTTTCAAGACATGGAAAATTTAAATGCCCTTATTCAGCTGATCTATAATATGAATTCCTCAGCAAAGTCTTGCATTGTGGATGGCTTTAGTGTGGTGGGAAAATCTAGCATTCCAAGGATGGTAATATGTGCAGAATTTCCTTATTACCCATCTTAACTGAGCCACTGAGACACCACCTGACCTGGTGCAAATGAAGAAAAATCATCATTAAGTTTCAGTCTGTGTTCATACTTGCTATCAATTTCTATGACCAGAGATAAATGCTGTGTCCTTACTGTGTATAAGTTACACACCCACACCATTCCCGAAGGTTCTTGCAGTCACAAACTGCTTTTTTCTCCAGTGGTAGTGAGATACTGGCTGAGCATTCCTTTCTACACACGTATATTTGTTGCTGTCTCTTTGCAGTTATGGTAGATTCCCTAAATCTAGTGAGACTCAAGTGTCTTGTGTGTTGACTTCTGCAGGAGTCTCAGCATCTGACAGCTTGTCTCTCACTGATGCTCTGCAAGAAGTGTTTATCTTTCAGGAGAGTGAAGCAGGTTGTATAATTTTCCTGTTTTGATGCTAATCTGTTCTTCATGACATGCCTCCTCATAGATGTCTGAAGACAGCAGTGAACAGGAGTGTGGATTTAGTCCCAGTGGTGGTTAAATTGCAGAGCACTGCTGGGGGCATGATGGAAGCAGTGTGTATCTCAGATGGAGTTTCTTGTGTTGACCTTCAGCTTCAGGACAGTAGAATGCGCTATACAATATCAAAATGTCAAAACTTAATGTGTACATTTGGTGATGTAAAAAACCAAAGCAAGCTTCTGAAGCTTTGAAAACTTCAGAAGCTTTTGGCTTCTTTTTCCTGAATCAAAACTCAGGGTTAGCCTTAGGTTTGCTGGAAATGAACATCCATTGGAAACAGCTTTTTTATGGTTTTGTTTTAATGCACTTACTAAATTGAAGTTTCCAAATACAGAAAAACTAATTTTGCTTCCAAGTCTTTTGCAAGTCTGAGAAAATTTCAGAAAATGGAAAACGGTCAACACTGCTATTCCCTTGGTAAGAGAAGTAATTGTTCCTTTTTGGCACTACCTGCAAATACAGTCATGAGCTGAAAAGTAGCAGACTTTCTTAAATCTCCTCTTTACTTGTTGTTCTTCAGGGAATTGTATTCTGGAATATTTCTTAAACTCAGACTGTCCTTTCACCACACCAATTCAGTCCCATCACGTTGATGCTTTCCTTGGCAGCTGCTGTAGGTGATGTGTGCAGCGTGCTACTCATTTCCCTCCTTCCTGCCACAGGTAGCTCTGGAGGGGCTGGCACTGCCTGTGCCACCCTGTGTGCCCAGCTGGGAGGCTTGGCCCCCTGCACGCTGCCCTCCAGCCTGCACATCACCCACAAACTTGGGGAGCTTCATCAGCCACAGTGAAGCATTCTCTGGCTCAGTGAAATTGTGCTGCTCATGCTGTGCAATTTAAAGACAAAATGCTTCCTGCTAATTATTAACAGTTAGTCTGTAGGAACAGACTCATTACAGGGGCACTGAACCCTGGCCTGCTGTCCTTTTCGGCACCTGAACAATGCGGTAGGGAGGGGACAGAATGGCAAGAGAAACTGGAGTGCTGGCACCAATTAGTCCTGAGATTAGTCCTGAAAGAGGATTGCAATTTCAAGGCCAAAAAGAGAAGGGAGTGGGTAAAAGGATTTGAAATGAGATTATAGGACCTAAAAGCGCCTTTCTTTTGTTAGGGAAATAATTCAGCAGTTTTGCTCGAGCCAGTGAGACAATCCAGTTTAGTGGCTGAAGCAAGAGATGTGTGTCCTGTTGATTTTTAAAGTTCTTTAACGAAGTTGATCCCCAGTTGTGTTTGTTACTTCTTCCTGTGAAATCCAAGTGTTTTCAACAAACAAACAAAAACATGGAGGAAAACTATTACCTCATCAAAAGGCCTGTTGTTTTTCAGGAAGCTTATTTGTATTCTTTAAAAGGGAAGCCAAGAAAAGGAGGCAGATTGAACTCTCTCTTTTCCTTTGGGGAAACTTTTTTCCCTGGTGGTTACTATGAAACTGGCACTGAAGTCACTCTTTCACGACCCATCCTACAGATGAATTTCAGTGCCAGTTTTTGTTTGTTGGCTACTCAAAGATGCAGATCAGGCAGTTCCTACTTCAATTAAAATCACCGTCTCCGGTCAGTGCCATAGTGGTGAACATCGTTCTCTTCCTTGGAGAGGGAAGTAGGCACTAAGCCTTGCTGCCCTGTTGAAGAGACCACAATACACACTCATGTATAACGCCAGAATGGTCTGGGACTGAAGACTGGAGCTTGCTTGGAGACAGCAGAAAGAGAGGTCTTCCCTCTTCCTCTCCCTCAGAAGGAGAATTACAAAAGGCGGAATTCCCAAAAAGAATTGCACATGTTGTGAACTTAATAGGAAATGTTTTGATGCAGTCTGTTCATGCAAGACTGTGTGAAATAGTGACACTTCTGCCATTCCCAAGAAGCTTTTCTCTTGGGGTGGCTTAGAGTCAGCAGTTGTGTAGGGATCACTTGGCTGTTATGCATTACCAGCTTTTTTCTTTCTTTACTTTTTCAGTGGAACTTAGTGTGAAATACCTATGCAGGCAGGTTTGAAACCTTTGCTTTCAGTTCACTGTGCTTGCAAGTACGGGGAAATTTCTCATCATGAAGGTGTAATGAGTTCTGCCATGTTCTTGATTTCCCTTCTGCATTTCACATAAGCCTTTGTTAAAGCTACTTTCATAGGCAAGTAATAGAATCATTAAGGTTTGAAAAGACCTCTAAGTTCAGTGCTTAAAGCTGTTTTCCAGTGTGGCACTGAGAGGTTAGCAAGCATCATCTTCCCACTCAGGCTACTGTAGCCTGAATAATGGGGAACACACAGAAAATAGCTTTTCCTTCAAAAGAAGGGACCCTTTATCTCTAGACAAAGCCATTAAAATAGTGCATTCTGTATCTTTCTTTGAGCTGACTTGTCATCTTTGGACTTGTTTATAACCAAGTATCTTAGTTCCCATCAAGAGCCCTTGTTGAATGCTAAATTTTTTGTCCATTTTGATTTTATTCCATTTAACTTCTCTCACATAACCTAGTGAATCTCACTTGCTGCTTTCTAGTCTTCACAAGTCTAGCTAGAGTCCCTCCAAGAAAGAGGGAGAGACGAGAGACAAATCTGTCAGCTGAGTTTCCACACAAGTTAATGAAGAAACACAGGCCCTTGTCCTGTCCATAGGAATTGTGTGAATAGCTTTAATAAGATTTAGTTGTGAAGTTATCCCATGCTGAGATGCTAAAAGCTGTACAAATGAGCTGTAAAATTTCTGAAATAGAATGAAGACAATAATAAAACCCAAAAACAGATTCAGCAGAGGAGCTAATGTGGAGGAGGAGATGGTTTATGAGCAGGGATTGATCATGACAACAGAGTGGCAGGTCCTCTTAGGAATAGGACAGAAAAATGGTTTCAAAAGAGCTAAGAATGGAATGAGATGACAGCAATTTCTGCTTAAAGTATCCAAGTCTGCTTTGCTTCAAGTCATGTTTGTCTGTGATCTGAAATTTAGGTGCTTGGATTTCTAAAAAGGAGCTGTTGCTTGAGCATGTTCCAGTTGACCTGAGAATTGCAGGTGTATTGGCCACTTCCAGCACAGGCAGCTCTCTGGGTGGTTCAGCCCTGCAAATGGCTGAGCTTGCTGCTTTCTAGTTCATGAGTATTTACTATCAGCCCTTTGTGTGTTGGCTGGAAAGTTCAGTGATGTTCTGTACATGGCAGTATAAAAAAGACTTAACTATCAGTGAAACCACCAACATGAGAATTAACTGGAGTGGTTTGGCAAAGTAATTTGTTCCATTTTTCCTTCCCTGATTTGTCAGAATTTACAATTGACACATGAAGAAAATATTTCTGCTTAATTGGTTGTAGTAAACAGATACTTTATAAATTATTGCCTCTTCAATGTTTAAAAGATTGTGTCCCATTCATTTTATGACTGATCAGTATCATTTCACTAGAATGAACAAGCTTGCATCATCTGATGTTTGAAAAGCATAGCTTGATACTTTCTGTGATCTGCAGCTTTAGAGGGCTCAAATGCTGTCTGGGGATGTCAGGGTGTCACTGTCTCTTTCTAAACACCAGTGTACCATAAGTAATTGTTTCCTGTAATCTAGCTCACTGATTTTCTATACTTGAAATAATCCAAGGAACAGCTTTACTCCAGAGATTAATTACACAGAGAGAGTGCATATACATTCTTGAACATATTTTTTCTAGTTAATATTAATAAGGGTATTTTGCAACTGCATGGCAGATACCAATTCAACTGAAAGGAGAATTACACAGTGTCTCATAGGTAACCAAGCCCATCTTAGCAGCTCCTTTTGGTGCCTCCAAAGATTGTACTCTTCATTAGTGAAATACCTCTGGTTTTGGGGTTGCTCACCAGCTGATGGATCTCCCAGAACCTCTTGGTTTGTTGAGGACTTGTGGTCTCCTCCACTGGCTGCTAAACCAGAGCTGTTCAGGGAGGGCACTGAGGATTGCTGAATTGCCATATTTGGGTATGTATTTTTTCTGTAACTTTCCTGGGCTTTGTCAGGAAAGAGTGGATGATCCCTCTACAATTTGGTGTTTTGGCACAAAGTTGCTAACAAACTGCTGTAAAGATACACTATGCAGAAAAAAGAAACTCTGATATTTGTGACTTTCTGTGACTTTTTTCATGTTCATAATGATTTTTTTTCAACCTTCACCACATGGAGTCACAGCTGATAAAACAGAAATGTAGAAGCAAGTATCTCATTGCAAAAGCAATTGTAAAACTTCACCTTCTTCATATATCTTTTATTCCTACACCTCTGCTTTCTACTGCAAATCCCCAAGTGAAGAGCCATGTTAAAGCCTTGTCTTACTGAGTCCATTCAACTTCTGTACAAACAGCTGAGAAAAAGCAGGAGAGGGAAACAGACCACATCATGGATTCCACTGGGGAAGCCGAGATTTGTTGAAATGACAGTGTTTTAAGACAATTTTGAGAAAAGTAGTCTCCTTTTTAGCAATACAGCTTCATCAGTCATATGAGAAATCACTGGCCTAAAGGTAGAAGAGAGACTTCTCACTATAAATTCTGTGAAGGTCAGCTTTTCTTTTCCTCACTGAGTTCCTTCATTCATGTAGATAATATTGTAACTTGAGAGAATTATTAGAATATTATTAAGTACAATGTTGGTATTCTCAGCAGGCTGAATAGCTGTTGATAGAGGTAAGGATTAGGGATAAAGATGCACACTGAATTTTATTTCCCATTACCGGTGGGAGGTTTATTTTTCTGTTAAATGAAAGTGGCTAAAATGAGTCAAAATTAAGTCCTCTGAGTATTTGTCTACAGTTAGGTGTGCAGAATGTATGAAATTCTTTATTTCATACCTCTGCTTTGAAAATTTTAAGTAGAAGATACTGGAAGTTGGGTGCTGTGGTTATTGCTCCTGTAAAATTAGCTAGGAGTGCTCTTGTTTCAGAGACCAGGGGAGTGCAAATCACACACACTCCCCAGCCATAGTTTAGTGGGGTTCTTCATTTTGGCAGAGGCTGTAGAGAGGGAAGGGACTTGTGTAGTGTAGATATCTGAGATCTCATCTGTTCTGCCCCTTGAATTTGAGGCATTGTTGAGTTGAAGAGTTATCAAGAATAAGTGGAAAAATTTCACCTTCTCCTGACTGGACTGAGCTGATGGGATAGAATTTGGTCAAGCTTGTGCCATTTGCTTTAAATTTATTGTAAAGTGGAGGGCATATTAGAATTTGGCTTTTAATTTCCTCTGCAGCCAGCTGGAAACATTTGGGATAACTTTAGGAGAAAAGCTGAGCTGTTGTTAGGTGCATCTGATGTCAGTCAGTGATGAGGAGCCCTGGCAACAGTGGTGTGAGTTGTGGGCTGTCAGGAAGGGCCCAGACCTGAGGGGCATGTCTGGGGGCTGGTCCTGCTCTCCCACTGTTTACTGGGTGTTTTTGGAGGTGCCTTTTTACCTCTGTGTGTATGGTTTCCTTTCTCTGAATGGAAATTATTTCTCTATAGCTCTGTGGGTGGGAGAGTTGATATAGATGGTGTCTCTACAATGCTTCTGAGTACAAAAAAATGCTATATTTTGTTGAGTCTGTAGACCCAGACCCCGAGGTGAAACAGCCCGTTGTTGGATGCTGTAGGATTTTTTGTGTATGTTTTGGGATGTCTCTCCCCATCCCTAAAATACAGCTCTCAGTTCTTCAAAAGGAATAATCTTGGGAGTATGAATGAGTGAAAACTGACATATTTTGATACTAAATTTTTAATGCCTTAGCAGTTTATTTCTAAAAATGTATCTCTAAGGATAACACATTATTTATGCATTAAACTTCTGTGTTGATGATAGCATCCACAAACTATCTGTCATTTATCTTTTGAGCACCTTGCATGCTGTGCAGTATGGTCTCAGCTCAGGTCTTCTGGGGGTTACCATGAATGCTAGACTCATGTAGTAGATATGCATGAAGAGTTAGAATTGAGATGATGAAATACGTAATTGAGGCTTTTCAAATATGGGAATACTTCTGTTTTGATGCTCTTGTCATCATCATCATCATCATCATCATCATTGTATTTTCTTTTACATAACTTTCTGACATGTGCATCAAACACTTTTGTGTATGGCCCAGTGAGTACAAATCTGTGCAACCTCCTCTGCAGCAGTGTTGCAGATCCTATAAGCACATTAAGCTTCCCAAGGAAAAGTACCCTTAGCATCTGGGAGAGGTTGAGTGTTCCAGGGGAGAGGTTAAACATTCGTTTGTTCTCTGCTGCTCTAATTCCAGAAGCCAGATTAGTTCTGAATCATCTGAACCACATTCATTCAAGATTAATGAGAAAGACCAAGTGTGGAAAATTTCAGCTGGTAAGCGTCTTGGCCTTGAGCAAGTGGTGGAGGGGGAGTTCATACTGGCAGCAGCCTGCGGGTCATGCTTAGTTTTAAGTTCCCCTTAGTTCTTAAATTGATGAAATGGGGAATCACAACATTCCAGATAAACAAGAATTTCAGCAAGCAACATGAAGCAGTTGGCAGAGCACACACAGTCCCACACACCCCACACACCACTTTAAGGCCTCACCTCCTTTTTCCCATCTATTTCTGTTTCATTGGACATCAGATTTGCCCTTCTGCATATGCACATTTATAACTTCATGCACGTTCAAGGTACGTTGGTGTCATTAAAGTGGACAAGTTCTCGGGAGTGGGTGACACACCATTCAGCAGAGGTGTGCTTCTTGTCACTCTCCAGTCCAGTAACTGACAGGCCATGGTTAAGCCATGGTTGGGGATGTGACTGGGAGCCTTGTGTAGGAAATATTTCAGAAATCCAGGCAGGTCTATCAGCAAAGCTGTTTGAAATTCTGCAAGATAATAAATGGAAACTTCAGGACTGGAGTAACAGAAGTCAATTGTGTGACCCTGGGCTTTTAAAAAAATTAATCAGTTTTGATCTGGGAGAGTCCTTCTTTTAGGAGAAAATTACAGTATTGTGCCTGGTTAATAGCTCTGCAGTTTCACTGCAGTTCAGTTGTTCAGGTGGTCAGTGTGGAGTCTAGAGCCTGTACTGTAGCATTAACTATCCAACCAGACTCTTATACATTAAGTTTAAAGTGAAGGTAGGCCTTAGGTATAGACAGTGTCTAGGACTCATTTGTTTTCCAGAACCTGAGATTCAGGAATTTTTTCCAGTGCAATTTTAAGCAAGTGAAACCAAAGCAGAAATGAAGCTCTTCTTTCCCACTTGTTTTGCAGCAAATGGAAGCAGAAAACTGAAGTGCTCTATTTCTGGTTTTGTAGAATAGAGGAGAATCAAACTCTTCTCCCTGTTGGCCAGGTCAGTGTTTGATGCTGGTGTAGCCCAAAAGAGGCCACAGTCCTCTGTGGTCTCAGAGGCCAGTGGCTGTCTGAAAAAGGAATATTCTATTCATCTGGGCTTCAGGGCACTGACTTCTGCTTCCTGCTTGAGCTGGCACAGACATGCTCTGTAGCTCAGGAGAGAGTTTAGGTAACTCAAAAGTTTACCCTCCATGACAACTACCAGTTATTCATCCAGTGGTAGTCTAGGAACCATTTAATAGCAGTTGTGAGAAAAACAGCACTTCAGCAAGTGAAGTAACCTTGTATTTTTCCTTACTTCGAAATAAGGGAAATAAGTGGGAACAAATAACAGCTGTGCTCTAGAAGTGAGCTGTGTTGGTCCTTCCTTAACTACATGCACTTCAAAAGACTATTCCCTCATCTATTGTGTTGTTAACAGTTCTTTATTCCTTCCAGAGATATATAGTCTTGTGTCAGTAAGCCTGTTTTTAGTACAAAAGAAGAAAAATAAAACTCAGGCAGAAAGGATGAAATTACTTGCCTGGAGTCACTGTGTGATTTCAGCGGTAGAGGCAGAATTAGAACTGGAGGCTGATAAGCAGCCTCTCCCAATTCCCAGTGGAGACAAATCTTTTTTAATTAAAAGTAACATGGGACTGTTGCCTCACCATGAATTTTCAAATATATCTGGACTTTCTCCTGTTTTAGTATTCAGACTAGAATTATCTCGTGTTCACAAAATACATCTTAAAATATTTAAACACAGATTAATGAAAGATTTTCATTTTGCACTATGAGGCTGGTGTACCTCAAATAGCCATCTCTCTTTAAACAAGTACTCTGTAGAAATTATGATAGTGTCATTTATTTAAACAAATTTTGTATTGTTGTCCATAAATATATAATATTTGTATCTCAGCAGAGACCAACATTCTGGCCAAGGGCTAGAGAGTCTCACATGGGGAGAAGAAGGCTTCATGTATCACATCAGCAGTGACAGGGGCCTTTTGAGCAGCTTAGCAGAGTCATTGATGGGCTTCAAAGGACACATGACCATGTTTTTCTTGAAATTAGGAATTACCATTTTTATGCCTGATTCTGGAAATTTGAGTTTTCTTTTAAGTTTTTTTTAATCTGCCATGCCCCCTACTTCCCCTGCCTTGTTCTTGCTTAATTACTTAAATGAAGACCTGAAGACCATGGCAGGACAATGGCTTTGGCTGTTTGGAGAACATAAAGAATTTGACCAACTTTTCACTTCATCCTTCAAAAGGCATTAAATTTTATTTTCAGGCATTTTGTTCATGAGTAGCTTTCATGAGCAACTTTTCTTTAGTCTTTAATGAAATTTAGATTTAGAAAATCCCTCTGGCAGTTGTGTCATATAGAAAACTCATTTAAAGTTCACAAGGGATCAAAATGTTATTGTTCACTTGAAAATGTGTTAGACACCCTAGAGAAACCAGGAAAGACTCCAGCTTGGAGCTTAAAGTCTTGATCTCACATGTTGCAGTAAGTGAGAGATACTGAGAGACAGTAAAAGAGGGAATTGCAGAGAAAAGAGAAGCATTGCCAGAATATTAGATTAGCAGTCATAAATTAAAAACCTGTATTGTGAATTCATAAATCTCTTTAACAGTAATGTTTTGTCAGTTACGGAAAATTTGAGAAGATGGAGTAATGGGTTTGTATATTTAAAATCTCTAAAGTATTAATCAGTTTTCATTGAAGTGAGGAAATACCTTATCACCAGCCTTTGAGGGTTTTTTAATGTATTGGCCCAGGTTAGTAGAGGGTTTTTTGCTTTGCTTGGAGAGGAAGCTTGTTTTGTTGCTGTGTGATGGCTAGTTGTGGTATTAACTGCCAGCAAACTGCTGGCAAGGATTAGACTTTTTCTTTTCCTCATTAGCAAAACACAAGTATTACAGGTCCAGCAGTATATGAACACTTCTGTATTGCTCAATAAGTAAAATGGCAGTGATCAATTCATTAAAACAACTATGGTTATATACCCAGATGGACTGCGCAGTAGTGTTGTTCGCCCCCATGCAGTAATGGCATTAAAATTGACTGTAGAAAAGAAAGCTGATACAACAGTGAAAGGATGTGAGGTCTCCAGTGCAAGCAGTGAAGAGCTGGCAGGTGTTGGAAGAGTCATCAATCAGAAGGAGCTGCTGTCTGTCTTGCGTTCACTCTACAAGCTCATGGCACTGTGGTTTAGACCAAGTGACCTCCTCCTGTGCCATTCAACACTGCTCTGCAGACCATGTTTGTTCAGCACAGGAGCCAAGAAAGCTGCTCACCACTGTAGTTGGGAACATTTCCCATGCCTTACACAGGGTGATTGCCATAAGGAAATACTATTCATCTTCCAGCATCAAGGAATGCTGTATTCCCACAAAAACATACTTAACCCTTTTTCCTCAGTTACAGCAGCATCCTAAATTAATTCTCAAGTAATGGTAAAAGCCATTCCAGCTTAGTTGGGCAACCATTTATATACCTTAGAGTCACAGTCTGCACCTTGCTGGCATTGGGAGCTGGTTGGGCTTGTCAAGAGCATCATTCCCTGCTGCCTCCAGATACAGGGTTTAATGGGCTCCATCCAGATAAAGCATCTGCAACTATTGTTACCAGCAACTTGAACATAAGACAGTGACTAACTGTGATTTAGTTGCTTCTCAGGAACTTTTGGAAGTGAGTTTCTAAGCCTGCTGCAAGATGCTTCATTGGTTGCTCTTTGACAAAATGATTTATTGCTTCTAGGTTTGGTGTTCTTGACATTTCCTTCAGTTCACTCTTTGTCAGAGGTGTTGGTCAGACTTGGAAGAGAAGCATTTTGCACTGTGGATGGTTGGTAATGGAATACTTACAGCACGGGTACAGCAGTGTCTTCTTTCCCTTCAACTGGTAGTGGCAGCTTCTGTTCCCAGAAATTTTCAGTGATATAGCTGTCCTCAGAGCTGGTATTGCCCTCAGGGCAAAGAGGGATAGTTGCAGTGTATTGGGTTGAGCTGGAGAGGCAGTTCAATCATCTTTTCTTGTTCCCATCATTTTTGCAACTGGTGAGGGCTGGAGAGGACATCCTCTGTTTCCTTGCTGCCTGTTCATGGTCTGGCAGCTGCTTGCTTACTGCAGACTGTGTTGGGTATTTTGTGTGCCACAGCTTGCTAGCTTACAGCTGACACTGTTCATATTTCTGTCCTTTACTGAGCTGTCCTGCCCTGTAGTCCAGGCTTTCCTGAAAGCCAGGAATTAGCTAATTCCACCTCCTCTTGGCCATGGTGGGCTGAAGTGTGTGTGTGGAGCACTTTCCCTTCCTCTCCAATGAGCTGTCCTTCATTGGGCTAATAAATATCAGCTTCAAAGGCCTTTGAAATGTGTGTTCAGGGGCTGGTGTTGGCCTGTATGTTTGCTTTCCCCTCTTTCTGTGTCTTCCTGCTTTACCATCACTCAGTAGACTTATTTGGTAACACAGTCATTGGCCTGTATTTATTGCCTGGCTTCTGTGTTTTCATAATCCCTTAATTGTGGTGTGTTGTGCCACACAATTGAATTTGGTTTGAATTTTTAGTTGTTTGGGTTCTTTAAATCTATTAATCAAGCCTCTCTGACAAAGACGCCTGTGAGAGCTTTTGGCATAGTTGGGAAATACTGCAACTGTGCAAGAGAATTCTTACTCTTGCTTTTTTTAGTGCTTGGCTTCGAGACTGTAGTCTCCTTGCTCTAATGTGAATTCCAGAAGACAAAGGATTTATGTTTCCTTTTTTAAAGTTTCTTGAAGCATATGCACCTTTTGAAGATTTTTATAAAAGTCCACCATACATTTTGATAGAAATAAGTAATCTGGGGGCTCACATATATTATTGCTTCTGTATGCCCTGGGAGCTCTGGGTTGGGCTGGCCACCTGCCAAGAACCCTTACTGGCTGGACAGTCTTCATATTGGCCTGGTTTCCAGCAGAAACAGTATTCAAATCAACACATTGCTGTAGAATGTTTTAGATTTCAGCAAAGCAACATTTTCCTATGGAAAGCCTTTCCTCAGAAAAATCCCTGAAGTCAAGAAGCTTCCCATGCCTGGGGCCCAGTGGCACAACAAAGTTTCCTGCTGATTGTGTCTTCAGAGAAAGAATGGTTCATTGCTTGCCTTGAGTGGAAGTCAAGTCCCATTTGCCATTAAAAATTGCTGGCACATCCATGGGAATGGTGGGCTTTGATCAGAGGTGCCTCCCAATTCTTCAGGGGTTAAACACCATCCTCCATCAGTTCTCTCAGATACAGGTTCAGCAGGCTGAATACTGAAGTGAATACTTCATTTGCTCCCTGTGGTGGTGCACAGATGCCCAGTAGTGCCAATGACTGTGCTTTGGAGGGAGGTGGATTGTGCACTGGATGCCTCTGGACTTGTACCCCTGGATCCTCTTTTATGCATTCACTGCAAATACTGTTGCATCCTGGATATCTTGTTGGCTTCAAACAATAGTATTTTCTGAAAATCAAACCTGTGGTCCTTGGCAGGTAGCTGTTGATGTTTCACATGTTGTCTGAATTATTCTTTCAAGATGTTTGCTTGAAATCTCAGCTTACTATGGTTAATCAAGGTCCATCTTCCACCCACTTCTGAAAGTGCCCTGTGCTCATCTGCTTCTCAAAGTTAGGCCAGTCCAAACATGTCCAAAACAAAAATGTATTAGGCCCCAAGTTTCTTCATAGTGAGATAAGAGTTGAGACTACTTACTGCTTTTCTTCCAAGAGATATTACTTTAATCAGTGTGTTTAGTTGGTAAATTTGGGGAAAAACCCTTCCACCAATAATGCTAATGGAATAAATATTAATTTTATACCAGGTATTGATTACAAAAGAAAATCATAGACCCAGATTTTACATTTTTATTTTGCCTAAATGCAGAATATGCTGTTACTTCTGTAGAAGAATTGTCCATTCTTCTCTTGTAGCTTACAGGCTACACTGAAGAAACAACTTGTTTGAAAAAATGCCTGAGACGGACCAAGTTATTTGGGTTTTTATTGATGGTCTTTAGAAGAATGAACTTCTTCAAATGGTTTCTTAATCTGGAACAGAGAGGAAGCAGCTTTTGAACACTTTAAAGTGATAGTTCAACTCTATCATTTGTCAACTTGAAATATGTCTTAATTATTAATACCCTCTGAGACTTCACATACAAAAGTTTGGGAACAAAAAAAAAATTTACTCAATGCAGTTCAGACATAGGTAAACTTCTACGAAGCCATGCAAACACAAAAGTTTGTTGTTTCAAAAGGCTTGATAGTTGCTGCAGTACATTATGTACATGCTTTAACTCTTTAGCTTCCTTCCCTGGGAAGATTTTGTTAATTTTCTCAGCTCATGTGGGTTTGTGCTGAATCAGATGGAGATTTTTATGGGAACCCCGGGCCTTTTTTCAAATTGAAAAAAAAAAAAATCACTATGGCTTTGTTTCTCTAGTGGAGATATTTTGTCTATTCAAATATATACATTTTGCCCACTCCTTTCTTTAACCCTCTTCCAACCCACTTATGACAGCCTGGGAGTGAATTTCTTTTGCAGTATCATTTCAGAATTTCACTCTTTTTTTTTCTCTTGGGCTTTTGAAAGGCATATAGTTGCCATACTGTGATTTCTGATTGGTAAATCTTTACAGTATCAGGACAATTCTGTGGCTTTCTATTTGTAGCCTGATGGGTCCTGTTGCAGAGTTTATGCAGGACTCTGATACACCGTAACATATGTGACAGGAGTGAATCCTACAGGAGTGTGAATGCCCTCAACAGCTCTTGACCTTCCTATGAGTTGAGGAGCTACACTGAAGAGCGGGCACTTACTACAAGGAAGGCAAACAATTGGTTGCTTAAGCACTATGAAGTGAGCGTGTGTTCAGACAAGTGTGTGCCCCGCGCTCTCCAGCACTTAAAATGTAGACCTACTTAACTTCTTTTTGGTCATTTTGTTTTCTTTCTCTCTCTCAGTTCCCCCTTTTGTTAAGGAGTATTGAAGGTTTTTATTACTCATGTAATTGGTTTGGATGTATATACAGTCCTTATTTTAACACAGTGAATTTTTTATATATTAGCACAAGACTATCTGCAGAATAGTTGTGCTTATATTCATAGAGCAGTGTTAAATACAATTTCCATTGTATGGACAAAATATACAGAAGCTCTATGACTGCAGTTTTGATAGCTGAAATTTTTCAGTCTACTTTACCAGACTTCTTAAAGTAGTTTTTCACTGCTGTGTCTGCTTATATTTCAGCCATTGAGTACATCACTCTTAAAAGAGGTGTCTTAGGAACACAGAAGGGTATCCCCAGACTGCGAGTATTTGTCTACGGTGCAAAGTAACTTACACCACTGAGGATGATTTTATGGTCTTTGCAAGGATTTATCCATGAGTTGTCTCAGAAGCAGAAGAGGGGCCTGGCCCTGTGTGAGTTCAGGGCAGGGCCTTGGTTCAGGCAGGCAGTGACACCTGCCAGGCACCCGATGGCCCCTGTGGCCACTGCCCTGGCAGGGTCTCCCAGGAGGCACCGTGGTCACCAAGCACAGGGCAAAGGCTGAGATTTGTCACTGGTGCTGGGGACGATGTGTCGAGCTGTTCCCGCTGCGGTGAGGGGCTGTGCCTGCGGGGGCTCGGTGGGTGAGGCACAGGAGCTGCCCAGTGCCCGGCCATGGCTGTCCTGGGCAGACAAATAGCATGTTGTCACAGCTGAGTGAAACATTTGAATTGTTGGCAGGTATCTCTGGAGAAGGGCGTGTATTTTTCTGTACTGAGAATTCAGTAAATAATTTTGACATTGATTTGAGGTTTTCTATTATTCATTCAAAATTGCTTTTTTCTCTTTTCCTCCAAGAGGTTGTGGGTGTGTGCTCTGCTGAGGAGATTTTTCCTCGTGAAGAAAATGTCGATCTTGAATCAAATTAACCTATTTTTAACATGAAATATTAGACCCTCTCTTGAAGGCAAAAGTGTCATGATGTTAGCTTTAAGAACAAAACAGAATAGTATGTTTTATATATTTTTTATACTACAGGCAAATAGTAACTTATAATTGCAACTTCTAATGCAAATGTGATTTTCTTTACACTTGTTTCTTATTCCCTTTAGCACATCAGGTCCACCCATTTGGCCAGGAAGCACCTTTTTCAAGAGAAATGGAGCCCTTCTACAAGGTAGGTGATAGATACTGCATCTTGGAGTAACTGTTCTACTTGAGAAATAACTTCTGCAAATTGCGCAGCTTTTTTGATACTCACCTGGCAAGAAATAACCAAATGTTTTTTTGTTTCCTTTACCCTTTCTCCTTTATTGCGCATCTGGTGCCTTGAAAATGACGGTTTACCACGTACAGTGAGTGTAGTCTGTGAAAGTTGCTGCTTTTTTTCTTTCCTCAGATTATTAAATTGCTTGCTGTAATATATGGTGAAGGGTGGCTTTTTGGTTTTTTCCCTTTGTGTGGATAAAGAGTGCCCAGAAGGAAATGTTCCAGAAACATCACTTTTAGCTCTGTGGATGAAACAAGGTTGTATTTCAGAGAGATCCTTTTTTTTACTCCTTAATTGTGCTGATAGCAAAAGGTACCAGAAGGTAGGTAGCCATGATGTAATGGGGAAAACAGTGTCAGAGTGTTTGTCTCAAGAAAGCTACTATGGTTAATAGTGCTTATATTCACAGAACAGTGTTAAATACAACTTCCATTGTACGGACAATATATACAGAAGCTCTATGACTGCAGTTTTGATAGCTGAAATTTTTCACTTTACCAGACTTCTTAAAGTAGTTTCTCACTGCTGTGTCTGCTTATATTTCTGTCATTGAGTACATCACTCTTAAAAGAGGGGCCTTAGGAACACAGAAGGCTGTATCCCCAGACTGCGAGTGTTTGTCTACGGTGCAAAGTAACTTACATCACTGAGGATCATTTTATGGTCTTTGCAAGGATTTATCCATGAGTTGTCTCAATTTCCTTTTCATTCTCCTGGTGCCAAAACTTTTCTGGTCTTTCTTCTGACAGAAAATGCTATATAATGTTCTCAGGAGCATTTATCCAAATCACCTACAATGGAGCTTTACTCACAATGAGACACAGAAGCAAATAATTCATTATCAGGCAGTATTACCTTTTACAGACCAAAGGAATCCAGCATCTGAGGTTTACCTGAGGATATTTTTCAAGTTAATTCCTTGCACATATCTAAGAATTTGCATAACTCTATTTACTATCTATGCTGAGATTTGTTCAAGTGAATTTTAAATACATTAAAACATTCAGATTATTTCTTACCACTAGGAGATGGTATAAATTGTATTTTTTTTTGGTAAGGAAAAAGAACTATTGTGAAATAGCTTGATTTGTTTCACTTTTTCAATAATTCCGATTTTAAATGGGTATCTGCACATACGTCGTCTTGGTAATCTGAGTTGATCAAATGTAAACTTGCTCTGTCGAGTCTGTACAGCAGAAATGTTTTACCTTTTCTTAAGATGCAAGATACCAGGAATTAATAACAGCTGGCTTTGTAGTCCTCGCCATCTCAGTTGTTGCTTAAAGCCTTCTCATAACAAAGAAGAATACACTGTTCTCTATCCTTTTCTCCTCTGCCCTCTTCTGCCTTCCATATTGGGGTGGAAAATCTAAAAGCCCAAAACTTTTAAAGAAATAGAGAAAAGAGATGACTGCCTTTTCAAGCAACTGGCAAAGCCTAACAGACCTTTAACTGAATTGGCATTCTGTGTTGCCATTTCAAGTGGAAAATCCAGCCAAGTTGCACTGTAATATGCATGATACAACTGAGGTTGGAAGGATGAGAGAGTATGAAGAAAAACCTCATTAAAGTAATCTTTTAACACTTCCTGGTTATAATTTTAAAGCAAGAAGATAAATCAATGAAGCCTTCCTTTCTGTCTTTTTTCTGTCTTTGGATTTTTCCCTGCAATAGGCTCTTTACTACGTAGGCTTTAGCAGGTTGCACAGAAATAGTGCATCCACCTCTTTGCTGCTTCTCTGAGCACCTTTTTCCAGAAGACCCGTGCAGGGAGATGTGAAATGAGGTGTAGGTATTTGTCATGATGCCTTGAGAGGCTCCCTGGAACAGAGGCTAGACAGTGTTAAAGGAATAAAGTAGATATTTGTTGAAAGGCCTTCAAAGGATACACCTTGGGCAGTACAAGAGCCTGGCCATGGCTCCACCCAAGATGGATGATGCATCATCACAAGTTTTCACACTTTGATAAGTTTTGGTCCATTTAATACTGGGGTTAATTGTCTAACTACAGCTTCAGGTTATGAAGTCCCATCTTCCCAGGTTGCTCTCCTCAATTCGCCATTGTTTATACTTTTTGGACCTGCAATGGTATCCTTGGTTCTTGGGCTGGAAAAGGATTGTTTTGTCTAACTGAACTGTGAGAACTTGCTAACACTTCATATGAAATTCGGAGTTATATACAAATGCAATACAAAATCTGGAAAATACGAAAGCTGAAACTTTAGGCATCAGTCAGTACCTATGTTACATGACCATCTGAAGTATTTTTCCAATGCTTATAGTCAGCTTAATGCAATCAGGAGAGTGAAAAATTGACTCAATTATTGGTTTTAAGTTATAGTCCTGGCTTTGGATTGGCAAAAATTGAGGTAACAAAGGGATTTTAAACTATTTTTACTTGGTAATTGTTCTACTGTGTTTGAAAAGAATGTTCACTGTGTTATAGACAATAATACAGAATACTTCTGTAATTATAGTAAATGTGATATTCATGTGTACTTGTCACACCTCATTTCTTCTGAGTTCTTAAGAAAAATGTTCTTTTTCTGGTCTGAGGAATGAAGAGAAAAAATTCCACAATGTAAGTAGTGCTTTCTTTAGCCAAGAAGACTTGTAGATGCTTCTGGTTTCCATTCATTTTATATCAGAACTATTTGGCAAAATAATCTTAACCATTGTAAAGAGTTTAACATATTTCTTCTGAGAAAGTAGCTGAGAGAACAGTTATCTGTGTACCTCAAAATAGCAAAGGAAGAGAAAGGGAAGCTAAAATTCATTTTAGCTTTTCTTTGTCCTTAATATTTTTGACATGAGCGGGAGTAATTATCTGTTACTCTCTGGCTTTGTATTTTTTTAAGAATTTTGAAATATATTTACGCCGTTCTCTTTTTGTGTATGTTTTTATTAGATACGAGATGGCTGCCTTAGGTTTTTGGGTTTTTTTTGTTTTTGTTTTTTTTGTTTGTTTGTTTGTTTTTGTTTGTTTGTTTGTTTGGTTTTGGGTTTTGTTTTTTGGGTTTGGTTGGGGTTTGTTTTTTTTGTTGTTGTTGTTTTGTTTGTTTGTTTTTGTTGGTTGGTTGGTTGGTTGTTTTTATTTTTTGTGAGGATCATGGTTCTGTTGTTCTTGGCATTAACTCCAACCAGTTACTCTGTATTGAGTCAGTCACCTGCCTGGGTACTTTTTGTAGTCTTGAACTCCTCTGCTGGGTGATGGTTGCTCCCTATAGCCTTGTGCTACTTGGTCTTCTTGAGAAGAGTGCCATGCAGAGCTTAATTTAGGTAGGACCTTCAGTCCTACCAGACTCTAATGTCTTCTCTGTCTTCTCTCAAAACTTACCTGTGTGTCCATGGAAATTGCTGTATTCTAGCTTTCAGGATTCCCATATAAAACAGGTCTTTGCTCTTGCTGATTTCTTTTCTGTTGTTTTGTTTGTAACTTGTTACTGTACATATTGTGTGTTTGTTTCAAATCATAGATTTTTTTTTTTAATCTGCTGTATGGAGAGCCTTTGTTCCCACTTTTTTTATTCTGATCTGTCGTTAACACACTGCGGATGTTACATCAAAGATAGGAACTTTTTCCTCAAAGATCCTGCCAACCTGGATTCACACCTGCAAAGTGGATTGCAGCAGTCAGTGAACTGAATTCAGACAGCATGGCTTTCCTTGGAAGCCATAATTCTCTTTTAATGAGGATGGAAAGAAAGACTGGAAAAATCCATCCCCTTGAGAATGCAGAACAGGAGCAGTGAGGAGTTGCATGTGGCCTCTAGTCCATCTTGGCTGAGGGAGCCTGAGAAAGGAGGGATTACCCTCCCCAGATCTCATGGTCTGCTTGTTCTTTCTCTACCAGCAGCTGCAGAGAATAGGCATCCTCATGCTCCAGAGCAGAGCAAGGGATAAGATGTTTACCTGGGGATGACTTGCCATCTTCTCCTATCTGCCTTGGTCCTGCTGCCATGGCTGTGGCTGGCACCACCTGTGAGAAGCTTTGATGGGAAAGAATTGGAAGACACTGTCTTCACAGGGTCAGGTGTCACCAAAACCAGTGTGAGATGGAGACTCCATAGTTTGTTGCAGAGTAGAAATGGGAACTCTGGGCACTGCTATTCCATTGACCCTTATTGCCCTCAGTCCAGGTTGGTGGCTTTCATGTTTTATTGTGCTGACATTGACACCTGGCCATAATGTGAAACTTTAAGGAGGGTACCAAAGCCCATGGATCGCTTTATTCTTAGTTGAGAATGGTGAGTTACTCAAGCCAGAAAATTGCATTCCTAATAAGAAAGTTTATTTTGCATGAGCAGACCAGAAATGACATGTCCTTCATAAAATGATGAGGAACCAGTTTGTTTTAAACATGTGCATACAATTGTACAGAGATCTTTTTCTTCTCTAATAAGCTTGAGAATCCTTGAAATATCCAAATAAGCCATTTAATCTCTTCCCCATTAAGTATTTGTAAGAAATACGAGAGGAGATTTGGGACTTCACCTTTCCAAGCATTAGCTATTAGTAGAAGCAGTTGCTGAGGTGGAAATAAACCAACCTGGAGGAGGCAAAAAGGAGGCATTTGTTACTTATTTCCCTTGAAAACACTAAATTAGAAACTTTCACTCTTATAAATTAAGACATCCAGCCTTTGTTTTTATGTTAATAGTGGCATTAGGACAAGAATGTAACAATAGCAGGGCCTGGTTTCTTTGGACAAGTATTGCTCACACCAACTACTCAGCCTACTCTAGAGAAGCCAGGAGGAGTTGGTTTTTTACTTTCAAGAGTAAAGCCTTTCAAAAGGGAGCTTGATAACAAAATCACTAAGAGAAGATGCCTGTGTGCATGCAGCCACATGTATTTTCTGTCTAATAATGGAGAAAACTTGAATGTTTTTGTCAACACCGCCAGCAAATACCCAGGAGCCCCTGGCAGCGCAGTGGGCTTCTTTCTCCTGGTGGAAGTTCAGTTCATCTGCTCTTTCCACTGGGCAAGCAGGGCAGGTGCAATCCTGGGCATGTAGGGGAGAGGAACAGCCCATCCTGGAGCACAGGGTGCCTGTACCTTCTGTGCTAATGGGGCTGAGGAGAAGCAGGAACATGGGAGAGCTGAAAGACAAGAAACTTCAGCAAGTCTTATGTGCTTTTAACCTTCAGAACTGCGTGGCCCACCTCAAAAGAAAACTAACCTTGGAGAGAAATGCTCTCATTTCTTCTCATTTCTTCTACTGCCTAGAGGTGCAAACAAAAAGAACGTGTCAAGGTACCGTATGTATTACAGATAATTTAATATTATATAATACTTAAATGTCATGATGACCATAAGAAAAAGGCCAAAAGCAATACAAAATAATCCAGCCTTAGGATTGGTAGATTTAGGTGCTGTGATCTATAACACAGTCTTTTGCAAAATTCTAAGGCCCAAATCCAACTAAACCTTTATTTCTTGATGGATATTTGGGCATCTCCTGTTCCCAAGAATCTAAATACATTTTCTTGCTTTGGGGTTATAATTTCTTGATTTTGTGCTCTGTGAGATGAGTATAATAATGGTGCTTTTCACTGCCCAGACCTGTCAGTCTGCAAAATATTGGCTCTGCATCATATTCTGATGCTTCACAAATGGAAGAACTTTAAACCGGAGGAACGTAACTGTAAAAATCAACAGAGCTGTCCATTAGCTTTTGCAGGGTACTGAATTTTGGTTTACTTTTCTTTCCCCCCACTTGAACTCTGTACTCTGGGTGATACACTTGGAAAATTACTGTTTTCTGTAGAGACCTGAGGGGGGTTGAGAGTCTAGTTCCAATGTAGTTACTTTCATCAGCAGAGCATTAAACCTTTTGACTTCATTATGTTTTCTCTTCAGCTTTTACTTCTCTGAGCTGCCATTCCACTGTCTTTAAAAAATGGTGACAGTCATGCTTTGCTGGTGAGTTGGTTTAGGTCAACATACTGAATTAACAGCAAAGCTGCTATCTGTCCTTGTTAAAATAAATCACTTTTCATTCACATAGCATAATTATTTAAATCAGCTTTTTTTCCCCTGTTTTTTTCCTCTGTTTTTTTTTTCTTTCTCTTTTTCTTTTTTCCCCACACACATGAAGGATACCTGACAATCTCTTCAGGAGTTTCTTTTCAGGAAGATGATTCACATGGTGCTTCCGTAGAGACTGAATATTTGAATAATTTATTTATTATTAGCATTCAGTGTGTTTGCAGTGGTATTATTGAAGAAGTAAAATTAAGTCAGAGGGGTTGTGCAGTGTGTCCCTAAGGGAGTAATTTGAACAGCAGAGCTCTCCTTTGTTTGGGAAAGTGGGTAAACTCCTAGAGGGGCTTCTAGGGTCCTGAGGGTGCTGGTAAGGGCTCCTGTTTGTGAGAGGATTTTGTAATGGCCTTAGCACTGTACAGTCAATTAAAAAAATCCCAACGCGTGGCTGAATTTTGCAGTTATTCCTACAGAAATGGTGACTTTGGGATGATGTTTTTAGCTCTGTATTCTGTGTAGGGTGTGTATGTAACTGTGCAGTTTGTGTAATCTTTTTATTCCTATTTTTCTAGTTGAGTGTGTAAAATATGGCAAAAGCTGTTATTTATTAAGTGCCTGAAGTGTGGTCCTGCTAACATTAGTGTTAGAGCCATTAGTATAGAAATGGGACCCCTAGCTGTTTATATTCCCTGTGACCAAAAGGTCTGAGCTATCTTTGGTCTCTGAAGTTGAGGAAGAAGAAAACTGAACTCCATCAGCCAGGGTCTTGGTAATGGTAGATCACCTTGCAGAGTACACAAAGATAAGTTGAACTCCTGATGTGTTTAAACTCAGTGACTTATGTTTCATATCTGCATGGGTGTCTTTACAGATAACTCTGCTTGTTTTGTAACAGTCCTGTGTAGTGACTTTTGAAATTATTACAAATGAGTGACTCAAGATGAAGTTTACTGACTTTGTTTACTTCCCTTGACAACTGGAGAGTGTGGATGAGTGCTGCAAGGCAAGTTCTACCACAGTATTAAGCTTGGGGAGAGGTTGTAGCCACAGGTCTGCTCACCTGTTCTGCCTTCAGTCAGCTGCTGTGTGAGTGGTGGCAGTAAAACAGCACTTTGCAGAACACACCCAGAGAGAGGAGTAACTGCTGCAAGTCCCTGCAGTTCTGGCCTGGCTGCCTCAGTAACTGCTGTAGTGTAGGAAAGAAAAGGTATACAGGAGGTTACCCCCAAAGCATGAAGGAGGTAAGGAGCTGAATGGTCCTTGCCCTGGCAGGTCAGTGATGAGGTAACCTACAGATACTGTTTTTCCAAGGATGCTGTTAAATGGCTTCATATCTGTTCTTAGTTAATTTTCAGGTTGGTCCTGCAAGTGATGTGACTATGACTTTCTGAACACTGGAATCTACATCCTTTAAACTGGCAGTAGCTGATCTCAGCTTTTTTAGGAAAATAATTTTCTGTGGCTGACCCTTCTGTAGGCATCAGCGCAGGTAGTTTTGTCTGGAGACATGTTCCAATGTTCCTCCCACAGACACACATACAGGACTGACTTAAAAATGGAAAACTGACCCTGGTGCTCTTGGGTTTCAGTTGGGTAAAGGAAGATGGAGACCAGATAGAGCAAAAGAAACTACAAGTTCCTCTTCAGTGGCTTTTTCCTTTACTAGGACTGCCAAACATCTCCAATGTTTTCTTTTCCATGCCAGGAGTTGTAGTCTGCTCAAAGAGTGAGGGCTGTTTGCCTGTTGTGATTGCTTGCATCCAGGATTACTGGTACCTGCTGGCACAGTGAGAGCAGGTAAGGGGCCAAAGGGCTCTGGTGTGGCTGGGAAGTCGACTGGCTGTGATCACTGCAGATATGGAGACAAGCCTGGCAGCATCTGGTGTCAAACCTTTCCTCTAGGTGAAGTTTGGGGCTAGGCTACTTCTGCCTAGTCTGGGGCTTAGAGCAATAAATTTCAGTGGCCTGTGACAGGAATACAGCACACTACCAGTTAGATCCCAGATTACAGGAGGTGTTCTCTGAAAAAGTCACAGTTAAAAATTAGTGGTGAAATTTGTATAGTATCTTGGAAAATGGTTGAGTATGGAAAGATTTATTTTCTGTAACTGTGAAATTATTGTGACTATTGCCATCAAAATCTCTGGGCTGATGAGCTGGAGCATATGCTCTGTGCTGAGAGCTTGTGAATGTTTGGCATTCCTAAAATGTGAAGGTGGCTGATATTAGAAGCAATCTTGGCTTTCAGAATTCTGGAGTCTGAGAGCACAGCTAGAAGAGAGGCATATGCCTGTGCTTTACATGGAGATTACTAAAATAAGAATGTTATTGCAGTTGTGTTGCTATGAGCAGTTTTGGTGATGTGCAGATTGCTATGAGCAAGGGAATGCTGTTGTCAAGTCGGGCTGTTCCTTGACTATTCCAGATTTTTTGAGCCAGACCTGTAAGAAAATTATAACAGAAAGTCTAGGAATTTTTAAGATGCTCTCTTGCTATAACCTGCTTGTGTGGTGGGCAGTCGCCTTTTTTTGGATCTCTGGGGAAGCCAAAGCTTCCCAACTAGTAAAAAGAGGAAAGTTAGGGGACAGACAGTGATGGTGATCAAGTCTAGGCAAAGTTTGTGTCTTGTGAGTTTCCTTGTATGCTGTCTGTTTTAATGATGGCCATGGTTAACATTGGCAGTAATTTTTCCCCTCTAACATGCTAGAAATTTCTTCCTGTCAATCAGAGCACATCTCTTTTCTGCTGGTAAGTTCTTGATTATATAGAAGGCATTTCTTAAACATCCAAAAAATGGCAAATTAACAGAAATGGAATATTACTAGGAGAGCTTAATTTTGTTTGAAATGTTGAGAAAAGTAGAAGCTATCTTAAATTGATTGGGTGGTCAGTGGCTTGCTATGCCTTAGTTAAGCTAAATGTGAAAAAATCCATTGGTTTCAGATATTGGAATAAATCTTGCTGCTAGAAATGCTTGAGCTGCACACTTGAGAGTATGAAGAGCTCTGGGATGGCACAGTTTGTTCTTTCAGCTGTGAATTCATAATTTGATTTTCCTGAAATTGATAACAGACTAGTGAATGAATTGGGGCTGCAAGAGGAAAGGAGGCAGGATTTTTTTTCTTTTTCAGGAGAAGTACAGTGTGTTCAGAAAACCAAAGCCAGGGCATCTTTTGGGGTAAGTAGTGCTTTACATTACAGGTTTCAAACTATTAGATGTACTATTAGCCAAGATAGTACCTGTGAACATGAACCCGCTGTACACAGCACTTCTTCCTCACATCCTTTGTAAAAAAAACAAAGTTGCACCTGGATCTCGACAGACAAACTTTTACAAAACATTCATCTCTAATCAGCAGAGTGAGATAAACTCATTTTCTTACAAGTGTAAGAGACTGTAAGACTTTTAGACTATAAAAGATTTTATATTTTATCCTCTGTTGAATGCATTTAATACTGACCACCAAGTTTGCATAGAAAATGTAACTTTCCTTTAAATTGTTTTAGGACAACTTTTGTCAACTTGGATATAAGATTATAGGATATTTGGCTTCATCTACAGGTTATTTCTCTTAGTTTCCTTTTTTTTTTCAGGTCAGAATGTCATAGTACTTGGGATTGGATACAATAAAAATAATAAATTCTGTTTGTTTCTGATAATATTTATTTCTGGTGTCTAGCCTGTCATTTTGCTCTCTAGTGCACAAGAAGGATAAGGTGAAATTGAAATTAAAATTACACATATAATGATGGGTAATTCCAGTCCTGATTTTTACATACACTCATATTTTGAATCAAGATACTAACAACATTTCCTGCATATATTTTGTTTTAATATTTCAACATCCATGCTTTGCATCTTTTAAACACAGTTTATTTCTTTTGTATGAATACATGCATTGTTTTTTGTTACAATAAAATAGGAAATCTGCTTTGGGTACCAGAAATTGAGTTTCAACACTCAGTTTCTGATATTAATACATTAAGTAACTTGTTTCTCCTGTTTCTTGAAACAAGAACAATGCATGATTTTTCTTGGAGATGAAAAAGTAGCTAAGGCCAGACCCGTTTGATCAGCTGTGTGTGTACAAATACTTCTGTGCCTGTGTGTATATTTAAATGCCTTTAAATCTCAGTATAGGTAGTTATCTGATGTGTTGAACATGTACAAAGAAGTACGCAGTAGAATATTATTTATGTAGAAAATATTCCCTTTTTGTGCTAAAGATTTGCTGCATCTCCCCCATTCTGATTGTCGTAAATGAGTGGCTTGGCTGCTTAAAGAAACATTGTCAAAGGTATTGGCAAAAGTAGGGTTTAACATGAATTTGTGAAAATACAACTTTACAGAGCTGGATGGCAACATTCACTCCATTACCTTCTACACAGGTTAAAGCAAACAAAGGAGAGGCTCAAATTAGAAGCAACTTAGAATGATTTACATGGAAGCCAGGAATGCAAAAGGGGGTAAGGGTGCAAAAGATACGGATGCAAAGATAAAGATGCAAAGGGGTTTGGCACCATTTAATGATTGACTGAGTACTTCAGCATGAACAAAGTGATTCAGTAGGGTTCACTGCAGTTATAACAATGACTTAACAGTAGGTTTGGGTTAGTAATATTCATACCATAATCAATTCACACACACACAGGTAAAATGATTGGTATTTACACACACCTATTTCTGTGTGTGTAAAGGTGCCTATCAAAGATTCCTCTCAAATACATCAAATCCCTTTGAGTTTCCTAGCAGGCAAGGATTGCACCTTGGGGAGCACTGACATGTCAGTGGGGGGTGACTTTCAGCCTAGGCCTCATCATCCATAAGGATGCTTCAAGTATCTCAAGCTTAAGGTTTGTGAGCTCTATAAACATTTTATTCTCCTTATTATTTGTGTTTCTGTCCGTTCTTCTTTCAGTCCTGTGGAACAAATACGAAGTTGTTCCCCTCATGATTTTTCTTCCCCACTTCCCTTCAAACAGTTAAGCTTTTGATTACTACAGTTGACATTGCTAATGCTTGAGGCAGTTTGGAGTTAAATAAACAAGGTATATTATAAAATCATTTTGTTTTTAAAGAAAATTGTTTAATCTTACATGACCATGAATTTGTGTTTACATTCTGCCTGTAAAAGCTTGTTTTATTACCGAAGATAGGTTTCTGTGTCTCAGGTAGCAGACACCTTATTTGCTACATTCTGTCTCTCATGAAGTCAAGGTATACTTCTGGATTTATCTCTTGCAAATTTTGTGGAGAGTTATTTTGTTTTGGGGTTTTTTTAATAATAATGGCACAACTTGCCTTAGTCATTGAAAACCACAAGCTAGATCTGCATTTTCAAACTTCTTGTAGAAATGAATTAGTGGCTTAAAAACAGAAATTAGCAAATGCTGGCCAAGATGCATGATTGATTAAGAAACTGAAGAATTTAATATATTTATTGGTTTTATTGGCTTGTAGTCAGTCTGTGAGCTGGTTTGGCTATTTGGGTTTGCTTTTTGGCTTTCCAAGATAGTTCTTTTTACTGTGTCTGTAACTTAGTTGCTGCTTTAAATGGTTTACAGTGTCTTGCACAAATACAGCTCTTTCTACTCTTCCTGTGCAAATGAAGCTGCTGTATTATTTGTAAAAATATGAGACTTTAAACGTGTGAGTTGTTGTCTGAGTAAATGCTTTGACACGACTGGTGCAGAATACAGCACTGACACTTGTTCTTAGTACTTTGGACAGTATTAATCACTGACAAGGCAACCTGTGTACAACACGGGTGCTCAGCAGACAGTTTCATACAGAAACACACTTCTACTCAAATTGATTCTCAAAATACCCAGCAAACCCTTTAATTTCCCCATACCATCTGTTGAGCAGCTTAATGCTTGGAGGCAGAAATGAGGGCAGAACTGGATGGGGACAGACCTGAGTGAACACACAGTACTGCAAGGTCATGACTCCCTGGCTTTTCGGGTCAGTCACGATGGGGCTAGCAGGGCTCCAATTACTTCTGAAGGATAGGATCCAAATTTACTGGAAGATTTCTGAAATTAATCCTTCTGAAATTTTGTTCCTAGGATCAGCAGTTACTCTTTTGCCAGACTTGCAAGTGCATATAGGTCCATGGCATCATGATTTATTCTGTAAACATTCCATGATTTGACTGCTATCTTTAGAGATGCCCCTCTGTCTACATGGGAGATGTTTTTCTTGAAGAGTGACACATATTAAACTCCTCCAGGTAGCTCTTAGTTTTCACTCTTAGAGGATGACCAGCAAAGATTATAAAGCAAACATTCCTGATTTTTTCACTGATATTTTACTTTCCTGTGATTAACTGGAGTAAGAAATCATTTTATTTAGCAGAGGAGGAAAATGAAATACAGAGGTCCAGAATGAGACTTGCTGGTACACAGGACCACTGAACAGCTGTTCAGCAATCTACAGATTGAGTAAAATAGCTTAAGATGATGCTAGTGAACTACTAGTCTACTAAAGGCATCTGTCATTTTTTTTGTCAGGATTTTGTTTTCTGGGGGTTTTGGAGGGTTGGTTTTTTTTGTAGTTTATCTAAATAAAAAAAAAGATGTAGGCAGTACTTTGAGTGGAATAATAATCTTTACCACTGAATTACGTAAAAATAATAACAAGGAAAAACTTAGAAACAGATCTTCACAGTTACATAAAAACAGTTTACAGTTCTTCTAGATATTTTATTCAACTGGTAACCCTGTTTTATAAGCTGAAATTCTTTTCCACATTATATCCTATGGGAGTGTACTCTGTAAGCCTGACAGGAGGAGAGACAGCTTTATAGACACAAGACAATACACAAAGAATCTTAAAACTGCTTTTTTGAGCAGCCCATAACTTGCAGTTCAGGCCACACCCAAGCATTGCAGCCCGTCATCAAGGGTCCTGAGAGGAGAGTGGAGCTTCTCTGCTGCTTTAGAAAACTGGTGTTTGAAACAGCTAGCTCTGGTTTCATTTTGTACTCTGGACTCATGTGAGCACCCATGTCTGTAAATGTGTAATCCCTCCACCATGCTTTTCACATGTATTTATTATACATGTGTTACTTCGCAAGTAACTTGATGAAGGTTGGACTATTGTTAATGAAGCATATGAAGGGTTTGAATCACTCGCTGTGGCTGCTGTAGTTGGCATTGTGAGCCTCCACTTCTATGTGTGTGCTGGTTAAAACAGCCATCTACACTGCTTTTAGAGACTACCTGATGTGCAAAGGGCAGCACCCTACAGACCTGAGGCATTGTCATATTACAGGTATCTCTGTATCTCTTCCAACCTCAGCTTACCTGGATTCTTCATTTAGATTATTTCTCCAGTATTTATTAACAAAAAATCAGGAAGAGAAATGCTGTTGACTTTACATAGGAAGCCTGCAAGCTGAAGCCTGTAGTTCTTCCCTTCAGGCATGACATTTGGTCATTCAGAAGCCAATAAAAAACCTGTATCATAAGTACCTTCAGGTATGCAGACCACATGCAAAATAATAAACACGAGTTTCTTGCTGCCCTTGCTGGCTGGAAGGCAGCAGTTGCCTTTGGCCAGAGACTGTCTGCCTAAGGAAATCAGTCCTTGGGGAAGGTGGTGATCCTCAGCTGGCCAGTGCCAGGAGGCCCCTTTGAGGGGCAGAGCAAGGTGGCCTCTGTAAAAGGAAACTGTCTGTCAGTATGTTCCCGCAGTTCCTGTGAGCAGCTACTGTTTTGAAAAGAGGCAATTTAAAAAGCAACATTGGAGACCTGTGAAAGGAGAAACTAGGCTGATTGCTCGTTGGAGTAAACCATGGATGTCTTTACAAGTACATCTGAGACACCTTTCTGAGAATATGGATGTACTTTTTCTTCTGTGCTTGGATTCCCTGAACTGACTGGCAGGGAACAGTTTTACACCAAGTGCTAAGTTTCTTAAGTGACTCAAGATTTAGTTAATGCTCATGAATCCAGTGCAAATGCTGAAGTTTGTGAAGATTTTGACATGCTGTTCTTGTTATACTAACACAAAGATTCATCCCAGCTTTCACTGCAACTGCTTTGTGATGGTGGTTTCACAAGTCATAATTCTTCTCCACTTGCTGAACCCTGCCAGGCTGCTGTTCTGCCATAATGCATTCTACTGACAAAGCTGACTGTCAGCTACGTTAATTGGCTATTGGTAGCGATTTGTCTCCTACGAGTCAAATATAGGCTGGAAAAAAATAAGCTTAAATCTTTCCATACAATTTTAATTCAGCTCTCCTGTTATGTGTACTTTAGGATACAGATCCCTTTTATTATATAATTGCTTAACCTGTGGGGGTTTTTTTTCCATTAGTCTCCTGCTTTTTTCAGTGCATTAACTGTGGAAATGGTGATTTGGAGGACTACTTCAATCTGCTGAAATATGCAGCATTTTCTAGCTTTTAAGTGTATCACCTTTTGATGGGTGGAGTTGGTTTGGGGTTTTTTGGTTCTGCCACCCTCATGACTTCCATTTAGGTTTGTTACTTGTATATGGAAGGAATTCTGGACCCAATTCTATTGCACTTCTGCATCCTGCTTGTCAGTTCTGTATGAGATGGAATGATATATTGGATTATCTGAGGGGCTCAAAAATAATAAAAATTGAACTCTTGAGCACCCATTCTGAAAGTTTAAAGCTACTCAAATTGTACTGAGGTATTCATTTAACAAAAAAGAATTCTTAGTTGTTTAGTTGGGTGTTGTTCCCTTTGCCTTTGCCCAGTATTTCGTTCACTAAAATTGAAGCTCTGGGTCAGTTATCAAGGAAAACCATTTCCATTTTTTAGGACTTCATAAGCTTGTTACTGTAATAGAAATACATGATATCTAAGTCTTTTCAGGCAGGGCTTTTCTGTAATTGTAATGGCACATGACAAAGTCAGAATGAACGACCTTGGCCCTGTGATACCCAGTGTCTAAATTAACAAATTGATTATTTTTTATTATTATTTTGATTATATTTGATTTTTTTTTAATTTTCAAAAACTCTGAATTTTTTTCAAGAATGATAAATTACTTGGATTGTGATAATAACTCAGAGCCACATACAGCACCTCTCACTCTCAAAATACTTTCAAGCAGTGTCTAATGTCTAATTATATCACAAAGCATCCCTTCTGGTGGGTTTGGGTGAGCACCAGTACCCCTGGCTTAAATGGAGAGTTTGAGCAACTTCTTCAGAGTGAGCTTAAGCCTGTCAGGTGTGGCAGGAGCCACAGGATTACAGAGCCCTCCTTGGTTCCTGCATACCTTTTTAAAATTCACCTTGAGAAAGATTCCCATCATAGTCTAGAAATGTGCCCCAAAATTGTTAATTGTAAATTATCTGCGTGTACATTTTGGACATGGAGTCTCCAATGAATGAAGAATTGCATGGTGTCTCGGTTGGGTAGGAAACTTGCCATAGGTTTTCTCTGCTGGTAGTGCATGCTTACTGCAGGATTGCTTTACAGAAGGCCAGAAATAATAGTCAGGTGTTAGAGGCAGTGAGGGACCTTCTGCACTTGTCCAAATGAGAAGATGCATATCATGGCCAAGGAGAATAACAGGGGAATAACAGGTTATCTGTGAGAAGTCGTTGTAAATCTCATTAGCACTTCCATGACTAGAGAGTGTATCTTTTTATCTCCAATAATCTGTATGAGTCTTTACTGCAGCCATGGCTGCTGTGTAAGAGCTGGGCTAGCTTTCATATTTCAAACCCCAGTGACACCTTCTGCTGTGGGTTCCCAAACTTTGGCATGTGAACTCTGAAATTTCTGCCAGGACACGAGGAATATCTCAGGTGTCGTCCCTTGGGTGTCTGTACTGGCAGCTGGGGCTGCACATACGTGTGCAGATCCCTCTGTCTGTACAGCTGCTGGAGCAGTCACGTAAGCAAGTATGAGGTCTGTAATTTCCTGCAGTATTTTCTCTATTTAAAGTACTTGAATCACAGAGCACTCAAATTAAGTAGTTCATGCACTTTGGAATTGAAGAGACTGCCTTGGAGAAACTCTCCAACTGCAGCAGAATTAACGCTAACCAGGCCTGAGGATTGCTAGAAATAAATAATGAGTGGATGAGGGGCTGAGAAACCTGGCAGAGTTTCAGAATGCAAAGGTGGGGTGGCTGGGGAGCATTATCTTATCTAAATGGTAATTTCTATTCTGTACGTTAATTAAAACACATAGTGTACAAAGTAGCATTTAGGAAGTCTTTTGGAGGATCTTTTCCTAAGGGGATGTTTTGCAAGTAAATTGTGAGCAGTACTTGCCTGCTCAGTGCAGCCTGCAAGAACTGCACTGAAGCAAAAAGTCCAAATTATATGCCCTCTTTAAGCAATGACATCTTATGTATGTTGTTATTTTGGGAGAATTGCTTTTATTTTGTTCGTAATAATACATTGTGATATCATTATGTCAGAGAAAGAGCAAAGCCATATTCATGAATCAGTAGAGATTAACAGTGTGATATTGAGTAATATGGTTCAAGAATACAGAAAGGAGTCATCAGTTTCAAAAGAACATTTTCTGTAGGAATTAAGACATTTTACATATTTCTTTATTTATATCTTAATGATTTTTTCTCATGAAGACTGCTTAAACAAACTGATTCATGCACCAATTTGGATTAATTGACCTTAAATATTACTGTCTATTTATTGTAGGTGTAGAAACAAGGTTCCCATCTAGTAATCAGAAATTATTTACATGACAGGCATGTTTTTTGTTCTTGTCAGTTGTGTTTTCTTTGCTGTCTTACTGTACATTCATGACTGATTTGTATTCATTCTTGCTTCTGTGTATTATCCCTTTTTCTCCATCTTTGGTGGAATGATCTCCTGCCCTGGAAGAGATAGCTTCTACTGATACTATATTGGTTGCTCTGCCTTGTTATGGAACATAGGCACATACCACATCAAAAAACCCTCAAAAAACCAACCAAACAAATGCAACAAATCCCCCTACAAAATGTTTCTCACTTGAAAAACGGTAGAATTTCTCAGCTTTGTAGTAATTGCAATGACCTCAGGTGCAGCAAGTGAATTACAGCAAGAGCCAAAAACAGTCTTCCACTAGGTTTAGAGGCAAGGGTTTAGGTTTTTAAACTTTTGCAAAAGGACAAATATTTCCTGTCATGGGAAGAAGAAGTTACAAATGCCTGTGTGGAATTAAAAGGGATTTGGAAATGAAATGCAACCCTGTGCCCCAAATATGAAATTGCGTGTGGCTTGCCTGGGCATTTCAGGAAAATCCACTGATCCACTGTTCTAATCTAATCCAAATAATTAGATTTTGGATTAAGGTAGGTATAGTCATCAAAACCAGAACAGGTAGAGATAATTTTTGTCCAGTCTGAGCCCTCTCTTATTATGCGTAGAGGTTTTTTCCTACTTATAAACCTCTATATCTTTCACTTCAATGATTAATCTACAGGCAGAGAGCAAAAGTTATTAAGGCTAGAAACAGACAAAAAGATAAATGCTGACCTTTCTAATTGGCTCTTGAAACCTGAAATATTTACCGCTCAAAGGATTTATGTTTGTGGAATGATTTGTCATCCAAACTAAGTATTTCTTCCTTCTTCATGAAGCCATGCTGACCTCAGATAAATAAATATCTGTTGGTGCCTCCACATAATGGATTTTTTTGGCATCACAGCAGAAAGAAATCTAACTTCCAACCAATTCACAATAAACTTCAGTAGCCAAGTATACTTTACTGTTGGTTCCCTCACTTGCTTTGCTAAGTGCAGTCGTGGCTGGAAATGAATGGTTTGCTTCTTTATCTGAAGTCTTTGGCACCAGGAGTCAAGACTTAATCATTCTCTGCATTGATGGGTAGCAGAGCACAATGGATCTCTCAAAGCTGACAGGGTGGTGTTTTTGTTGCTTGCACATGTTCTCTGGAGTTACTGGAGAGGGCTATAAAACCTGTGATTCTGTGCTCCACTGTGGGTTTGGGATTTTCAGGTCTGCCTCCAGGATGGGTGGAGGTTGTTCCCTGCTGGTACTGAAGCTGAGATATCTGATAGATGTCTGATAGTACACTAGAAAGCATGACTGTCACCACTGAGAACATGCTTGTTTTAGCTGTGTTCTGCAGAGGAGCTAGGATTAACTATATGCATTGCACTGTATTGCAGCACATTTTATTAACAGAGAATAGTAAGTTCAGCATTTCACTGACAAATCTGTAGTCTCTCCTCACAATAAGGACTCGGTAAAGGTGATGGAATGGATTGCCTTTGTTGGAGTGTTGGTCTGTGAAAACTGGCTGTGAAAAGAATGCCAGAAAGTACTGTACTTTTACAAAGAGGAGGAAAACAGACAAGCATAAAAAAACCCAAAAAAGACCTTTCCTGTGGCTTTGTTGCTGTGATAAATGCAGTACATTCCAGGGACTCAGGAAAGTGAGTCTTTAAAACTGGCCTAACACACAAAAGTGCAAATGCACTGAGCTAATCTTGAAAAGTAAGTAAAATCACTTTGACTTTAAAAGAGAGTGGTAAGCTATCCTACTGGGCCCCTGATGGATAAATCAACATTGATGTTTCAGGATCAAAGTATCCCATGTAAACCCATTCTTAAGTATTATGTAACAGCCAAGGATTTTAGGAGAATTATGACGTAAAAGCCTGATGCCTATTTAATAAACTGATCATTAATTACACTTAAACAATTTACTTCTGGGGTGAGATGAATAGTAGCTTTGCAACTCTTTTCATTTTAATTGCAGCATCTGTTGCAAGCCTGGGTTTCTCTTCCCTGCTGCATTGATGCTGTATGTATATTTTTGGCAGTACTTTTTGGCATAGCTTGATTGTATTTTGGAGGGGTGATGTATGCCCATGCCATGTGTCATGACTGGTTTGCTCAGGAGAAAGACCAGGAGCAAATTCTTGAGCCACTCTAGCTGTTTTGGTCATAGTTTCCTAGCTATGGGTTTCCCCTTTTCCCCTATCTATTCTACCACTTCCAGTTAAATCATGTAGAGGAAGGCACCAGTCATTGTACCAGCCTTATACAAAGATGTGTTGCTAGGTAAATTAGGATTAAATTTGCTCTGAACCTCTGCTATGGCTCATGAAGGAATACATCAGTACCTAGCAAGTTCTGCAAAAAGGTGCCAGCTCCTTAAAGTTTGGGACCAGCTGTCAGCTGTGTATTTGAATCCACCATGTTCTGTGACAGCAAATTCAACTTTGAACTTTTTGCTCTGAAGTGAGAAGTAGGCTCACACTCAAAATATTTGAACTTCAACATTGCTTCAATTTCCATAGCAACTGCTGTCTGAATCAGAAGAAGAATGGGCATTTTATAGTTATGCTTTCCAAGGCATGGATGTCCTGACCTCGAAGGACAACGGGTGCAAGTGTTGGTAGAGAAGGGAGAGTTAGTACCTTACCTGCTGTCAGGTCAGCAGTCACCCAAAGCACTACATGGACATTCAACTAAAAAGGAAGAAAGTCAGTACCATCTTGTTGAACTAAAACCAGAACATCTTACCAGCTCATTTCTTCCCGGAAAATCTGGTTTTTCCAAGAAAAATCAATCCCAAACTTTGCTGTGAAGACCTGAGTTTTTTATTATTCAGAGGTAAGTATAAAATTTTCATTTCCTGAGAGAGCAAACAATTTCAAGATAATGATACTCCAGGTTTGATCGTAATTCCTGCAGTTTTTTCTCCTGTGGCCATAAGTGGAACAAAAACAAATATGTTGCTCTTACTTGAGCCAGTGGTGTGAGGCAGTGTGCTCAGCAAACATTGCTGGATATTGGCAAAAGCAGTTAGGGAGAAATTTTGATCAGTTCTTTTTAGGTGGAAAACATTATATTTCTTCCCCCACCAACCCTTTGAATAGTGTTGGTTTGTTTATTTTTTTTTTTGAGAAGTCCTGATTTCCCACAAAGACATTAATTAGGAAAAAGCGCATGCACAAGTTCTGCACTGTGTCTGATGGATATAGAGAACAGTGCTCAGGTGTTGCCTTGTCTAAATACAAGTTTTAATTGTTTTCTTTCTTATGTAATGGGCCTTCAGGATGGATACATCAGCTGACAGAGCAGAGTGAACGCTTCATGTACACAGCGTGTGAATCTGGTACTGAAGCCACTTCTTTGTTACCCATGGGCTGAGTCCTGATTCCAGCCTGCATGTCTGGTACACACAGAGCAGTGACCACCTGTGGGCTAATCCATGGGAACACCAGCAGTGATGTTGCTCTGTGTCACGTGAGGATCTAGCTGTTCTGCCCCTGCATGTCTGTGGAGTTACAGGAGCTTTCACCAAAGCGTTTAAGACTGTGTGTGTTCTCAGTGAAAGAAATATTAAGAAAACTTTCCCATAAGGACTGAGGGTTTGCTCTGGTAGTGCTGACACGTGTCCTTCATGTAGCTGTAGTTTCAACAGGCAAAAAGGAGCTTGTTTCATAATGCTGGCATTACCTGGGGGCTTCAAGCTTAATTAGGACATGAATGTTGTGGTATGAATTGCAGGAGGGGAAAAGTTTCCAATATTTAATCGTATTTGTACAACTTTTAATACAATAATTACGTGTTTTACTCTGAACATCGAGTTATATTGGGAAGTAAATGGTATAGGCTGTCTGAATTTTAAGTGTGAGCCATGTTTTAAAAGCAATTAACGCAGAGAGGTGTACTGAGTGATAAATGGGGGAGTAGGCAAGCAATTGAAAATGAAATTATCTTGCTGTAACAGTTTCATGTTCAAAAGATGCAATAGGCAAGCAACTCATGCATTGCCTGAATTTCTGCTGGGCTTTTGCACAAGACAAATCTTGGGGCAGCACAGTGTATACAGGGCTTCAGCTGGCAGCTTTGATTTTTCCTGGTGGCTTTCCTCTGCCCACAGTAAGGATGAGTGTTTAATTACATAAACATCATTTACTGAATATAACATAATCAATTATAAAAAGTTCAGGTGTTACTGTGAGTTTGGAAGACATTAAAGAAGTGAGATTCTTATGGGTCTAACTTTTTCTCCTCAGAGACCCATGGACCTATATGGAGCACTCTGACAGTTGTCCAATTTACAGCTGAAAATAAATAGTGTGAAACTCAGAAAAGGTGGCAGCAGCACTGTCAGGTTATCTAAGGGGCCTTTTGATTACTAATCAACTGAAATATTTTCTTTGTATGCAATTCTGTTGCTGGTGCAGGTGTGTCTGACTGCCAGTCAAGTTACAGGGGGCAACACGTGTACAGGAGCAGAACAGCCCCCTGTGGTTTTTGTTTAGTTGGATCTTTAAATCAAGCATTTCCCTTCCCTCCAGAACTGACAGAGCTTGACGTAATAGAACTTGTGAAATAAATTTAGAGAGATGCAGTGGGTGATGAGTCACTACTTCAGTTAATTCAGTAAATCCTTTCTATATTTAAAAATGTTTATTTTGTCTGTAACCTAAAAACTCTTCCAAAATGTTGGGCTGGTTTTAATCCTTTATGGTGTTCAGGAAAGAGAATGATTTACTGAAGACAGGGAGAGTAAATTCTGATTCAGTTTGCCAAAAGAAAGAAAACTAAGTTTCTGTACTGTATCAAAAACTAAGTTCTTTAAAGACCTTCCAGATTTTAAGGCTTCTAATTCTTGCAAATGCAATTGAAATGATTTAATATGTGAAGCACCAGTGTTTTGAAATATGAGTCACTTTTAAAAGCATTGCTGCAATTACTATATTTAAAAGTATTTATTTGGAAATAATTCAGAGCTTTTTTATTTTGCTTTATGGGTTTTGCTGTGTTTAATTCTGCAAGAAATGCAGAACTGTAGCTGTATCTCCTGAGCACTAGGCTTGGGCAAATTTTGCTGTGGTGTTTATTAATGTGGTTTTACAGGTAAATTCTCCTTGCAGATACACTGTATACCACCAAAAAGCATTTTACTGGCACAGCTGCATTTACTAAGTAGAGTAACTTACTTAACAAGCATCATCAAATACAAATTGGCATGTGGTAACTCCTCTGTGTTGCACTGTTCCTCACCAAGCCTTGGTAGTTGCTGTGATATGGTTTCTTCGGAGTGTGAGACTGTGCCTGCCAGGATCATGCCCTGCCCTGGCTGCGTTTTGGCTTGGCCTTTGGCTTCATCCAGAGGTGACATGGATGTGTCCCTGTGACATGGATGTGTCCTTGGCTGGCAATGGGGCAGGATCTTGGTGACCTTGGGAACCCATCAGCAATATACCAGCTATAACTGAGGAAGTTGGAATTGCCAAGTATGTTAATGTCTTATTTATCCTTATTAAAACTGGAAAATATTTTAATGTTGTTACTTTGGCTGTGCAGGTAAGACTGCCTTTTGGTGAAGAGCTGCCACTATTTACAGCATTTGAGAGCAAAGTGGGATGTATATGCAGGAGGCAAAACTCCATAGCTATAGATTAGTTCTGTGATCTTCTGACACAGTGCTGCACACCTTGGCTTTGTTTGTGTGGTTTGTTAGCTCTTTGCTGTCTTGCTCCAGACCACTGTTACTGTTGCTTAAAATGGAGCCCAAGTTTGAATCCAGAAGCCTTTCTGAACTTGAAGTTCCAGCAGTCACGAAGGAGGGCAGAAAATCAATGCTGCTTGTGGCAATGTAACAGGAAACAGAGGGAATAAATTGGACTTAAAGTGTCAGGAAAGGAGGTTACAAGGGTTGGCTATGCCTTTAGTTGTAGTGGAGATTATTTAGGACAAAAAATGCCATATACGTTTGCAATCCATTGCTTATATTGTTGAGAAGTACATTTTAAGTTGGCATTTCTTTGCCATAATTAGTTTAGAATACAGATGTAAAGAAATAGGGCTTGGATGATTTTTTCAAGGCTTTGTTTGTTAATATGTTTTTAAATATTTTGTTTTGTATTGCCAGTCTGAAGTGCAGATCAAGTTAACATTGCAGCAGCTACCCTGTATGGGTATATGATGATTTCCCATTTTGTAAATACCAGTCAGGGATCTTCGAGTGTTTTATGGAACATAACATAAAAGACACATTCCTTGCCAAAACTTCCTTTGTGCTGGGCTTCTCTCTAATGCAATTTCCATCAGTAAAAGAATAAAGAGAGCATGGTTTTGGGCCCATTTTGCTTGGCAATGCACAAAGGAAAAGAAGGTTGGGGTGGGGGGGTTGAGAGTATTATTTCTCAGCTACTTCACACAAAGAAATACTGTAGTGCCTTCAGAAATCTCTTGGTACAAATGCCTGCTGTCACAGCAATCATTGTTATGCCATTTTGACATAGCTGTATGGAATACTGTGGTATGTTACAAGATTGTCCTGGACTTAGTACAGGAGGTCTGGAATTGGGCAAGAGACGTGAATCTGATTTTTCATACTCACGTGGTTGCTAATTGTGGAGTGAGAATGGTTTCAGTGAGCAGCTCTTTGGAAACAATATTGTCTAACACAGTACACTTAACTCACCTAGTGCAGAGCTGCTTGGCAATAGGCTGGCTTAGAAGGACTGAGGGTGTCTGTCTGTCTTTGGGTCTGTGCAGTCATGGTGTGCTGTCGTACAGGAGAGGGTAAGAGACAACCAACCTCTGCCACTTGCAGAGCACCCAGCTTGGCTTGGCCTTCTGATTTTGTCAGTGTGTCTTATCATAGTCCTGATAGTTTAAAATTGGGTTGGTTGGTCTTTCCCTAGTTTGAATTTAAACAGAGCAGCTTGGTTGAATGCTCCATCTTAAAAGGGATGCAAACAGTGTAGGAGAGCTGGACATTTTGGGAGCTTGTTGTTCCCAGCCTTTATGTCCATAACAGTAGATGTCTGTCCTACCAGTGCATCATCCCAATGCGGTAAGTTTGACTGTAGAACATGGAGTGCATGGCTCTGTGTGGTGCTGGCAGAAGTGTTTTCTGCCAGTTCTCTTAGCAGTAGTCAAGGTTTTACTGTGTAGAAGGGCTGAACTCTCACTTTGGAGGGGTGGGGAGGGAAGAAGCCAGAGAGCCAGAAGCTCTGCCTAGAGCAGGCAGTGCTGCTGCCAAAGAGAGAACAGCCATGACCACGAGCAATTATCCTGGTTCAGCAGCTGCCTAAAGAGGTTGGGAGGAGAGACTGAGCTGTGTGCTTGGCATGCACTGAAGCTGTTCTGCTGTTGTAGCCCCACACAGGGAAAAAGCAGAAGGTAAAGAGCTGAAGTTCCCCATGGCTGTTAGCATAAACATATGCACATGGACATGCTTCATGCTTGGTGACTTATATCCCTGTTGCCCTCTTTCAAATGATCTGTGTAATACTGAAAATGAGATAACAGTAAATAAAATGCTCAGCCTATTTTGCAACTGTCAATAAACAAATGTTTCCATTTTATGTTATCTGCACAGGTTTGGTAATCAGATGTTTCCTGCAGTCCTGCTGCTTGATGCTTTGTACACCTCTCCTTTTGGGATGAGCACATACAAATTTTCTTTCCTAATTACAAAATGCATTGCTTAAGCTAGTTTAGTCATTGTAAGAGTGGCCATTACTTCATTAATGTGTGAAAAGAAAGAAAGATTCAACTCACTGTACTTCTGGTCACAAGTATGTCAAGGCCAGGCGACTGTATTCCCATACATAAAATTTGAATTTACTGTCTTCTTTATGCTCAAAACATAACACTTCTTCTTTAGTTGACTTACTGTGAGAACAACCTCTAGATCTGTCTCTTTGGCATAAAAGAGAAACTGAAAATTTTATCCAACTTATTTGTGTTATATTGAATTCCATCAGATTTTATTGGCGTTCTTTCATTTTTCAGTTTTCAGGAAAGTGGTTCATTTAAAATTTAATTTTAAGATATGTTTTCTTGATGTTGGTTCAGTATTGCAGCCTGTTCTATTTGAAGTATGCCTCAAGTACATGGCCCAATACATCATGCTGTCAGGCTGAGAGGGGGGAGGATGTTTGGAAATTCAAGAGGAGGTACAGGCCCGTCTGTACATTTTCATATTTGTTGGGGCTTTTGTTCTTATCAGCCATTCAATTTCCAATGCCAGTTTTGTTTTATCCATTTTTTCAGTTTTGAAGTTGAGCAAACACATCAATATGTGTGATTCTAACGTATTTTGAAACAGAATTGGCGTATTTGTTTGCTAGTATATTCTAGGAAAATTGCCTAGGCATTGCATGATGAAAACAACTGATTTTGCCTCTGGGCATCTCATTTTATTTACAGCAAGAAGGGGAATTGTGATGTGTGAATGAAGGGCACTCTATTTGTGTGAACTGTTTCCTTTTTTAGTCTTTCAGTCTGGTGTTTCCCTATTTTCTTTCTCTCAGGCATTTATGTATGGTCAGTTTAACAGTTTCCTTCAATCGCATGTGAGGTTTTGCACGTTCTTTTTTGAGCTTGCTCTTGTATTTCCCATTAAAAGAAGCTTCTCTCGGTTTATAGATAGTTTTTCAGCTTTGCTGGAACTGTGAGGTCACAAATTCTGTACTTTGAGGTGAACTGTAACTTTGTGTTTAACCTGGGTCCAGGCTTTACTTTGTTTGCTTTAAAACATGGTTCATGCTTTACTTTCATAGTAAAATCTTGCTGGCTGTTTCTCTGCAAGAACACCATGTTCCTTTATGTTTGCTGTTGGTGTGGATGTAGGCTACAACTAACACAGTAAGAAGAAAGGTTTTTATCAATATTTATGTAAGGTATGTGGTTTATTTTTCCACACTGGATGTATTGTTAAATAATAACTGCTATAGCTCAGTGCTGCTTCTAGGTGCATTCATAGAAGAACACACATCACTTGAAGGACCAGGTGGGTTTTTTTTTCCCTAAACTGTTGCATGGAGAGTATTGTTCAGTGTATCATGTGTTAGACTGCAGTGTGTTCTCTAGATGGAAAGAGAGATATGTATGATACTCTGGTGACATGTATATAATCAGTTCTGGGGATGCAAGAGTGAGTTATGGTTTGTGGTAATCTGTGTATTAAAAGATGTTTGTGTTACTTTCTTAAACAGATGTAGAATGATTTAACCAAATTGAAATAGTTCTGGAAGCGCATTTTTCCTCCTCTTGGGTAGAACAGCCTGCACTTGAGGGCAGAAGGGAGCAGGTACAAGTTACCTTAGCATGGCACAAGAAACACTGATTGCTCCTGCATATTATCTATAGCTTAGGTTTTGTTTTGCCTCATACTTGGCTTGTTTTGGGGGCTTTGGGACTGCCTTCCTGCTTTGGTGACTAACTTCTCCACAAAGGATGGGTCTGCTTTGCTACCAGCTGGAAATTCAGTGAGGAGGAGGGATGCGCAATTCCAAGTTGGTTCACAACTGCTTAAAAGGAGAGATAAATGCTGAAAAAAGCAGGGCTGCCTCCTGTCTGGCTGAGCAAAATGAGGCCAGATGGGTATTTCAGTCAAATAGAACACGTTCCTGAGAGTGATTTAAAGCACAGTCTGAAGCTGAGTGTGCGGGGTAGAGAAGAGGTTTGTGATGAGCAGATTATTTCATCCAGCATCCGCGAGACTCAGAGTGTCTCACTCTCCTCTGTGTTATTTTGTTTTGTCTTTGAAGAAGGTGACTTTAAAGTATGGCACTGTGCTTGCTGTCCTGCCGGGGTGAGGGCTGCTGGTTGCCATGGTAATGAGAGACCTGCCCAGCCAGGCACCGCTCCTTTGCTCCATGGCTGTGCCTTCCCTGGGCATCGCCTTTCCCTGCTGGGGAGCTGAGCTGCCTTTGCCTTTCTCTCACGGGTGGTTGAAATGTACTGGCCCTACCTGATGTGATTGGGGATTATAGGATGAGGGTGTTTATTTTTAGCCTGAAAGGGTATCATGGCATATTGAAATACATCTCTGCTCTCACGTGGAAAAACATACATTCCTGGAGTAGTGTGTTTCTTCTGCTTCTCAGGGTTGCTTTCCCCTCGCCTGCTCCCATGTCAGAGCACAAGTACCACACTGGACTTTCTTGATCATTCACTGGATCAATCAAATCCTGTATTTATCATTCTCACACTTTTTAAGTTACATTTCAGTACTCCATGAGCAAGTATAAGACAGTTCCTACATAAGCCACTTTAATTGAGCTTATCCACTTCAATATTCCTTTCTGAACTCATCTGCTGCTCTTCAACACCAGTGACTTCAGCAGCATTTCTGATGCACAGCATGGTGAGGGAGGTTCACATCTGAATGCCCAAGTTCTGCCGTGAGGGGTGGCAGCCGGGAGCACTCCCTTGCATGTTGCTGTTTCTGTGATGTGGCCTTTCCATCAGAGGATAATCTTGGTTGGCACATGATTCACACATCCATTGGTTAGAAGGGGAAACTGATAGCTCCTTCTGTCTACTTCTCTTACTCTCTGTACACATAGGAATGTTATACCATGAAGTTTGTAGACCATGGCCCATATTTTTATAACTTTTTTACCTCATTTCATCTGCTCTGGGGGTTACCACAATATATAAATCAAACCATGAATAGAATCTTCAGTAAGGTGTGTTTGAAAAGCCTTTATAATAGTTTATTAAAAATCTTTGTCTCTGTGTGGATAAAAGGTAATTAAAGCAAGAGATACATAGTAAATTACACTAATTCAGAAAATACATTAGGTACATATCATCAAAGTTTTTATTTCTAAAAGTTCTAATTCTGTAAAAATATGGGAAAGCAATGGAACTAGAAGCCTGGTTGCATTGTTAAGTAGTGCAGAAGTATTTTAGTAACTCTAGTACTAATGAGCAGAACGTATTTTTTTTCTTCTATTTTTTTTCAAATGGCATTAGTATTCCAAACAGCAAAATCCCTGGCTGGAGAATTGTAGAAATGATGATTGCTCATTAGCAAATAGAATACAGATGTTCTGTTCAGTTTGCCTGAGTGCTTCACATAAACACCTTGGGGAGTGACTGGCACAGAGTACAAAACTTGATAGCTTAACAGTGTGCTAAACACTTTGGGGCTGGCAATAGAAGCAGAAGCATACCATGTAATTTTGTAAAATTTCATGTAATTTTTAATTATTTGTGGTGCTTGTGTAACGCGACAACCTTCGTGAGGGAAGTGCGGGGGGAGAGGTGTTTCTACAGGCCTGTGGTAAGCACCAGAAACTAGAGTTGGGTCAGCTCTTTGGAGGGCTGCTCATGGGTGTTTGGTTGGCTCTCTACCTTCAGCTTACAGAGGAGCAAATTTCTATCCTCCCTTGATGTCTGTGAATCTCATATCAGTTGTACATTTTTGTATTTGCCTGACCAGTTGCTCAGAATTTCTTGGGCCTCTGAGACAGCATTGTTTTGGTTTTTTCTCATACTCTCCATGTCTCTACTCTGTTTCTTTTGTACCACAACAATAATCCCAACAATGGTTTTTTTTAATTGTAATTAATTTTTAATTGTGTATGTGCAGCAACTGTTTTTGAGGCTATATTAAATAAAGACTGGATTAATAAGGCACCATTAGGAGCTTATTGATAGTTGTGTGTTAGTGGCTGTGGGGTTTTGCATCCCATCATGATATTACTAAATTCAGTTTTCTGCCAATGCCAGTGGTGCTTAGGGAGCAGCTGAAAGGGGAGGTGCCCCATCTCTGCTGAAGGAGCCAAGTGAGTTAAGCTTCGCTGTGTCCCTTGCCCTTGGACTCTGCTCCTTGCAGGATTTTTTAAGAGAGAGTTCCCCTTGAGTGAAGATGCAGGAAATGTTTGGGGTTTAAAGCCCATTTTAGGAATTACGAATCTTATTCATGCAGTTGGGTGGACTTCTAAAGAAAAGGAATTCCTAGCTGTGATGTTACTTTGGCCTCTTGGCATAATGTGCATTTCTGTTGCACTTATTTAGTTGCCAGAGCCAGCCTGGAAGGAAGCTGAATGAATTTTGAAAGTTTCAAAATGCATTTATTTTATTAAAGAACATGTTGATTCCAGTGGGTTCTTTTGGATTGTTTTGATTGGTTGGTGGTTGGTTGGTTTGGGTCAGGGTTGTTTTTCTGGTTTTGTTGGGAATTTTTTGTGTTAGTTTTGTTTGGTTTTTTTGCATTGGGTACGAAGTCTTCAAATTGCTGTCATGAAGGCGTGGAGCAGCAAAATTAGCTTGAAAGCATTACCTATTTCAGACTGGAGCTGAACTACCATAAGCCAGATTGCCTGCTGCAGCTATGCTGCAAAATTATTATGCATTTGGTACATCCTTGGCAAGCAGTTATTAAATAATTATTTTGTGGGGGCTTATTAGACCATTTAAAGTAGCTTTTCCACCTTAGTGGAAAAGTCCTCAAAGTATTGAACAATGTCAGCACTGGGAATTGATCACATGGTACAAATGAGAAGATGGCATTGGGTACCCAGAGAGCTGGTTACAGCCTCATGGTTTGTTCTTGTGAGCTTCCATCTCTCCTTTTAAGAAATTACTCTAAACTTACTTTTGTTGGATTGTCCTGCTGAGTTGAAAACAATCTGTCTGAATGTAAAAAACCATGGTAGGTAGCAAAGTTATACCAATTCTAGAGGCAGAATCAAATTAAAGTGAATTGAGACAAGTGGCATCAGCATGAAGTGATGCTGTCTGTAAAGAGTACTTTGCACTTCTATATCTTTTTACAGCCATAATTGGGAGAAGAATATTGGGCAACTTCACTTACAAAGCTCTTGTTTGCTTCCTCCTCTTGCCCTAAAGCAAACAAAATAGTCAGGCTCATAGTTTGGAGTTTATTGAATGAACCCAAATCACTTATGTGCTGTTTACTTGTAGTGACAACAAGGCAAATAGATGTAAAAATATTAGCCACACAAAAAGACAAAAACCTTGGCCCAGTGGTAAGCATTTGGAAACTCAGTTAAAAAGTTCACCAGCACATAGGAAGAAGCAAGCTGAAAGTAAAATGCCTCAGCAGGGAGGTGTGTAAGAATACTTGTGATAAAAATTTCAATTTTAGTTTTATCTCTTTGTTTCTGTTTCTGTTTCAGTGCACCTTCAATAAGTATTGAAAATCACATTAACAAACAGCAAGGGTGTGAAGGAAAGCATGTTAAAGAAGGAAATTAATGATTGTGTTAGCTTGATGACCGAGGCATTGTCCTGTGTTGCAAAGAAGGTGTATCCAAGGCAGATGTAAGTGGGGACATAAGGTTTCTTATTCAATCACATTTTAAAAATCTGAGAAATTGTAGATTACAGGCCAGCTATAGCAGTTGTTGTCAGCCAAGACACGTGTAGTAAGAAGCAGTCTTTACCTTAAAAAGCTTGCAGAGTGAGTACACCAGCCAGGCAGCCTGTTCAAAGGAGGAGAATTAAGCTTCATCCATTGGGAAGAGAGGATGAAACACATTGCCTGAAACCACAGTGTCTACTTGGAAATAGGATGTGAATTTGAAGCTGTACTACTTCCAAGTTTTTTTTCTGGCACAGGTTTACATCTAGTCCCATTGGTCTTTGATAGACCTAGATACTGGTGAGGAATAATTGTTCCCATATATCTTACTATAGGGTTCATCCTTCAGGAGGGATACAAGGTTTAACAGAGTGTCCAGATGGATTGAGCCTTCCCATTGCTGCTTGGAGGGCTAATGTACCTTACTTTGAAATTGATAAATGGAGTGGTAGAGAATTGTTGCTGTGATATGAATTATTCCCACTGTTATTAAATAATAAACATGACCACAGCGACCTACTCACTCTCTAAACTGGATTCCTTCTGTGCTTTAATCTTTGTAATGGCTTCATATTTGAACTACAAAATGTCATGGGTGAGCTGTGGGCTTCTGAAGACAGGGGCAACAGAAGGAAGTTGGTAGATTGATACCATATCATGTGTATCATAAAATAAGGTAGTAAAAAGCCTCAGGAAATTATATTTCTTAAGTAATGCAATCAGAATTGCTCTTAGACAGAGAAGATTGTTTTGTATTTACTAGCTGTGTTTACTGCGTTTTCTAATGTGCCTAAGGAAACTTCAGGAAGTGGAAAATGGAGTTCTAGACCTGAATCCCTATAGTTACTTTTGGGAATAACAGCAAAAATGAGTGAGCTTGATTTGCTACACAGCAGATGCCAGGATTATATGATGTGGAAGGAATGTTTTACTTTTAAACCCTTTCAGTGTGATGACATGCAGGGGAGAGGAAGGAGGGGCTGACATAAGTGCCCTTATGTATTTTTAACCTCTTCAGTGCTCTGAATCCAGAGATAGCAGTTGATTCATGTAAGCACAGCCTGTCTGCATAGGTGGACTCTACCAAAACAATAATTAAATATAGTGTATGTTTCTGGATTAGAGCTAAATGGAAACAGAAAATAATGCTAATTATTCTGTGGTTTAAAGCCACACTGCTATAAACAGAAAATGCAACTAGCAGAGAAAAATGAGTTTGCATGAAAATAGATGAAAAGTACAGTGTGTCTTTTTTGGTATTTATGTATTATTTAAAACAAGTTTAGCAGACTATAAAGCTTTTGATTATAGTCAGCTTGTAAGTGTGTTCTGCTACATTGTGCAGCATCTCAAAATAAAATGGACCAGCAGTTGTTTACAAAAGCTAAAGACTTTCCAAGACAAAGCTCATAGGAGGAGCAGATGGTATTTGGGCATTGTGTTGTGGTCTTGCAATCCACTCACTGCCATGTTGGGCTGATTCATAGAGTTCCATTTGCAGAGGCATGCTAGTGAGCAGCTTCACCAAGAGAGGAAACATTTGAATGAACTTTTTCATCTTTTGTGCTGTCTTCAGTAAATGCCATTGACTGCTGCTATATTTAAAGAAAGTGACAAGAGTGTATCATAGCCTTGATTGAAATGAACCGGTGTCCTTTGCAAGCAGTGATCCTGCTGTTCAGGAGAGCTTTCCCATGTTGGCTGTGGTAAGGTGAGCAAGCCATTGCAGGTAAGGTCCAGCCCCAGGAGTTTGGGGTGGGATCACTCACAGAGGATTGCCAGTGGCCTGTGGAGTGCAGACAGCCCAGGTGTGCTCCTCAAGGGCAGCGTCCTGCCCTGGCACCATGTCACTTGGGGATCTGCTTAACTGTGCAGCTGAAACTCCTGCAGAGGGAGAAGGGCTCCCACTGCCCTGCAGGCAGGTGCTGCCCCCCACCGCCCCTTCCCGCACGGTGTGTTCGGGAGCTCGACAGTTTCAGTTGGACAGGAGGGGAATGTGTTCTTCACTAATTAAAAGGGGGTGAAAATACATTCTAGCCAAGGGGAGAGAAAGGGGAGGAGGGTGGTGGGATGCAGGAAAGGGGGGGGGACCATGTGAAACCTCAGGTGACAAGATCTTTGTGGCATTTCCCTTTTAGGCGCTAATAAATCTAAGGATGACTTAATATGCAAAACCTGTTGAACCTGTTGGCAAGAACAGAGCCCCAGATCCTCATTGCAGAGGGTTTGTTTGTTGCTACCAACTGCATTTCAATTGCCTAGTGATAGTGTTTGCTTTCTTGGAATTTGCTTTCTGGTGCAATGTTCCAGCAGTCCTGACAGCAGCCCTGCAGAGGTGGAGCTGTTGTGGGCCAAGGTACAGTGGGGCTGCAGGCACCCCAGGAGCCCAGCCCTGCTGCCAGGAGGGTAACAGCAGAGGAGTGTCATGGCTTCAGAGGGGCTGGATGTGAGACACAGGGGGAAACTGCAGTCTCTTCCTACTCGCACTGGCAGGCACGGTTGGCGTTAAACCCATTGCTTTTATAGGAACAGGCTGACCTACTTATTAAGGCATTGTGTTTCAGTGTTCAGCTATGGCTGTCTGCCCCAGAAGGGTTGTGTTTCCAACCCTGCTGAAACTCAGCCCCCAGCCATAGCAAGTCTTGGACAAGGCATGTAGATGTGTCTGTCCGGTGTGAGGAGCTCTGGTACCATAGCAAGGGGCGCCACATCTTATCCCTGTGGAAAAAGGGAAAAAGCCTGCTGAAGGAACTGATATATGCCCAAGAGGAACAGGAAAATAGAAAGAAAATTGGAGAGGATAATTTTTAAATGTTATGAAAGGTTTTGACCAGAAACGTGGTTTTGATTGCATTCTGTGGGGTAGAATAATGGCAAGCCAATTGTGGCCATAGCTGTGGGTGTGCTTGGGGTATCTTAAAGGAACACTGCTTTGCCAGCTTGTGAAATTCAGAGGTGATGGTAATCAGCTGCCCTTCCCTAGCCACATTGGGAAAGCACAGGGAAGGGTTGGCTTGAGAAGAACGGATGCAAATGAGCAAGGTGGGAGACCACCAAACTACTCTGTGGAGTCAGGGAGGAGCTCCCTCTGCATTTGGTCAGCTGGTTGCTCTGTGCTGATGTCAGATTTGTGCATCTCATGTCAAGGAGATAATGGCATCAGACATCATGGGAAGCAGTTCTGCAGCTCTTTCCAGCCATGGGCTTTGGACTATTATAGCAAATCCAGATTTCTGTGAGCAGGTGTCAAAATGTGGTGGTGGATAAGTTGAGACAGAACTAAGAAATGTCCTTTCTGTGTCAGGCCATTCCTTCTGCCTCTGCTCTGGGGGCTTTTCATTTTTTCAGAGCTGCTGGGTGTCATGTTGCTACAACAGCAAGAAGTATCTGCTCCATCCATCTGTAACAGTGAACTTAGACTGTGTTTGCTGCTCTGACTGGAATATATACACTTACATGGCTTTAAAATGAAAAACAGATTTGTTGCTCTGACAGGACATCCCCAGCTGATTTAAAAGAAAATTTTCTGCTGTTTTTATAGAGGCTCTTATGAATATATCTGTTAAATTGGCATCCTGGAAAATTGAAATAGCTGTCCAAATAGTAAAATCTTTCTGAGAGATTTCCTCCAGTTGTGCCCCTGAAAAGCTATGTCCTCCAGTATTTGCCATGTAGGCTTGGCTTTAAGGACCAGGAAGAAGGAGTTCATGTAGACATGCTCAGCCAGAGTGTTATCACAGATTTTGCAAAATTCACTTTTCTGCCTTTTGTGGTTTTTCTCCAGTGCCTTGTACTTACATGCATTCTCTTTTTTTTATTTGATGTACACATATACCCTTGTCAAACTACTTAATGTAAAAGTTAGGGGGAAAAAAAAGAGAATTTTTGTGTTTAAATTCTTGAGAGGCAGTCTGCTATCATAATGATAGAGCTGTAGGATTATTACCCAGAGATACAAAATGACAGACATCATAGTTAATACTCATCAGCATCCTTTCTAGAAATCTCAAACAGTCCCATCAGTAAAAAGCCTAAGCAAGCTGTGCTGCATTATCCTGATTGAGGACCAGATCTTATTTGATGTTGCTGGCTGACATAAGTAGAAAATAAAGTTTTCCTACTTCTAAAACTAACTTTATAAATAAGCTCTTTGTTACATTGCAAATACATCCTTACACTTCTGTTAGAATACCCAGTAGTGACATGAAAACCAACCTCAAATGTGTTCCCAGACACTTTGCCTTGAAACTAAAAGGATCTCTGGTAAAGGAAGATGTAGCTCAGCGCATACACAACACTAAGGAGTTTGTGGGTGTGTGAATTCCAGGTCTTTTCCAACCAGTATCAGGCTTAGCAACATTGATTTTTAATCAGGCATAATTACTACTCTTAGTCTTCTTTGAAACAAGTGACTAATGACTTCTCCCCAGCCATTTTAAGGCTTTTCACTATTTTCCATAACTGTATTATAGTTGTACAATGTACCACTTGTTTTTTTTACTCTAAGGAGTCCTGTAACTATCAGATCTGTAACTCTGCTAATATTTCACTGACAATTTTGCATAAAAAAGAAACATCTTCTTTTGTATATTCCCAAAGAAATAATGTTTGTGGCTTTTATAATAAAAGCCTTACAATTCTATAGAATATGCCATGTTTGTTATACTGGATGAGATATTGTTCCAGATTTATGAATAATTGTCTTGAAATCAGGGCATCAGGTATTTTTAAGGGGAAGAGGATGGCTATGATGTTTTCAGTTCTGTTCCTGATTATTTGCAGGGCAGCTGTTTGCTGTAAATGATGGCACTAAAATGAAAAATAAATCAAAGGTTTTTTCTTTTTGCATTTGCTTTTTTGGAGGTTTGCAACCCTTATCCTTCGAGATTTCCCTGCACTCTGCTGGAGACGGGAAGGAGAGAAGCAGGGAGATAGGGACTAGGGAGGGAACTCTTCAACAGGCACACTGGGAAGCTCAACAACTGCTCACCATGTGGCCATGCCAGGGAGGAGATGTGTGCACTGGGAGGGCCTCTGTACAGAGGGATGGTGGGGTACTGGATCCATTGGCATGCCCAGGAGAGGGCAGGCACTCACTAAGGATGAGCAAGGCAAACATGTTCTCTCTGGGTTGGTTTGTTGTAATAGATCCGATTACCCAACATTATTAAGATGCATTTGCCCAGACAGCCCGTGTTTTGCTCTCAACAGACACTCAGATCTGATGCACAGATCATGCTAGTAAATTGATTTTGCACTAGCAGAGGTAGTACAAACTGTGTGCTATATGTATATGAAGTAGAACCTCTGAAAGGCCAGAGAGGTGCCTTTGTGTTGCACTGAAAAAGTTTGCAGAAACTGCTGCTTAAAATCAGTAAAACAGCTCTCTCTAGAGTTTGTTGAAATTTTGGAATACCAAAGGAAATGTGGGGCTTTTTCTCTGTTTGGTTGTAAGCACAAAGTTGACAAGATGACTAAATACTAAATAAAAGCAAGCTCCATGTTTCTTCATGGCAGCTTTTGCCTTGCCACCCACTTGGCGGGAGCAAGGACTGTTCCTTTCCACCAGAGCCATGGCTGTCTGGTATCAGGAGCTGCCTTTGGTGGGCTGCAAAGAGATGAGATCTAGCACCATTTGAAAGGAGTTTTCTTCTGCAGCCTTATTGTATGCCCATGAGAATTGTGCAGAACATGCTTATGATTGTTGTTAATGAAAGCACTAGTCCTTTGTGAAACCGTCCTGAGCTATAGCTAAGTTGCCCAGCTGTTTTAGCCTGGGGCTGAGCCCTGCAGGATGCTGGTACCCTGATCCTCTTCCATGGATGCTGCTCATCCTCTGACATATATATACATATAAGTGTTTTCCTGGATTACAAAGCCAGCTCTCACTGTTTTCTGGATAAAGCTTCATTTCATTTATTTTTTAAAATTTTTGGTGTCCCACTGCCATACTTGAGATGGAGACAATACAAAACAACACACTCCATTTTCAGCAGGCTTCAAAACCATTTTTATTATAGTATGCACACTTTTTATACATTCTTACAAAACTCTTAAGTTTACACTTTACTCATTGGTCACAAGAGACAAACAAAGTGCTTATTGGAATAGGCAGTTGCAGGTTTCTCTTATTTATCCTTCTTTCTTTTCTGGTTTCTCTGTCATCGACATTGGTTGAGAATTCTTTCAGGGGTAGATATGGATCCTCTTATCAAATTTCTCTCTGGCTCACAGAAATTGCTGTAAAACCTCTTCCACATCCCACAGCTTATTTTAGGCATGACCTGTACACGTGATCAATGCTTATTCAGCATAAAGAGAAGGGGATGAGAGCTTCTTAGCTTACCCACTCTGTTTTGTGGAGTAAATACACTTTACACCTTTCAGCTGATGAGCTGAAAGAGTCTGCAAAAGAGTTCTGATTGTGTGCTGCCCATTTCTTACTCCTTTGGTAACTTCACCTGTCAGCTAGTGGCCATTCAGAATTCAAGGAGTTGGAACAGGATCATTCATAGCAAATCAGAGATTGGCAGAAGTGGAATCCTGTGTGTCTCCTTCATTTTAATTAAATTAATTTTACTTAAATTAATCAAATTATAATGGATAATAGTAAAAAGTTGTTTCAACCATTTTAGCTAGAAAGGAGCTGCATGATAGCAGTTTGGCAAGTTAGAAGCATCAAAGGGGGCCTGAAAATGTGACTTAGCAGCAAAGTCTTGTCTTAGTGCTTGCTCTTTAGACTCTCAAATGAATTACTCTCTTGCCACATTTCAGTTCATAACATTTCATATTTCCTCTGCTTTTGAAATGTGTAAGTAAAAATTCCAGTGATGTCAATATTGAATTTACATATTTGCTAGTATATAGTGTAGATGGTGCCAAATTAGCAAAATGCTTAGTGGAATTCAACTGAATTCAAGGAAATGAAAACAAGAGAAGTTTTGAGAAGTTTTTTCAGGTTTGCAGCATATCTTCCACAAAATCTCTTTTGTGAAGTATGGAAGTAAGAAACAAAAAAACTTTGATAATTAGGAAGCAGTATTTAGTCTAAACAAATGGTGTTGCAGTTCTTTTAAATAATTCCTGTTCTTATGTGTGCTGTTTAAGCTAAGTTAAAGCCCCAGCCTAAGGCTGACTAATTTCACTGTAAGGTCTCTTCAGTGTTCAGCCTGTGTTCACCATGTTGCTTTAACCAGAAGTTTTCACCAGAACTGGCCAGTGTGGTTTCACAATATTAACTGTTGTAATTTGAAAGTAATTCTGCTACTCCATGGGTTATCTTGAAGACATCTGCAGTGAGACTTCCAAGATCTTCAAAGCCTATTTTTGTTTTCATACTTAATGATAATAATCCTTCAAAAATGGCATTGGTATTTTTTGCACTGCCTTACCATTGGCTTGAGCCTCATTCCTCAGCCCGCTTGAGAAGCTCTCTGGCAAAAAAAAATCAAAAGTCCTTAAATACTAGATTCTTGCTCTTCTGTCATTTCCTTTATTTGAAAATTAAAGAGGTTTAAAAGGAGTAGTGCAGGAAGAGTGGAACGAGTTTTTCAGATGATGGCAGTGTTACTGTCTTCCTCCATTGATTTCCTTCAGAGGAGCAGAAGAGCACCTTGTTCCAGCCATGCTGAACATCAGTCCCTGTGCTCAGTCATCATCCACAGAGCTGGAGAAGTCCTTAGCATCTCCATGTACTTGTCAGACATCATCCTGGTCCTTCTGCAAGTTTATGTAGTTAAGCCTTTGTGCTAATAGGCTTTCACTGCCATAGTTTCTTCACAACTGTGTTTTGTGCTCTTCCCCTCTCTGTCATAGCTTTGCAGAGAGCTTACCTGCCCTAGAGAAGCAGTTTGGAAGGCAGCTTCCAAAGGGTCCCTTCCCTTGGGTCACCTTGTGAGCAGCAGCACACTGTAAATACTTCTGAAACTTCACATGCAGACTTTTTGCTGTGTTTCAGCTCCTGTTAGAAGAGTTTACTAGAAGTGTTCTGATTGCCAGTCTTGTCTTCAGCCAGTGTTGCTTTACTGAAATTATCTTTCAACTTAATAGTCCTTCTACCTTGCTTTTTACCCCTGCATCCCCTGATTACCTCATATTGAAAGTCTTAGTTCCTCTGTCTTTGTTTTGCTTAAGTGAGCAAGCCAAGCTCTCTGCTTTCTGTCGTAAAGTCAGTTTCCATGTTGGTTTGGTTGTCTAGCTGGTTTTTTTTAAGGTTTTTGTGGTTTTATTTTCAAAGAGTGCATCTTCCCTGCTTTTCTCCAGATACACATTTGATCTAGGTCTTGTGCAGTGACTTGCAGAAACTGCAGCTTTCCCCAGGGTGAGGTATAGAGTTCCTCAGTCCAGTCTGTTTTCCTGAGTTCCACAGGAAGTATTTAGTTCATCAGAACTTGCCCTTTCAAAATAATAGATCTTAAACAATTAGGCTTCCTGTTATCCTTCCCTGTTAATCTAAACTGAATTGCTTCATGGTCTCCTGTTCCAAAGTTATCCTCATTATTTAACATAAAGAGCAGAATAGAATCTATTCTTGATCATTCAGCAACATGGATAAAGCAACTTGTCAGCTGTCACATCCAGGAATAACTGGTCTTACCATGGTTAATAGCATTTGTTCTCCAATCTGCACTGTGAAGTTAGTCTCCCTTGTTGACGTAATTCCCATTTCTTTAATGATGCAGAACTCTATCCAGATCTATATCTAGTGTAAGAAGTCAAGAGCAGACCCAGAGTCTCTTTCTAGAAATCTTCTTTGACCATCTGTCCACAGCATTGCCAAACATTTTCTTTTTTATTCTATTTCTGAAGTCTGCTCTTTCTTTATGGCATAACAGTATCCTGCCATATAAAATCTGTATTTTCTTTGAAAAGCGCAGACCTTTTGACACCTGTTTCACTAATAATTCTGTTCCACCCTGTTTGTGAATTTTCCTGTAATAGCACTAGTGCTTTGAGTTCCTCTTCCATTATGGCAGTCTGCCTGTGTTATTAGCACACAGCTATTTTAGCTGCTGGATTTTTTGTTCATCCTTTCTGCTCTTATGTTGGTTTTAGACTGCATTTGGCTCTTATGCTATATACACTGCTCTCATTGGCTCTCACATGCCTGACCTTTTTCTCATCATTACCAGCAACTTTTTTTTCTTCAAATCCCTGAAATACCCCTCTCAGTTTTGTTTTCATGTTTATGTGATGTTTGCCCCTTTGCTGTCTGGATCCTGAAACCAGTGGGGAATTTATGTTCACCTCCCCAGGTCTTTCCTCACTTTGTTCTTGGTGTGGATTGTGGCGTGGTCATTCCAACAGTTGGGACATTTGGGTGAAGCCCTCCTGAAGATTCACCTTGTGGTGAAAGTACCCAGAAGCCACCTTTTCCTGCAGAACTTCAGGAAACTGTAGTGGTTGAGGGAGGCAGGGGACTAAAGACATTTCCTCAAGGGTCACTCAGGCTAAGGGAAATGCATTGGGTCTTTTCCAGCTGGCATGTCCTGTGCTTGCTGGACTGAAAGAGGTACTTGGTTCTCAAGGCCTGGTGCACACAAATATATTTTGAAATAGCAGTGAAAAGGAAATGAGTGCTTAGAAAAACACTGGTATGGGATAATATAGGGTATGGTTTATTTGGTCTTAAATGGTCAGAGTTTTATAGAGGACTGCTTCCTGGTCACAGTTTTATAGAGGACTTCCTCTGCTGGCCATCCTCCCACTTTACTGAAAGAGAAGCCTATTGTTAGCAGCAGGGACATGATGAAAGGTTGAGCAATGATGACCTCGATGTCCCAGAGATAACACACATCTGCATAAATGGGTACAAAGAGCATGTGTGTTTATGTGTATGTGTATTCTTCAGTCAAAAAAAAAAATGTTTGCAACCTGTAAGGCTGCAAGGAGTTACAGCCCTCATAATCACGTCTTCCACTGTAGAAGCTGAGGCTGCAGCAATCAGTCAAGAAGATGGTTGAAATTCCTGATCAAAAATTAGGTAAGTACACGATGGAACAGCAAATTGTTTCCCTCTTCTGTGCTAGCTCACTGGCCAGCGTTTTCTCTAGCTGGTGTTCTCTGTTCAGTACTCCAAGCCACACAGGCTGGATGGAGTCAAAAAACTTCACTGTCGCCTTTGTGATTGGTAGATTTTTTTTCTCCACGTCCTTCTGCACTGAAAGTTAGCCTTGCCAGTAATGTGCATCAAAATGAAAAAAAAAATTAAAATAAAGGAACAAAACTAAAGCAAAAATCTCCAACCTGCTTTTAAGCTATATATGCTATAATGCATCATCTTTATGTGTAAGATGTTGTCTAATCTCTCTTTAGTCAGGTGTCTCTTAAAATATTTTTTATTTTGCACTGGTAAAATGACTATCAGTATTGTGAGTCTGTCTTTTAACAGTTAAATGATCTCAGTCTTTACTCCTGAGATGAAAAGTTAGGATGCTTTGTTTTCCCACAGCTTTCTGAATGATAAATGAACCTCTTTGAGTTAGTGCATGCATAAGACCTACTGTAACTCTTTCTACTATCATTCTTTTTATTAAAGCTAGCATTCTTAACAAGAATACATTGTAACTGTATGTTTGGTTTACAGGTTTTCAGCTGATAAAATGGTATTATTAGAGAATGGAAATTGTATGTGTTGCTTCATGACAATACAAATGTAACAAAACAGAGAAGCAGGAAGAAGGTTTCTGGGAGAAATGTTCTGTATTTTTTAAAATTAGACCTCTTACAATACTTGTGCCATAGCTTACTTGGCAGTGCCGGAAATGAACCTAAATAGGAAAAGTTAGTAGTTCATTTAGACCTGTGCCTTTCTTCTTCTGTGTCTCATACTAGATCTATTTAAGGAGTGTGAGATGCTCCACTGTGACTTGGCATTACTAATGAAGTTGCTTCCTCCTGACCTCTATTGTATATAGCTTCCAGAATTCTCATGCTTGGTCTTTTGTGCACTGTTGTTGAGATATGAATATAACTTCTTGTTTCTTCCCAAGATCTTGGTTATGAATCCTACTGGTTTATTGTACTCTTCCACAAGTATTCTGTTTATTTTAAGAGAACTTCTCAACCGTATTTAAATATTTCAGAAGTGGACTCAGTGGCATCCCACATGAAGGAGTTTGACAGAGTTACAGTACTTAAAATTCTCTTCAGGTATTTCTTTCTGTCTTGCACATTGCAACTTTATTTTAACAGCTATATTCTTATTCCATCATTAGGCAAAATAAATTAAAAATAGAAAAGAAAGAAAAGGAAATGGGGAGAAAAAAGCCTTCCTTCTGTTCATTATTCTCTATGGTTTTGACCTGACATATACCAAGGTTAACCATCATGATATGGGAAGGGAAAAGGCACATCTGTTAACAGAGAAGTTAAACAGGGGCAAGCTGTTCTTTGCTCCGTTGCAGTTTAATAAGCCTGAAGGTAAAGATGGAAGACAGTGTTGCTTTTGCACCATTTTACTACTGATGAAAATTGAAAATATCAAAGAATCAAATAACAAAAAAAAGTGTAGGAATGGTCTGTGCTAGAAAGTGAGGCAGGAAGTGGGTTAAAAGACTGATTTGTAGACAAGGAATAATCTGAACTTCTGCCTTTTGAGTACATTGGCACTAGGTTTTAGGCATTCCATCTACAGTAGGAATATATAAATGGGAAAAAGCAGTGGAAGATGCTGAGGCAGAAGTAGAATGGGCCAAAAACTAGCATACTGAATGGTAAAGTGAAGTACTTCACAAAAATAGTTCTATTTTAGAGGTAGTAACTTTAAATTAAAAGAAGATCTTATAAATTCCTTCCTGATGAGATACCACAGCAATGGTTGTAGTGTACAGATGGTGCAGTTTATTTACTAACTACATCTTTTACGTCAGTTGGCTGTAACATTTTCTTAATACCTAAATATGCATCTTAAGTGCCTCTCTCTAGGCATCTGTGCTGGAAAATTCAGGCCATGGTTGCTTTGAACTGCTTTAGCTGCTATTTTCTTTAAAACCTTATGGTATGGCTGTAAAGATAAATTTCCTTTTGCACAGCCAAAAAGGCACTATGTTACCCTAATTTTTATTTAATTGGAAGGGGATGGATTTGAAGGGTTTGATCAAAGTTTAAAATAGTATCAAAATAATACAAATTACTGTAAATCACTTTCTCTCTCTATAAAATGAACTCTGATCAGAGATCACAACATAAAAAAGAACAGCTGTCACATCTGGCTTTCTCAGGTACATGACTGATTTTAATTATTTTTTGTGAATTCTAGAATAAAGAGTCTGCTACCTGAGGGCTATCCTCTGCATTGCTTGTATGTAATCTCATGCTAAATATTTCATGCCTACCATTTTGCCACTTCACATGTCTGTGCAAGACAGATTCTGATCTATACAGGTAACATGCAAAGCAGAGTTTGGCTCCAAGTACATCTTGACGATATCGTAGAAGATGTCATTCCAGAGTGATACTGTAGGTTATTTTTCACTGAAAGAACTAGAGATTAGTTCTTTCAGTGAAAAAATGTTTAGAGATTTGGTGTTCACTGTTGAAGACTCTGCTGACAAGGGGCATGAATCTAAACTGCAGCAAACAGAGCTGCCATGAGGTTCATACCACCGCTGGTATCATCTTTGTGAAAACAAGTTTTGTGTTTAAGAGCAATGCTGGCCAGAGCAGTGCAAGGGGAGGTACTGCAGCTGTAGTAGAAATCCAGCCTCTTGATGCCTTTCATGCCTTACAAGATCTTCTAAGTGCTTAAGGCTTCTTCCAGGTCCTTTCTGGTACCCTGCAATGGATCCTTGGTGCGTGAGGGACCAAGCACCAGACTTGGTCAAGCACTTCAGACTGCAGCATGAAGTACCAAATGTACAGCTAGACTGCAGTTGTTAGGGAGAATTGTGGCTGCTGGCAATTTTTGTCATTATTTTCTTAACACTCTCCAGTGTTGCCTGTTTGAGACTTTGACACACTCTTACTTCTTTGTACAACACCGCAATCCTTCCTTTTCTTCATTGCTCCTTACTTCACTCTTTCACAGGGAAGGCTGGACATCTGCTTTTCACTGACAAAAAATTAACAGTTCATGTATGCAGTCAGTTCACCATTTACTTGAATTAGCAAAAAAAGAAGCCAGAATGCATTCATTTAAATACTTAATTTTTTATATTCCAAAACTTTATATGTAGTTATTTTTAACCTGGTTTCCTAGGGAAAGATGTTCCTGCAATCATGTTTCACTAACCACCCACTGTTAATAACTTCAGGAGCCTTTGTGTTGATCACAGACTTCAGGTAGGGCAGAGATCTCAGTTCTGAAATCCACAGCTGCACGAACACAGGCCAGGTAGAAGGGACAGGATCCAGTTAGCAACTGGTGGGAATGCAGCAGTAAGGAAGGTCAGGCCTTACAGCTACAAAGGGGAGCATCCACGTGGAAGAGACTACAGAAGAATGGCAGTGGGGAAAGGGCCATCAGCATGGTGGCACTGGTGGGGACCAGCAGCCAAAGCCAGAAGTGCCAGTCCCAGCAAAGGTGCCTTTCAGTCCCATGCCTTTGGTGCTGCTCCTCGTGGCTAATTCTTGGCTCTTCTTGACACACAGCTCATGAGAACGCCTCCAGATTGTGGACGAAAGTGATGCAAAAGAATGTGCCAGCTTTTCAATCTGCCTCTTTTTGCGGGCTCAGACAGCTGGCCCTCAGCCCTTGTCTCACTTGTGCACCAGTCCCTCCTTTTTCTTTCTTCCTTGCAGTAGGAAAACCAAAAGCACATTTTCCTGGATGCTACTGACACCACCATTCATGCATTCCTCTGAACTCTCTTAGCTCTGCCAAGGCATTATGGAATAGCTGTCTAGTTTCTTCAAAAATATACCAGCAGAAACAGAAACATCGCAGGCGTGGATGGGCTTGAGACGTGGCTATGCTGTGGGAGACAGCTGGTGCAGGTGTGGATGGGCTTGAGACATGGCTATGCTGTGGGAGACAGCTGGTGCAGGTGTGGATGGGCTTGAGACATGGCTATGCTGTGGGAGACAGCTGTGCAGATGCAGTCCTTGTTGTGAGCAGCTCGCGTTCGCATCTTACGTCATTGCAGAAACACTGTGGTACCGTTAGTGGTCCAAAGGCTAAGAATGCACCTTTCAACAGAAACTGGTTGCATCAATTTTATTTCAGATCACAGAGTTTATTACACAAACAAAACCCAAAGTCATCAGGAAACGTGCTTTTCCTGGTAGTGTCCTTTTATTCTTTCAGCAACAAAATTCGCATTATGTTAGTGTCATCCACTGAACTAAAACAAAGCAAAATTTAGGAACAGCCAATAAATAAATGCTGAAGTTGGCTGTAGGAATTATGATATGCTAAATTCAACTTTTAAGAATCTCTTAATTTTATGGTATGAAAAAGAGGGAAGAATTCTGGTGAATTTGGTTTGTCTTTCTCAGGCTTCTTTTGTCTTGCTTTTTAACATTAGATGGATTATTCCTCTTTAATTGGAAAGCACACACTTGCTGTGTGGTGTGTGGATCCAGTCTTGCAACATGGCACATATTTGGGAATGATGCTGTTGGGAAATGGCACTTTCAGCATAGATAATTGCAGCAGGAATTCTGCTTTTGAGGTATCTTCAGACTTGAACATAAGTTGATAATGCTGCTTTTTCTATGGAAAATGTTGACCTGTCCAGAAGACACAGGCACCTTTTATACTAAACCTGCTGCTGCTGCTACTTCAGTTTCAGTTTGACACCCACTACACTGTTTCCTTGTTTTAGCAATTAAATAATAGAGCAGTCGCCTTTAGAAGAGTGCTTGTAGCTATTCACAGAAAGGTAGTACATACTTAAACAAATAAAAAGTCCCTTTTTTAAATTCTGCAGTCAAGTGAATTTCTGTTTGGCTTAAGCAGATTTTGAAATCCTGTCTACGTCATTTGTATTGTTAATATATTACAGGGCTTTATACCACATCACATTACTGGGAATAGATTTGAAATATATAAAGATCAAAAATACAGATATTTTTAACAGTGGTAAGTAATTTTCTGTCATAATAGCCAAAAGAAAGTGCCATGAAGCTATTAGTAGTAAATTAATTTTTTTTTGTATGTAATTTGGTATAAATACTGACAAGCTGAAAAAACCCCCAACCCCAACCAACAAATGCATACTCATTAGTCATTCAGTTTAGCAGCACAGAGGCAGCAGTCAGCTAGGGTGTGCGTTTTTATGTCTGCTTCAATTGCACACTTCATTTATTTGGACATGGCATAGGCGGCTTTCTCTGTCACACGGCATCACTGCACGATTAGCAAGTTGTGCCCCAGGGCAGCTGGGACGCTTTGCTGGGGCAGATGTTCTTTTCAGCTTATTCAGTGGCCGTTGTGGGGTTGTTTACTGTTGTCATAGATACCTGCATTTCCATAGCAGCCGAGCTGTTGTGTGTGAAGCAAGTGAATATAGTTATAAAAGGATCATATTTTGTTCTGTCTCTATAACTTACCATCTGTCAGCTGACTTTTCATGATGGATTCAGAAACCAATTTAAGAATAACAGCAGCCAGCTGATTATTTTTGCTTATATTAAAGTGACAATGGACAAGAATGCAAATAAATTGATGCTTCGATGAAATGCTAGTTTCTTTTTTTTTTCTTAATTGCAGCAGTTTGTCTTCCAACACTTTCTCAAACTTTGCTGAAATCTTTCTTGACAAATAGAAATGACCAAGTGTCATCTTCTGTACTTGCTCAGGTATTCCTTGTGCTTTCCCACTCCTCAGCTGTCAGCTCATCCCTGTCTGTTGCTTCCAAATTGTGATGTTGCTCCTGCTTTCTCAGATCCTTTGTAATGAAATCTAAATACTCTCCACAGAATTAAACAGGGAATTGGTGAGGCTAACAGCAAAGGTATCATACACACACAAGCATAAGTATGGCTAAGTGACATAGATCACCACTCTGTTTAATGGTAACAAGGGGATCACATGCAAGTCTGGGGATAAATTTAATGTGTAGCCAGTGAGCCCTCTGAGTGCTGAACTCTCATACCTTTTCACTCAGAGACGTGGTCAAACCTGTAGTTTAGCAATGGGGGTAAGAAGATTAGCCCAGTTGTAAATAATGTATTTATTGGTTGATTTTTCCAGATCCTGACATTGATGCTGCCACTGCCATGATGCTTTTGAATACTCCCCCTGAGATACAAGCAGGTTGTGAGTAGATATTTCTATAGCATATAGCAACATAGACGTATAAAATTAATATTCTCTTTTATAAGTATACAGCATACCAGATAAAAAGGATGTAATAAAGAAATATAACTTCCCTTGTAGACCCTTGCACTTCCTCGACCCTTACATGAGTATAATTTTGTGGTTCATATTACATTTGTTACATGAATAATATTAATCCGTGATCTCTTATGTAAAAGAGAGGTTATTGTTATTCATGACATACACTTAAATGAGTAACATACTATTATCCATACTGATAGAAAGACCTGGGGCAACAGCCAGGAGAAAGGCAGGGAGATAGAGAAAGAGCAAGAGAGTGAAGGATACATGGCATATGGTTCTGTTTTCATTTTGTTTTGATTTGACTCCTATCGTGTAAGTTACCACAGCCATCTGGATACTTTCCATTCACTTGGGCACTGTTTCAGCTCCTTCCTTGCACACATCCTGCCTGTTTTGGGTTTTTTTTCTCTGACTGATGCAAGGTGGTAAGCAGGTGACAAGGAGCAAAGAGAGGTCTCACTTCCTGCCAATACTCTCCTCCCTGTTCTGTGACCAGACCTGAGGTTTTAATGCTGTGCATTAACAGAGCACTGAAGAGGCCTGGACCCCCACTGGACTGGGCTGTGCAAATACTGCAGGAACCATCCTGCCCCACAGAGCTTGCAGTGAAGGTATTACAGGAATCCATAGTGAAATACAGCTACACAAAACCAGGGAATACAAGAAAACAAACGTATCGCTGGTCAGCAAGCATGATAGTAATGCCAAGTGACAGGCAACTCGAAAAAATAAAGGCAGAAGTTAAAATAGAAACCATTACCAAGACTGTCTAGCATCACTGCTATTGTTCTAGCCTGGGCAACCAACTCCAAATTCCCGGGGAAGCCTTGATTTGCACTTTGATACTCTGCCTGGGGAAGAGAGTCAATTACCATCAAAGCATTTCCCATGCAGCTGAGGAAAGCTATTGTCAGCCTGCTTTGTGACCCTGCCAGAGGAATGCTTCTTGAGAAGCTGCTCTCAGGAGAGCAGGATTTACCAAGAAACTGCTCTGGAAAGAGAAGAGTGGTCCTTGTCCTCCTCTCCTAAGCACCTTTCAGGAACTATGCATGGTAAAAGGGCAAGCAATACCTGCTGTGTGTAGGTAGGAAAAAGGAAAGATTTTGTTGGGAAGAGGAGGTTACACTTTGTATCTGATTAATTAGCTTTATGGTTGTAAATGACCATTTAAAATTCCACACCCATGTGTGAAACACTGCTAACAATCACAAATTAATTCTAAAATCAGCTTCTGCTTTTATATGAAATCTTGAAATGATATCTGACAAACATTGGTTACCATTTATTCCAATTCCACTATCCTTTAGTTTTCATTCAGAAAAAAAAAGGCATAGTAAAAGAGTAAAATACTGTTATTAGGATTATTTTGTGTTTGTGTAGGTTTTACTGTATAGACTTATAAAACTGATTGTTCACATTGCTACTAAAGGTTAGGAATATGCAATTATAGTTAGAGTGTTAATGTCAGAAATCAGTTTCTCAATTATTAACACCTTGCAGTGTATTCACAGACCAAATAAAGGCAGAAGTTCAAAGTAGCCAGCTGTGTGCAAGTTTCTACTGAAACCTGCAATCCAGCTGGCACCAGGAGTTAAAGCATGAAAGATACTGTGATATGCTAAGAGAGGGCATGTAGGAACATTGATTTAATACTTTTTGCTTCAGTTTATTGAAGTCGTGTTTCATCAGGTTTTGTAGGTTTGTGTTTGAAAAGAAACAGCAATTAAAGCACCTGCTTCCTTTAGAAGCAGCTATCACAAGTTACAAATACTTGGGATTTTTATTAGTAGTCAGTTCATGAATATTAATTCCAAAATATTTGACTTGCACTGAAAACTCTATCTTGACCTGCAAGGCACTGAGTACTGTCTGGGCCATCTTGGGCAAGTTGCATCAAATTTATCGGCCTGTTTTCCTCTTGTGAATCTAATTTGGAGAGAGGACAGAAGAAAACAGGATGGTGAACAAATGGTAGAGCTCCATTTAGAACTCATGGTTACTAAACCAGTGAACTTTAGAACTCATGGGTACTAAATCAGTGAAGTCCCTGAGTTAGTTTTGTACAGTTGCTTTTTTGTACAAAAGATTTTCAGCACGTCAGTTGTTACCAACATCTTGAAAGTGAATATTGCTAGCTGTCATTCTAAGAGTGTGGCATCCTGGCATGTCATTGAGTCTTGCCAAACTATGATGTTTTGCCATGATTAAAAGGGGAGATAGATTTTGGTGCTTTTGCGTTGTGTTGGAATTCCTGAGATTCAAGTCACTGGAAGCATGTAGGTAGCAACACCTTCTTAATTGGTGAGGTCATTTTGAACTTTGAGCCACTTGCTTTTCTGGAGGGATGAGTAAAGAAGGGACAGTGTTAGTGTATGGCTGCTACTGCTAGTGAACAGTGCTGTGGTCAGAGGGCTTATCCTAGAAATACTGATTTAATCCAAGAAGCTTCTCAGTGCTGTTACACATAGCTCCAAGTTCATGCATAGTCCTTTGCCTGTTGCTATATAATTTGTGAATTGCACACAAATGCAAGTACATTGCTCAATCTAAAGTTTAATGCTGCAAACAGCTATTAAACAGTGCCCACAGAAAGGATTTGGGTAGAAACCAGGAAACTGAGAGTCTTCCCAGCTCTGACATCCACCTTCTGGTTTCAGTACTCTCATCACTTCTTGGTTGGGTTGGCTAGAAACTGGTAGCCTTCAGAAAACTTAGCAACACTGGTTTTGTGAGTGGTTCCTTATAGGAGGCTGAAGTGCTGTGGTAAAGATATTTTTAAAATAGGTTTTCCATGATTTAAACCAGTGTCTCTCTGATTTGGAAGTCTTTATTAATCCTCCTCTCAAAACATATAAAACCCAGACTAGATACACATATTGTAAGTTTGGTGGGGGGACAAGTAATTCCTTAAAGAGATCTACTTTACCTCTACACTTCTAACATTGTACCCCAATGAAATTTGCTTTTTACGCTAATGCAAGTGGATTGTATATGAGCAAGATACATATACAGGAATGAAGACCAAAAAAATTGCCTTAATGACAGTCAGAAATTCTCCAAATAGGATAAAATAGAACATGCTGTTTTGTTGGGACATTTTTATTGTACATGAAACTTCATAGATGTAATGTTCTATTTGTACTGCTTATGGACAAGTCACTTAGTATAACTGAGACAGCTTCCAGCCTAACTTTGAGTATCAGAAAATGATAAATCATTGAGAGTAAAATGTTTCATAAAACTATTTTTACTGGCAATTTTGTCTTAAAGCAAAAACTAGGAAAATACATTTTCATAATGTTCAAACTTTCTGTTGCTAGATTTTGGTTAGGATTTTGTTTTGGTTTGTTTTACTTTGGTGTTTAATATTAAGCCATTAAAGGGCTGAAATAAATTTGGAAAGAAAGCTTACTTTTATTAAGTACTTTCTACTTCTTCCTCTGTACTCAAAATATTTTTAGAAAAAGTACGAGTGTGATAGAATTATCAGGATACATTTGTCTCCTCCCTCTCAATTTTTGTTTAGAATAAATGGCTTGTTGGATGCATCCTAGATTCACAGTTTGTAAGGACTACAGAGTATGGAATTTAAAAGCTATGAAATTGTCCTTGAGCTGTAAAATACAAGTTGGGCAGATGTCATCAGATTTGTGCCTGGGTTAAGATAGCTGACTAAAGTTTCACATCTGGCAGAAAACATTTGCTTTTGGCAACTTCTGATGTCCCATCCACTATAGATCATCAGCAATTTCCTACTTTCAGTTCTTGTAGCCTGATCTAAAGAATTCTACTAAACACTGTACTGAAAGAAAGCTTGGCAGAAAAGAGCTGAAGCTGACAGATATTAGCCAAAACTCAGTACCTCTTGTCTATAATGATTTCTTCTACAGAAGCTGGGTCAGGGCAAAGAGCCTTGAGATCCATGCATGTGCTGTATGATGACAGAAGAGGCAAAGAACCAGTCTGTCCCTACAGGATACACTCACACATTCCACTTCTTTAAAATTCATTTCTCAGTAAATACTATTCATTCTTCCTTGCTAAGTGTTGGCCACCTTGAGCTAGACAGTTTAATGAAGTGTATGTTTGTTTCCTAAATCACACAAAGAACATGTTTTTTACCAGTTCATTGTCTCACTCCTTGCTTATGCTTCATTTCACTTTCACATGCCAACATTTACCCAAGAAGTTAGTTTCCTTTTCTAGTGAGCTTTTGAAGTGTCAGTGTGTCAGGTGACTATCCATTACTTCCTCCTCCTTTTGCATTTCAATTTTACCAAATTGCTACATTGTTTGTTTGACAATCAGATCTTCAGGGAAGGACACAGTCTGACAGGGTTTTTCTGACACTGTTGCGAAGATCTCGGATGAGGTGGTTATCTCAGCCAGAACTGGGCTTGCTTCACCTGCACACCCCTGCAAGTAAGAGATCAGGGATGCAGTCTGCTGAGAGATGTGATGAAAGAAGTCCATAGTTGGACTAATCTACTCAGCTAATGTGCACACAAGAGCATGCTCTGGATTGAAGTAGTCCTGCACTGGCTGTGGAGTGATCATGTAGCCCTCAACTTACTTTCCACCTACAGACCCTGAGTACAGGCTACGAAACAACACTGGATTTTTGAAGGGCTTCTGCTGGATCCTTTTAACACTGTGAACATAGTGCCTTGATGGATTCAGATTATGGTATGTTCTCCCACATGTCATTCACTTTATTGTCTGTTAAACTATAGCATGAAAGTTCTCTACAAAAGGGAGATTTTTTTTTCCCCTTGGAGAATGTCAGAGATGTAGTCTTGATTTTTGACATTGGATGCATTGCTTCACTCCAGAGTTAGCCAGTGGAGACTCAGCTGGCTGAGTCTACTCAGGTTGTGAAATTCTGCCAGAGCAGCATAAGTCCAAAAATAATTTCCCCATTCATGCAACAGATGAGGGGCAGATTCTCAGTACACACTTTGACTCTACTCCAATGAAAGTGTTTCCTGGGCTTAAGTTTCCTGAGAGCAGAGTAGACCCTTGAAAACATAGCAGTGATGAAAGTTGAAAGGTGAATAATGATTTTGTCATTTCAGACTCTTTGTGTTTCACTGGGAACATTTTGTGAAAAAGGAAACCTTCATCAAAGAGATGCACAGGTCTTGTTCCATTGTTTCTTGAGCTGAGTTTCTCAGACATAAACGGCTTTGGGCACTTGCTCAGAAAAGGTGTAAATTACATTTCACACTTCTGCCTAGGAATTGGGAACCTGGAACCTGCCTGTAGTGTTGGTTAAAGAAGCATTACAAGAGAGGGGTCAGGACTGTAAGGTGTTCATCCAGATTGGCACTGATTGATGATATGGCTTGGAGTAAATTATCTTACCTCCACACCTTGAATCTTCAATCTCTAAAATATAAATATCTCACCTCAAAGTATGGGTTTGAAACGTAATTAAAGCTTGTAAGGCGTAAATGTATCTTTGGAATAAAAGCACCACATAATTTCAGTAAATAATCCACAACCCTTCAAAAGCACCAAAATGTAGGAATAATTCCTTGAATATAAGTAGCTGTCATACAGCCTGCACAAAGGCTGGAAGACTCTGTGGGTACCAGGGATGGTGTAATAGCAGTTTATCTATAATCTTTTTAAAATTAAGTAATTAATGTTATTTTCTGCAAGGATCAGTTTTGATGCTTTAAATGTTGTAAGTAGAGATGAATGAGCAAGAAAGATCAATCTTATGGTGGCACATTGGTAATGTGGATAACTAGAAATTAATACCTTTTACTACTGAAATATTTTAATCCTGCTTTTCATTTTAGGTTTAGAGTGCTACAGAAGCTGATTTACCAGAAAGTTGGGATGTTGTGGGTTTTTTTTGTTTATGGTTCCATGTATTTCCTGAAAGGATACACTACATAGTCCAGTGTCCTTCTCCAGTGATCCCTTGCATACAACGTTTCTGTTTGTCTGAGTGATGTGGTGGTGGTGCTGAATCATAATTCAGAGAGTCTGAGGAAACAAAACCAAAAATCAGCAGCAATAACACTGCTGTTGCAAGCTGAAATAGTTATTGAATTCTGAGTGATGATTTCATTATCCAGAGCTGTGATGTACTTTAGAGAAAAGTTAGAATCACAGAATCATGGTTAAGACCTCTTCTGGCGTGAATAGTCTTATTGAAGCCTTTCAGTGAGTGGTGGCATGAGGCACAGACTGGCCATGATTGAAGAGAATTTCATAGGAGGACAAGAGACCAAGTTTTCTCTTAGGGGATAACTTCTGAGGTTTGTTTTTTTTTTTTACAAACCTTTGTTCATTTGTTACTTCTTGAAGGGAATATGGGGAGAGAGAGAGAGAGAGAGTGTGTGTGTGTGTGTGTGTGTGTGTGTGTGTGTGTGTGTGTGTGTGTGTGGACGTGGGAATGTTTTAAATGTGAAGCTTTTGAAGAGAATGTTTCCTGGATGGCACTCCGTGACTTACAAACCTGCAAAGGGTCAAGGAAAATGAAAGATGGGTTCCAGTTAGGGTGTTGTCAAGGTATAGAAATCTGAAGTTGTGAGACTTGGCAGTGTATTTGATACAGGTATAGATACATACATAGGAGTGCAGGGAAAAAAGGAAACTCAGAAGAGATAAAGAAGGAAAGGCAGGAAGTTAATTTTTGAAAATTGTGAGGAAGCAAACAGGATATTCTAAAGAAGCAATGGGAGTTGTCAATAAAGGATAGAGGAGAAGAAAAATCATAGAATAAGCATCAGTTAACTCTGCCAGCAGACCAGGATAATTAGGTAATCTGAGCAAAGAAGAGTTTGGGCATCAATGAGCCTGTTGCTCTCTTTTTGTAATAGCACTTTCAGTATGTTTGCTTTGAAGTTTTACAGTGTATATTTAGACAGTATCCATAGCTAACTGACATTCTGTGCATATGCATAAATGTTTCATTTCAGTATAAAACTATGGTTTATATCATAGTGAAGAGAAAATTCCCAGATCTTTCTCAGTCAAAACTTCTGGTTCCTTTCTTTTGATGGGACTTTGTAAACATAGCGAAACCATACCATGTAGTGCAGTATAAAATCTGTCCTTCTTAAAAGTTTGTTGGAATAACCACGCCCATTTGAAATTATGTCTTTTTATTTATCTTTCAGTGTTCAGCACATTTATCTGTGGCTTTGAATTCACCGGTTACCTTCATGTTTTAGGTTAGCCATATCTTTGAGCAGACTGCTTTTCTTTCATGATACTGGTGTTTCAACCATCGCAAGGTTACACTGTTGGAACAAATAGAATAAGAAATTCAGCCTTTTGAGTTTTAACATGATAATATTGCTCTACAGTATCTAAAAACCAGAACACTGGAGCAGAGAAAGCCTTACATTGTCCCCTGTGTGAAAGAGGTTTGATCAATTCCTCATAAACTAGCAGTGAAGGGAAAAGTATACAGAGTAGGGAGGTATAAATAGCAATATGCTATTGAAAATTATTCTGGTCATTGAAAGCTGACCCAAGTTGTTATAAACTAAGTTCTATAATTTTAGCCATTTGAGGTTGTACTTAAGTACCTAAATATAACTGACCTATTCTTCAAAGGTGCTCAAAAGTAAGAGTGGGTGTTACACAGTGACAGGATTTGATTGGGAGAGTGATGTGCTCTCACAAGCAGGAGAAAGAAGATTATTTTCCCAGAACTAATCTGTGTGGTCCGGAGTGAAACAAGGTGAGCACCAGGACAGCAGGAGGGGAGGTGTCGATCTGGCTTGATGTTTATGGGAAGTTGAAGTGTACCTCAGCATACTTCTGAGCATATGCTCCTCTGCCTCAGAATACACTAGTATTTTGGGGTGTGAGTATTTGAAGTTGTGCATGTGAAGTGTACGTGTTGATTCTGAGTAATTTCTCTAGTCTCTGTGTAATTTGTTTAAAAATAAATTCTGTGGGTGAATATAAAGTAATACAGTTTACATTTATCTTACAAGTGTTTATATAATATCCATATATTTAAAAATAATATTAAAGGAGTAATGATCATCATTCTCTTTTTGGACATTCCCCATGGGGGGAAGTTATGGTGTGAATGATGACTTCTAGTAAATAGAATGTGTGTCAGCTGGCTGGCTGTGGATGTTAAAGTGAGTTCGGTGGAGGCTGTGGTGAGGTGACTGTCCCAGCCTGAAGGGACATAATAGCAGTGCAAATAAATGGCAGTGCATGCAGGTAGGGCCCTGCTGAGGGCCTAGACTAAGAACTCTGTTTGGTAGAACTCTCTTTGGTAGTCTTGCATCTCGTAGTGGAGGAGGGAAATCCTGAGACTTGCTAAGGACACTCTTGCTGTGGTGGTGCCTGACTCGTGCTTCTCTGCTCCTTGTTCAGTTGTCTGCCCTGGGCTGAGCAGTGTACAGAAACATGCCTGGGTAGAAAGCAAGTACTTGGGTGTAACCTAAAATCCTGTTGGCCAGAGCTGCAGTTTTTGATGTAGAGCCAAGTTGAAGAGCCCAGTGAAATGTCTTGCCTGTAGTGGTCAGTTCCTAGGAGCTGGTGTCAGTGGCATCAGCACATGTTGGGTGAGGGAGGCTGGGCTGTGACCCAGCCGTGTGCAGGGGGCACGGGACTGCTGCCAGGCTGCATGGCAGGGTCGTCCATGGCCAGGGGCAGGGCCTAATTACTGCTATGGACATAATGTCCTCTAAGCCTCTTCTCTTTCCCTTCCTGCTAAATATATATTTGTAGTTAATATTTTGTTTTGCAGGGATGGGGCCCAAGATAGTGCTGCTCAGAAAGTAAACTGGGATGATAAAAAGCCGTCAACTGTGATCTTGCAGTGAAATACTTGTGTTCTATTTATCTGTAAGGGGTCATTGTTTCTTTTTGTAGACAAAATAGTTACACCTGTGCTCATAGCTGGTTTTGACTCTAAGCACATTCATTCGCAGTAGAACAGCAATTGCAAAAGAAAAGTGATTCATTTGTACAAGGAATGATCTGCAGCAACTAGGTCAGGCAGTGGCTTTGGTAAGCCATGTTATCATTGTTTATATGAAAATAGCATTGGAAATAGAATGGCTCAGAAGACTCAAGGCTGAGATGTCCAAGGTAAGCAGTGTACTGCACGAGCCTCTCTAATGGTTTTCCAGTACATTGAAAAGCCTGAGTTCCACATTTTGCTCCTGTACTTTTCTAACTTTTCCTTTAGAAGAAAAAACATTGTATGTTTTGTTTTGTTTTTAGTTCCTTCGGGAGTGATACAAAATGGAGCTCGAGTACTGAGTAGAGGAATATTTCCTGGAGCCAGGCCATTGCCAATCAACCCTATAGGGAGCATGGCTGTCGCAGTAAGGTAAGAGTGCATCATTGTGGCATCTCTATGAAATAAATCAGCATTTTGCAAAAAATGTAAAAGTACATGTGAGCTCCGGGTATTTTGCTGCTTGCCAGTGCTTCTGAGGTTCTAAATGAAATAAAATTCTCCCACCTAAAGTTCTTGGGATATCATCCTTAGCAGGATAGTCATGGCATATCTGTCTGTTGCATGGTGGTTTGTGAAAAACACTTGTATTTTCACTAGCAAATTGCAGGCAGTTTGTGGTGAGAACCTCCTGTAGTGGCCTGTTTTACTAAGTGCAAATGTTTTCTCCTCCCCTCTCTCCCTTTTCTCAAAGACTTTTTCCTGGATTAAATACCAGAGAGAAGAGTATCAATAATATTAAAGCAAATCCTGAAAGCTATTTGAACATATAGCTGTCATTTTGTTATTAACTTAGATCTTTGTGAGGCAGTTTCTTTCACTATGATTTTATTTCAAGGTTATACTGAAACATGCAAGGGTAAAATGTTGTTTAAGATACTCAACTATCAGGAAGCAGAGCAGTAAGAGACATCTAGTGATGGCAGTAGGAACTGTGGTTCAGTGGTTTGTTTTGCTCAAAGCAGTGCTGCTTTATTGGTGGAAGAACAATTTGCCCCGGGTGTAGCTGCATTTTCAGTCAGTCACAACAGAGATTAATTTGGTCAAGTACACTGCCTTGTCTTTCAGAACTCTCAGCATCTGCAAAAGCTATTTCAGCCTGGGCAGTTGGGTATTTTGGTGGGGTTTCATAATTAGTGCTGACCTCACTTCACAGTGCTGTTGCAATTACACTCTCTTTTCTCAGGCAAGGGCTGCAAGGCATTGAAATAAAGTATCTAGGTAGGTCTAATTCTTTCACTATTTACATGGGGTTTTTTATTTTTTATCCCTTTTCAGAATCAGGGTCTAGCCCTTTGGGTCCAGTATTTCCATCCAGTAAATGGAGAGAAAGACAGAGAGAGCCTATGACATTCATGTGGTCTTGATGCTTAAAATGCACAGAGGGGAAGACACTAATTGGAATAAAATCCATATTTTTTGATGAGCGAGTTCTTCAGCTGTTTTTCCCATTTGCTTCACTGAAGGGATGCAACCCCAAGGGTCATCCTCCAGAATTCTGCAGAGTTCCTCTCCATCTTTCTTTACCACAGCTTGCCCTTGCTAGCAGCAGGGGTCAGCTCTCTTCATCAGCTTTGCCACTGGCTTCATGCAGGACTTGTATTCTGCTCCAGTGGGGATTGCAGAGCCATAGGACTACAGGATCATTCATTATATATAATTTTTATGAGGTTTTCAAGCTAAATGGAGGACATAGTGGTCTCAATATTCTCTCTGGAGTTTATCTGTATTTCCTGCTTAGACTCTGTTTCATAATCAGAATTGACTCAAGGAGGAGATAGAACTGTTTTACTTCCAGGCCACTTGAAAACTTCTGTGTAGGCATCCTCAAATTGTTGTGCTGTAAAGCTGTATCTAGTTAAATTTTATATATTTTCAAAGGACTGTTTCTCATGTTTTTTTTTCCCAGCAGGTAGAGAATGGGATCTTTACCAGCTACCTGTTAATGTAGAGATGGGAAATTAGGGATTTTACCCCTCCCTTGCTTACGTTCTTTTTGCTCTGTCTCACAGAAAAGCATTTATCATTAGTTAATGCAGACATTTCTAATTCTTTTTGTTCTCTTCTCCAGCCTTAGGCAGTATTAGAAATAGCTTGCTATGAATATATTCCTGGTGTGCATAATGTCTGCTCATATTTAAAATCTCCTGCAATATCCCCTCTTTTAATTCTTGAAAGGCAGAGGGAGACAGAGACAAGAGGCTTTGAAAGCCTTTGAGAAGTTAGGGGACTCTTCAACAGAGCAAGTTCAGCAGGCAGTTTTGTCTTGTTTCCCTCAGGGATGATGCTATTCAGAATTTCTTTGGGAAGAACATCAATCTGGATTCACAATGCCTCTTGGAACATCATCTGGTCCTCTCAAAACTGGACACCTCTGTTATCAGTTCTGTGAAAATTACACTGTTTCTTGGTGCCAACCCCTCTCCTCAGATACACCAGACTAAATAGGAGCTGTCATGTTCAGCTTTCATGGTGTCTCCTGAGAATAACTTCTGCTTAGAATGTGCAGCAGGGGAAATTTACCACAGCATCCATACAGCCTTCTTTTGCAATTTAAGAGTAGGTGGACTGCTCAGATTGAGCTGTCATTCCTGCACAGAGGACAATGGTCCAGTCAGGCTGGCAGGGGATGTTGTCAGACCTGTTCAGGTGCAGGAAGGTTGATTTTCCCTACTAGCTTTTACCAGGAAGGAGGTCTGGGCAGCCATTGTAGGTGGTGCCATCTCCTGTTAATTTTTCTGCTGAAATTGTGTGCCTCTGCCTATGTATTGAGAAGCCAGACAGCTTCTTTCTAAGATTTTTTTAAAATCAAATGTCTTTTTTTGAGAAGTGTTCCTTTGGTGCTATAAATGAAAGGCCTGAAGCCACCTGAAGAAGGTAGTTTTCATCATTCTCATAAGGGACCATTAGCATTTTCTTTATTATGCAGACAGTTGCATAATAAATTAAACCTCATAACTTTTTCTTTAGTTACCATATGTAGGAATCACAGGTTCCTATGTAAGATGCTGGTCTTCTCTTGGCACTTCCTTGCTGTCTGAGCTGTTTATTTCATTTTGTGTTTTATTTCCTCAATATCTTAATGGTCTTTGGTTTAGTTGTCCCCCAAGCTGGTACAAATAGCTTGTTGTATGTTGTCCTGTTGTGCAGTGCCATTAGTGCCAAAACACAGTAAGAAAAAGTTTGGTCTTGGGTTAAATTTGCAGTTATGTGGGTGTTTTAACTAATTTGTTGTTCAGAAAGGAAGCCAAAACTATAGCATTGGACTGAGAAGCTGAAGTCTGTGATTTCTGATGTGTTAACTCCCATCAATAGAAAAGTTTACTGTGCTGTTCATTCAGTGTGACTGAATGCATTGGCATATTATGTTCCTGTACAAGGTATCAATGTGTTGCTCTTCCCTTGTAATTACATATAATTACTTTATATTTTATATATAAAATAAGGTACAATTGAATTAAGTCCTTTGGGTTAAAAAACCCTCCTGGGGTTTATTTAACAAAGATGACTTTCCACGAATAAAGAATTACAGTTGTGATCATCATTATTTTGTAGTGCATTTGGCTTAAATTGCACAAATAGGCCTTTCATTCCAAACTAATCTACAAATGGAAAGGCATCCCACACTATTTTTACTTTGAAAATCATCCTCTGGTGTTAAATCTCCACAGCAGAGCATAATTGGATGTGTTTTGACAGTAGCTTTTTATTTACTTTATTCACACCACTTTTAGCTTGTTTACCATCCATATTTTCCATGTTGTGGCTGACAAGTCTAAGACCCACCCAAAAACAGCAGGGGAAAATAACGCTTCAAAGCTGCACAGCGTGTAGCATGTCTCTAGCATGAGATCCATCGTATTTTGGGGATATTTTTGGCAGACCATGTCCCTATATAGTTCCCTGAGAGAATCTAAAAGCAGATGCAGTGACAGTCTGGATATGTAGAAGATACTGACTGACAGAGGTATTCACTGAAAGCAGGCAAAGCCAGTAGTTCCTTACATACAGCAAGGAGTTGGTTGTGAAAGTGAGCTCTTGCTCTTCCTATCATCATCCATTGGAAAATACCTTTTAAATGTTTTTCTAGGTGGACTTCTGTGTTGCTTTGGTAGGGATGGTATCTGTCAAAGTGGCCAGTGCATATGACATTCACATGTCTTGGCAAGGTGCACAAAGCTCTTTCCATATGTAATCACCTTCCACAGGAGTCAGGTATGACCTGTTACATCAACCCTTGGGAAGAGCACAAGCTTGGAAGTTGATCTAACATTTGACATAGTGTAGCATCAATTTCACCACAATATTTATTATTTTCTGCAGTTATCCATAGTGGGTGGGTGGTTTATGACTGTGTCCAAGTCCTGCTGCTGTGCAGTAGAACTACTGAGCCTAAGCCTCTCACATGCCTAATGTGGACAGATCCACTGAGGTGAGGTTGATGGAAATTCACCCCACAGAGAATCTTAGCAGCTGTTTAGCATAGGCCTTGTAATTTGATTCAGGCTATTTTGCAGATGATGTTTTACAAAATATCCTTGGTAATTTTTTTTAAAAACTTATATGCTACATATGCCTAGGTAATAGGTTAGATTACTTTTTGTACTATTTGTTAGAAATACCTTGGGTTTTAAATTACTGCAGGCTAAAAATAAAAATTAATAGGAAATTACATGGGCTTTTCCCCATTTTATCCAATTCTTCTTCACCAAATTCTCTGTCCTGGTTTTGGCTTGCATGCAGTTCATTTTCTTCCTAGTAGCCAGTACAGAGCTGTGTGTTGGCTGTAGCAGGAGAATAATGTTGATAACATGCTAATGGTTTAGTTACTGAGCAGAACTTGTCCCAAGTCAAGGACTTTTCAGTTTCCCATGCTCTGCCAGTGAGCAGGTGCACAAGAAGGGAGCAGGGGCAGGGCAGGTGACCTGAACTGGCCAAAGGGCAGTTCCATACCATAGAGCATAAACTGGGAGAGTTGGCAGGGAGGAGCTGATCACTCCTGAGGGATGGGTTGAGTTGGGAGCCATTGTGTTGTGCATCCCTTATCTTTCCTGTGTTTTATTCCCCTTTTTGTTACCTCTCTCTTTTCATCACCTTTGTCATCATTGTTGTTACTGGTTTTGTTGTTATTTACTTTATTTCAAAGTAAATTAAAAAAAAAAAGTTTGTATCTCAACTCATGTTTACCTTTTTCCAATTCTTCTTCCAATCCCACCTGGAGCAGGGAAGAGCAAGCAGCTGCATGTGACACAGTTGCTGGCTGGGATTAAACACAGGCATTCTCAAGGAATTTCACAGTTACCTAGAAGTTGCAAACAGGTTTCCCGAAGAAGTTCCTTCAGTAAAAAAAATATTTCTATTCAAGTTTCCAAGATAAAATTTTTCATATTCATAGGGAAAACAAGTGCACCTGCACAGGCAGAGCTACAGCTCTTCTTTGATTTTGAGGAATTTAAAGAAAACAACAACAAAACAAAAACAAAAAACCAAACCAAGCAGAAAGACAACAAAAAGTAGGTAAGGTTTGCTAGTGTTGCATTTTGGCACCCCAAAATTTTGGCAACTTTACCTACTTCATGATGAGTAGATTTTAAAATGCCTGTTCTTCTGCTATTAATGCCACAGTTCCTTATGCAGCTCCTGATTACTGGGGCATGACAAGAACGAGTTTTGTGCTTAACCTTATCTGAAGATGGAAAATGGTTATTTAAGATTATTTGCACTTCAAAATTATAGGGCAATTACTAGATTATTCCTTGGGCATAGCTTTTATTATTGTGACTTTATTTCTCATGCTGTCTTTATTTTTGCTTCTATTTTCCTCCCTTGGAGCAGCCATTCAAGCAATGATTAAATAAAACAAACTTTGCATGTGCAGAGTAGATGCCAAAGCATAAATAGAATTATTATCATTCACTTACATTATCTGTGAATTACTATTTTTGCTTAGATAAAGAAATTGGTAGGTATTTCCTTTCATAAATTCTTAATTGTATCTTCGTAGTGCTTACCCACTGGTGTGATCAGCTTAACAAAGCCCAGATCATCCCAGATGCACTGCATTCCCCTGCCCACCTGTAACAGGCAGGATGAGTTATCCTTGGGAGCCAAAGGAATCCTTTAGTAACTAAAGGACAGCAATGCTGACTGACTTGATTATTTTTTCTTTGCAGAATGCACAGGGCTCCATTTGGTTTAATTTCAGATCTGCTGATACTGCTGGCAGTTCATGAAGTGTATTTACTGTGGTCCTTTGCATACAATTTTTCTCTGAAGTACCTTTGTAAGAGCTTCTGTCACTATTGTGAGCCCTTTGTAAGAGCTTCTGTCACTACTGTGAGCAGCTCACTGTTGACTTTTAACTCAGTAACCCCTGACAAAGTCTCATTGTAGAGCAAGTGAGCACCACTTACTTTTCATACACTTGCTCATCCTTCTGTCTGCTGGTTTGTAGTGGTTTTAAGAAGCAGTTCAACTAGCTGTAGCCAAAAGTTCTGACTGTTCTGAATTTCCCTTTGAAATAAAAAAAGTGATTTTTTTTTTCTTTTTTTTTTTTTTTTTTTGCGAACCGGGAATGTGTCAAAATCTACAAACCCAGCTTACCTTTACTGTTTTCATTGTGTCTTCTAACTGTGTGCTTCCAGTTACATCCAAAAACTGTCATCCATGGGTACACAGTATCTGTCATCCAGAAGGATCAGAGGTAGATTAAGGTGATATTTAAACTCCACATAGGTTTTCTTTGTTCATCAAAGGAATATACCTGTCTCAAGTGTGAAATGCAGTAAGTTTTTTTTCAGCAAAACCTTTGCCATTTTGCAAACAGAATGTGATTACCTATCTTTCTTTCAAGCTAGCAGAGAAATTTAAGGAAGATATGCCTGTACTTGGTAAAATGACAGACTCACTTTTGTCTCCTCCTGAGGAAGACCTCTCTGAAAGGCAGAGGCACTACCACTGTGCAAAGGACATTATTTCCTCTAACTTGAGACCCAGCTGCCATGAGTCCTGTCTGCCTTCTGGTGACATTGGTAGTAGAATTCATATCCATTAACAATGGGAATGAAGTCAGACTTTCAGAAGTCCAAACTTACATTTGCACTGCTTGAGGATTGTGTCATTGTGCTACAAACAAATGGAAATATTCTAAAAAGAATCTGTGCACATTGCTTTAGGCTGAGATCCCTCAAGCAAATAAGATAGTCCATGTGAGTAGGATGAAAAGCTCTAGAGACTGTCCCAGCAACTTTCCTGAAAGAGCAAGCCACTACTTTAAAACACGAAAATACGTCAGTTTATGGAAATTTTGAAATGAAGTTCTGAACAAAAAAGGGGGGAAACAAAGTGAGAGTTACAACCAGAACTGTGAGCAAAAATAGATGGAGCTAGCCAAAATCTGTGTCCTGGAACCCAAGGGAGTTCTGTCCACTGACAGTCTAGATTGAACTACATAAATCACAAATTCATTTCATAGTGAATATATGATTGTCTAAGAGCAGTGTAGAGCTTGAGAATGTCTCAGAAGCATGTGTGGAATATTAATTGTTTAGATATTAGTTCGTTCAGCTCTTACTAATCTACTAATATCAGTTATAAGTAATTTATCTAATGTTTGAGCTATTGCATATTAAGATACAGATCAGATTTACTTTCAGGGTACATGACTTTTGATGTTGTGAATATCCTAAAGCACTCTTCCTGTATAACTTTTTACTTTTCTGCAAATATCCTTTGCTAATTCTCTCCTTGACCTGCTTTCTCTTCCTTTTGTATTTCCTCAAGCAGAACTGGTTGGAAATCTTTCAAAATGTAAGTGAAACCCAAAGATTTTTCTGAGATGCAAATGCTGTCCATTTCCTGACCAGTTCCACTTTCTTCTGAAGTGTATTGGTATTTTCTTTTCTCCCTTTTTTTTTAAAGCAATTTTTTTTTTGCACCTCTTTGTAAACTTGTATTTTTCTTTACCAGCATCTCTGCTTGTGCCCCCTGTGGGATGCCAACAACACAGCACCCCCTCCCCTGGGACATCCCTCTGTACTCCCTGGGCATTTCATTCTGTTTTTATGCTGATTTGGAGGAATTGGGATTTGGAGTAAGTCCCATGGGCATAGCTTTTGAATCCAAATTATAGTCCCTTTACATAAAAGGCAACACTAGAGACTCCAGAGCAGGGTAAATCAGAGATGTCTCTTTGGCACGTGGTTGCTGTGCTGCTCGATGGAGCTGTGGCTTTCCTTTTATTGACAGTCTCTTGGTACAAACTCACAGGAGTAGATCTAAATAGCATAAAAATGGGTGTCTTGGTTTAAATCACATCCATTAGAAGCCTTGTTCACTTGCAGTCAGTAGGAATATCATTTGAGTTCCCATCTATTCTGTCCTGTATTTGTTTCCTTGGAGCAAGAATTGGTTGTTATTTTTTAATGGAAAATTAGTAGCGTGTGATTTTTAGTAAGCCATATTGCTCTGACTTTTAGCTGCCTTGTAAAATCAAGTAAGTTTAATTTTATGCTAATTTATGATAATTTTTAACATCTTTAAATGTAAATTTACCCTAAAAATGAAGAATCTGTCACTTAAAATGCATCACATACTTCCTTGTAACGGCTGATCTTAAGGAGTTGGTTATAAATTCACCTTATAACTAGCTTAGTATGGATGATTTCTTATTCTAAGCATTTGGCATCCTCTAATGACAACCCCTGCAGTTGCAAGCCATCACAAAGTAAATGCAGCTGGCTTGCTGCACAATCATGAATGACATTGCACTTAGTTATTAATAATTGAAGGAGCTTTGTGTATTCCTTCTGGGTTCTATATGGAATTTATGGATCATACATCTACTCAGAAAGCTAGGCAAAAGTAATTTTGTTGAGCAAAAGAGGTTGGCAAGAGGCTTTCTTTGCTAATAAGTGTACCTTCTATTCTATACATTTCTTTGAAAGCACTGTAAATAACATTTGGAATGACTGATGAATTTGCTGCCTCCTAGCATTGTCCTGTCACTGGTTCATAAATGCAAGGGGCTTTCTTATCTCAGTGAGCTCTTGCAGAGAAGGGCATTTAGATGAATAGGAACTGTGGAATTACATACCACTCTTCTTTTACCCACCTTTCAACCTTACCTTTCAGAAATGGGTAATATTCTGCTGTTTCTTGTGTAAGGAAACCATACATGAGGTCCATGGCCTGAAACCTAAAGTACTTTCCCATTTTTAAAAGTAGAAGAGCAGTAATACTCTGGACTTGCCACTGTGCCATTCCTCTTAAGAAACATCTATGTTCAGTGTGTGCATTTAAGAAAGGGGCTTTAATCCAACACTGCCCCAAGTGTGCAAAAGCACTCCAATGGGAACACAAAGATGGCAAGTTTAAATCACTTTATCATGTGAGGGTTTAAACAGCCTTGCTTTTTTGTTGGATTTTTTTTAACTGACAGAGAGGTTCAAGGCTGGTAAACTGGCAGGTGGCAGTGATGATGGCTTTACTCAATGAGGAGCATCCTGCTCTCCTTTTCAGTAGGAGTTAAGCATTGCACAGAATCAGTGCCTTCTTTAATAGTATTTTAAGTATTGTATTCTGTTTTTTAAAGTCAGTGGCAATACTCTAATACTTTTCACTACAGAAAAAAAACAGTTCATTTTTAAACATATCATGCTGCAGTAGTTCCCACTGCACAGGGTGCCATAAAACCAAAGGAGAAAATGACAGCTTCTAGAGCAAATCCAGATTTATTTTTTCTACTGCTTGTTTTTGAACACGTTCTAATATTTCCTTGGCAGCTAGTGGCTTAAGATTGTATTGCTTTTAAGGTTATTTATTAACTGATCAGAATCAGAACTGTGACTGGACATAGTTGTTCATTCTCTTGCAAAGAGTCCTAAATAGAAGTTGTGCTACTTCCCAGGTGAACCATGAAATACAAGTTGGAATTAGAGCTGGAAAGTGACTTTCAGAGCAGGCAAGGAATTGCCCCAGAAAGCTAGTTCCCCACGTTTTTGGTAGTACCACTTTATATGCAAAAGATGAGGGGCTAATTTATGCAATTTATCAGTTTATTTACCCAGTAGTTAAAATAATATTGGGGAGTTTTCTTCTTAATTTTCGAAAGTGTAAACTATTAATTGAAATTTAAATCAATACAATTTAAATCATTTATTTGTAACCATCCCCTTCTTGTTCCTGCTTCTTGTGCTATTTTGCATCTTTTGGCTTATTTTGTATGTTAAGTCCGTCCAATCCACGAGCAATTAGGCTTTGAAACCAGCTTGCATGGACATTACTTTGATAGTCATCATTTCAGATTGTAATTTCAATTTATCTGTCAGTTGGATTTATCATCTGCTTCAAAGCTGGATCACATCTCTGTGGCTTCTAAGAGTGCTTGGATTTGTTTTTGCAGGAATGGAATAACAAACTGCCGGATGCGGACGGAAAGCGAACAGTCCTGCGGCTCTCCAGTTGTTAGTGGTGACCCAAAGGAGGATCACAACTACAGCAGTGCCAAATCTTCCAACCACAGGAGCACATCACCTGCCAGTGACTCCGTTTCCTCTTCCTCTGCTGATGACCAGTATGAATTTGCAACTAAAGGTAGCCAAGACAGCAGTGAAGGAAGTGAGGTGAGCTTCCAGAGCCACGAGAGCCATAGCGAAACAGAAGAGGAGGACAAAAAGCAAAGTCGGAAGGAGACCAAGGATTCTTTAGCTGACAGTGGATATGCATCCCAGCACAAGAAAAGGCAACATTTAATGAAGGCGAAAAAAGTACCAAGTGACACACTGCCTCTTAAAAAGAGACGTACAGAAAAGCCCCCTGAGAGTGACGATGAGGAGATGAAAGAAGCAGCAGGATCACTCCTGCATTTAGCAGGAATTCGATCCTGTTTGAACAACATCACCAATCGGACGGCAAAGGGGCAGAAAGAGCAAAAGGAAACCACAAAAAATTAGAACAAATCAATGATTTGTTTGAACTTACAAAGTTTTGTTTCAGCACGTCAGGTGAATTCTAATGATTTGTGGCAATATCAGCAATTTTTTCCTTTTTTGTTTTTCTTCAATTTCTTTTTGTTTTGTTTATTTGGGTTTTTTGTTTGGTTTTTTTTTTTTTGACCCTTAAGATTTTTATTTTTAAAGGAGATTGAAGCCATAGAACTCATACTGACACTCAGCTAATTTACAAAAGCTTTTCATTACCTGAAGACAAAAAGTTAACAAAAAAAGCCAAAATCGCCATTGCTTTCTCCAGCTTGTCAAAAATGCATGGTTGAATACGCAGTGATATCAACATTAATGTGATGGGAGTAAAATTGGGCACTTGGAAATCCCTCTTAGAGTAGAAGAGCTGTGCATAATTTAGTATTCATTCAGGCCTGGCCCTTAAGAATTTTTTTAATGGCCTTACAATTGGGTTAGAAGCGAATGTGAATAAAGAGATTTGTGGGAAAGAGGAGGCACGTACTTCTCAACCAAGAACTGTTTAGTGGCACTTGGAGATGTGCCACACAAGTCTTCGGACGGCCACTGGTGGCAACTGTGCAAGCAGCAATGCACTTCTAGTGTGTCACGTATCCTATGTGGCTCATAATGTGAAGACTGATAACTCTAAGTTAGAGGAAATTTAAATTATGTATGCAATGGGTTTCAGTGAAATAATGAAATGGGAGGGGTGTGACTGTTAGTAGCATCGTTAACCATTGAATTCTATCTTCTATATTAAATTGAAAGAATGTTCAAAAAAGCCATAAGCCTGAAGATTGGCACTGCGTGCAAAAAAATAATAGTAATAGGGGAAAACAAACTATGTCTTCTAAACTGCCTGAGTGAAAAGTAATCAAGTCTAAGAAATTACAGTAGACACAATGTACATCAGAATCTTTTTCTGTGGATCACATCCTTGATCTAACAGGGGAAACAAAGCTACAAAACCTGCCATTAGTGGTATTCTGTATTTAAAAATAGAAGGAAAGCATATTGGTGAACAGTAAAATTCAGAAATTCAACAAAAGAGCTCCTACACTGCCCTCAGAAGTGAGTGTGCAGTGACCATCAGTCAGGATTCATCTGTGCAAAAATGACAACAAATTTCCAGATTCAACCAGCATAGCCAGCAGAAGAAATTTGATCCACATTGCATGGATTCTTTAGGGAAAGGGGGAAAACAAAAAGCAAACAATTTTTTTTATTCAAAGATGACAAAGTTCTTGTAAGGTAAATAATGTATTTAGCATGAAGCATGAATTATTTTCATATAAATATAGAAAATAGAGAAAAAGGCTATGCCTCTAATTTTTAAGCCCTTAGGCTTAGAGTTTGTTTTTTGGGGGTTTTATTTTTTTGTTTTGTTTTGTTTTTGTTTTGGTTCTTTTTTGTTGTCGTTGGGGTTTTTTTGAAGCAGGTGTTTAAGGTTTAACCTTCTTCAGGGACAAACACTGACTGTTGGGGAACTTACTCTGCAATATTAAAAAATAAAATCTTCATGCTCTGGTAGGGCTTGGATGGTTGAATTATACTGCCTTGTCTGCACATTCAGCCCCCTCTCCCTACTTCTGTTAAAAAAAAGAAAAAAAAAGAAAAAAGTAAAAGTGTGTCTTTTCTTCGTCTGTACATGTGTAACATGACGCAATAATCTGAGGGCAAATTTAGTAGTGAGTGTGTATGACAGAATCAAGAAAATAATGGGAGGTTAATTGAGGAAAACTCTCTGATTTGATTCAGGAATAAGTAGACAAGAAAATAGCTTTGCTAATTTGCCATGAAAAATTGAAGTTAGTTAAGAGCCTTATGGAGGTGTCCGAATAAAAACCAGTGTTACAGAGAGTGTGATTCAGGTGCAGTGCTACTCTGGTAAGGATGGCTATGAGACTGAAAATCACTACAGCACAGAGAAGCTGTGAAATAAACTAAACAGTCTCTCTCACTTGGATTCTTGCATTTGGCATGAAAAATTCTACACTTAGAATATCCTGGAGGCAAAAAGAAAATCCCAGAAACCAACCACTTAAGAGAACAAAATGGTTGGTTTCTTAAAGAGTATAGGTTTAGATTTGTCACTAACAGCTGTTTCAGGCAGCGGTTTCACCAAGATGGATCTAGTTTATGAAGAGTGAGTTAGAGAAGGGTTTGACCTCCTATTCAGTGCAGTGAGCTAAAAGTTGTATTTGGAGATGCCTGTGGTGTGTGCTCAGTTAGGAGGTGGAAGGACTGAAGGACAGGCTGGTCTGGACCTGGTTCTGTACCCCACAAGCATTTTGTAAAGAACAGGGCAGCACAGCAAAAGTGTGCCTCTCCTCCCATCTCAGCCAGCATGTCCTGGGATCCAGGAGCAGCTTGATAGCTGCCAGAGCTCAGCACAACTGCCAGCTTAGGAGATGAGGAAGGAGAGAGCCATGGATAGTGCCAGAAACAGCCTTGTTCCTCTCAGTTTGCAGGGGCCAATGCGTGCAGCGTTGATTCCCAGCATTAGTGAAGTCAGGAGTACATAGAGACTAACTTCTGTTGGCTGCCTGCAACATAGATAACGTTGGGGAAAACAGGAAGGACCAGTCCCTTGGCCAGGTAGCACAGAGATGAATGAGCCATAACATTTCCCTTGTCTGATCAGACTGGGATAATCTGCTTCTTCCCAGGGCCATGCTCTCTACAGCCAAAGTCTGCAGGTGGTGTAGCACACAACCCTGTACAGGAGAACTTGGTCTTCATCTTTTACAGACTTTTGGGAGAGTCATTTGAAATAGAATATACTAGAGTATCACTTTGCTACCACCTTTGCTCATTGATGCATTGTTGTAACAGCTCGGGAGTGGCTTAATATTTACCAAAAACAGCACTGAAAAATCTAGTGGCAGAAAATACAAACCATGGCTCAGCCATCTCTGTCCTCCAGGGAAAGCTACGTGTTTGTGTGCCAGTGGCCAGATTCTGTCCACAACACTAATTCCAGAGCAACTTCTCTGATTGCAGTGTGTCAGTGCAAATGAGATCAGTATCTGCTGAAAAACAAGTGCCATTCATTAATGTGGACTCTTGGTGGCTAAATATATAATTACCACTAGTATTACTCATCTTAGAAAACAGTCATTTTGCATAAATATCTAATTAGGCAGGTTAACTTTATACAGATATATATATAGATATATATGTACAACACCTATCTAAGACTTCAACAAGTTCTCTATATACTTCCTGATAAACCTAAAATGTTGGCAAGCATCTATTTTCATCTAAAATTTGTTTCTCCTAGTCTGATCTGCCTGGAAGGTATTCTTTGGTAGGATTTTACAAAGTTATGTTTGGGCTGCCATCAATGGATTATTTCTGGTGTTTAAAAACAACTTGTCCTTCTTGATGCTTACTCTGACTGTTGATGAGAAGTACATAATTTGGATTGTATAAAGTATTTAGGAGTCACCTTTTAAACCATATTTGTGCCTGGCTGACAATGGCAACTTTGTCAGAACTGGTTCTACTCCATCAGAGAAGTTCTCTTTTTTTGTGTAAGAACTGAAATTGATATGTTTTCCAAGAAATACGATGTCAGCTTTTAATAGAATTGTCTTTACTTCAACTGAATGATGTCAAAATGGACTGGTAATTGCACTGTATTACAAACTCTCTCACTTGCCAGATAGGAGGTGGTGTGGTTTTGCTTGTTTGCTTTCCTTCTAAGCCATTTTGGGGTGAGAAGTTGTCAAATCTCGAACTTCCCCTTCTTCTCACTCTAAGTATTGCCAAATAAGCGTTTCTCCAAGACAGGTGGGGGCGAGGTCAGCAGGTGTTCAGTGGTGAGTTTCACATGGGCATGAATTGTAAGGGTTGCTGGACTTCATGGCGAGTTCCTTTGGAATATGCCTTCTGCAGCAAGAAGCTCTTGCAGGCCAGAGCTAATGCCATAAGCAGATTTCACCAGCATCTCCAGGGAGGTGAAATCTGCTGATCGTGCTTGCATTCTGCAAGCAGTTGGATGTCCTACTGCATTTTGGTGCAGATTCTGCTTGCATTTAAAAATGCAAGCACAGGTCTTGAACAGCTTAAATGTATCACCCCATAGCTGTTTCTGAAAGCAGTCTGCTTCTGATCTTCTCCTGACAAAACTGGCAGTAGTTCTACAGAGATCACAGGGCTTTACAGCTGAAAAGCCAAATGTGGGAGTGAGGTGAGCCCTGTAGGACTGGAGAACTGTCCTGAGACTCTTCTCTCCAGCAATTGAGGTTCATCTTCTGGTTCCTCTCCTACCTTAATGGGAGAAGGGAATCCCAAAGGAGATGCATTGGCTCCCAGTGTTGAGCTGAATTACTGTCTACTTGTGGAAAAGATACAGAAAAAAGCTGGAGGCTGCATTCTTCACTGGAGTGAGGTAGAGATACATCGACATACTTAACCAGACAATGAAATCCTAAATTGTACACCAAATGGCACCACGGATAAAATTACCAAAACAACACTTTGTCCTGGTTTCTTAGTAGTGGTAATTTATTTTCACTGAGATTTTGGCTCCCATCCCAATCCATCTAAAGATGTAGATCATAGAATCATAAAATATGTTGAGTTGGAAGGGACCCATCTGACTCTTGGCCCTGCACAGGACACACTAAGAATCACACTGTGGGTCTGAGAGTGCACAATCTGAGGTCTTCTAGAACTTGAAGGTGTCTGGTCTCCTTTGCAGTTAGTGGAGCTATAGACACCCAAGTGCTCCTGGAAGCCTTTACCATTTCACTATTATTGTTACTATAGTTTTTGCTTTAATCTGGCCCTAGGCATTTTTTGAAAGATTACTCTCCTGTGCTCCAGGATCAGAATAAAACTACTAAGAAAATGCATTTCCAATGCAATTTACTTCACTTCCTGGAGAATGCAAACCCAGCTCCTTCAGGCACATCACTACTGCCTGAACAGCTCATTGGCATATTTTATAGGAAATACTTTGAAACATTTTCTTAACTTTGCCACCAAAAGAGCATTTGAACCATACATCCTCCTGATTGTAACAGAGTATCAGTGTTGACCGTTAAGTTTTAGTAGTGTTCTTCACAGCCCTCCAGTAATATATCAAACACTGTTATGCACATAATGCAGCACTGTGATCTAATTTAAATAATACTTTTTTATTATTTATACTACTCTATGTAATATACATCAACACTTTGCTATATAACCTAAGTGATAACCCTCTTAGTTACCTGCCAAACTCTGAATTTCTGTTTGATTTATATTGCAATTAGCACAGTTACCAAGTTGTAATGATGTCTCTTTTCCTTTGAAATGGGATGTGTAAGTCAAACTATACATTTTGTGTGTTTCTGTTTTGAGATGAAGTTTATAAGGATTTACACACAACATTCAGTGTTCTGTATAAATCTGCATACATTTGTAAATTCATCTGTTAATCCCCTTTTCTTTAGAAAGTATTAATTGATGGTGGTTTATTAGGGATTTTTATTTTTGCATTTTTATTTTTAGTACTGGTTATTCTTGAATTAAGCAGAGACTTGTCAGCTGGGTTGCTTTATCTTTGATCATGTACATGACCTTATAATTCTTCCACAGTTCAGCAAACAAGTACTAGCTTCACTGACCAAAAAACAGTCTCAACCTAATGTGTCTATGGTGCTGTATTTTGCTGGTATACATTTAAACCAGAAATGATTTAAAGGTCACTTCTGAGTTGTTCTAATAAGTAGCCTTTCCTGGTTTGGGAAGTTTGGGTTTTGTTTTAGCATTGAAAACAAGATATATTTATCTGAAGCTATATAATGATTTTTCTACTGTATCACATTTCCTTTTGCAAAGAGGGGAATATCAGCCTGATGCAACATCCTTTCACAATCAGTGGGAGGGGGTTTTGTTTCACTTTTTTATTTTCAGTGGATTTCGTGAGGCTTTGGATCAGGCCAGCAGTTGCAGGAGCTCATCATCCGAGGGTTTAAGGGATAAATGACAACTTGTGCTGGCCTTTAGTGCTAGAAGGGATTTCACCGAATACTAAAACTACATGCTGGACTCTGGAATGGCTGACAATCTAAAATGGGAATCTTTTTCATTTGTTTACTCTGGCCTGAAATCCCAAGATCTTTTTTTGTTTGGATGACATTGAACTTGAGTACATTTTTAAGTTACTAGAGCATTGTACATTTCCTGAGTATGTGTGTGGGACAGCAATTGAAAGTCATACCTGTTATCTGATAACCAGTTCCATGCCTGCATCATTCACACTCACTACTTAAAACTGCCATGATGTAAAATGTTGGGGGGAATGATTTGTGTGTGTATGAAAAGCATTATGAACTTGTACATTTTTTTATACTCTGATCTGTAATTTCTGAAGTATTTTGTTTTACAGAAAAAGTGATAAAGCAATCAAAAGACCAAGAGATTTAGTATCAATGCTTAAGGGTCACAGGACCTTAACTGGCCAATAAGTTAATTTAGTACAGTGATAAGCCAATTTTTTTCCTGTACTTGGCGTCTGAAACTGCCAATTTCATCAATATTAAAATACGAACTGTGACGGGGAATGAACAGTGATGTTAAGTTGTATTTGTGTTTACCTAAATGAGCAGTCCGAAGGCAAGTGCAATCAGCTGATCTTTAGGAAATATGAAATTGTTGATTTAGAGGCATACTTGCATTTTACATTTTCTTGATGTGTAATCATATTGCCAAAGACAAACTATTTCATCAATTATTATTGTAAATAACACTTTCCCAAAACCTACCATAAAGTTTCTGTGATGTATTGTCTTCCAGTTGCAATAAAAATTACTGAGTTGCATCAATTGAACAATTGCATTTGTGTGAATATTAGTTTCAGAATATTCTCACATATTAACACAGAACAACAGTGGTTGTTTTGTTTGGGTTTTTTTTAACAAATTAATTCTTTCATTATTAAGTAGTTCTGGCCTTTGTGGGATGTTACCTGGATCTTTACTGCTGTAGATACCAGCTCATGTTAATTTCCTGTAAATGGCTAGACATACTAAACTGATATTAAGTTAGAATCTGATTTTCCTCTTTCATCAGTTTTGCAGCCCAGAAACAAAGCTGATTTCATTGGGAATTGATTTTTGTTTTGGTTTTTGGCTTTGTGGGTTTTTTGTTTGTTTTTTATCCTTAGTTAGCAACAATCAGAAGAGATCCAGTAATAAAATGTCTAATGGCATATATATAACTTCTGACAAACATACCTTTGTAATCTGTGCATTAATCCTTTCACCGAAGTCTAGAGTTGAAGAAAACAGTGCAAAAGGATTCTCTTTAGAGAATGAATAATAAGGAATATAAAAAATGAATAATAAGGAGTATAAAAAAATTGTAATGGTCTCATAGCTTTCTCCAATTAAAATTAAACTGAATAGTACAATCTTATAAGTCACAGAATTCCTCCGACCCTGTGTTTTTGAAAGTGTTCTGTTAACAGTCATAAATATCTATAGGTTAACTTTGAAAAGGACTGAGAAGAAAGAAAGCCCCTCAGTTCTTCCATCAAACTTTCTCACAGCTGGTTTGAAGCACTGCTGAGGCAGAGAGGGTGGTTTCTCAGCCATGTAGTGAGAATGTATGGCTGCTGGGGCTGGAACGCAGCTGACCTAAGAGTGTCCCCCTCTCTTGTCTTGATGACATCCAGAGTGGCTGGTATGGGAGACTACTGCACCAGGCTTCTGAGGGACAAGATGGATGTGGATGTCCTGGGAGAAAGTGGAGCAGAAGAAGCAAATGTCTGAGATACACAGAAAAGAGCATAAAAGTGCCCAAGCTCAATATCTGTCCAGGCAATTGCTACTTCCATGCATTGCCTGGAAAAGTTTGTTGTAACCAATCCTAGGTGCCCACTGCTGCTGCAATTGAACAAGGAGAGAAAAAACTTCGCCAAGGAAGGAGACAAGATGAGAACTGACTGATGAGAAGGCAGAACCTCTTAGCTGTGCTCTGAACCATTTCCTCTAATGGATTCCCCCTCCCATCTGCAGCCAGTTAGGCAGGGATCACGTAGCAGTCAGCGGATGGATCCGTAGTGATGTGTGTAGAGAAGCAAGGAGACCTGCAGCCTCCACAGAACATGTTTTAGCCTTTATGTACAAGCCAGCAAGCTTGCAAAGAGCCTGGTCGTGGACTTGGTTCAGCACAGAGCATTGCAAAAGGGTCCTAAGCCATTTAGCTCAGTATGCTATAAGAGATGTGCTGAACGCCAGCTGTGCTACCAACTTCCTGTGCAACTGCAATTTCAACAATCAAACACTGTATAAACACCTGTCCTACCTCCTCTCCAGACTCAACACCCTTATTTGCACCATGTGCTGTGCTCGATTTGTCAAAATGCCTCTGGCAAGCCCTTGGGCAGCACGGGCAGGCAAGCTGATTTATGTAGCAGGCCTTCCTGCTGCTCTTTCTTCAGGGCTGTCCCTGCTCCAGCATGTGCTGCCTGCAGCCACTCCAGGAATTCCTCCCCTGGTGTGGGTTCCTCAGGAGCACAGAGACCCCTTCTGATCTCAAGTGGGTCTCCAGCAGCCCTGTGTGTGCTGGTTCCTTTGTAAAATACATCCGAGGAGGAGCACTCCCCGCCCCTCTGACTGCCTGCAGCAGTGGCACCCACGGGCTTGGTCTTCCCTTTTTGCTGACCTCCACCTCCAGTGGGCTAAAACCATCTGTGACTGCTCCTGGCCAGCTGCCCCATGGCTGATGCTGAAAGCTCATCTCCTCTGGCCACTGCAGGTCCCTCAGCACCTCAGCCATTGTGGTGTTCAGCCTGCTGAACAGGCCCAGAGGAACGCAGAGGGGCAGGTGCCATGGCAGCGCTCTGGGAGAGCCCTCGGGGCTGTGTGGGCAGAAGAACCGCCATGGCTAAGGTGCCCACCCTTGGTATGGGCTCCCAGCTGCCTCTGTCCTCCCAGCCCTTACACGTCCTCCCTTCAGCAGTCCCTAGCAGAATAGCATGGCAGGGCATTCAGAATGCAGAAACAGAAGGGGCTGTGTAAGTGTGAGGTGTGAGCCCTAAGAGACCTATGAGCTTTTACACTGCACAGTTTGGCTACAGGGGTCCGAGGAGCCCGGGCAGCGCAGGCCGGGCCCGGCCCATGGCGGCGGGGCTGTGGATGTCAGGCCGGGCCCGGGAAGACACCCCCGGCCGCGGCAGCGCCGAGCCCCGGCACGAACGGACACGGAACTCGGAGCTCAGGGCACTTGAGGGAGAGAAAACACCGCCCCCGGGCTCAGCCGCCTTGCCTGCCAGGGCAGGTACTCGATGGGTGTGTCTCACAAAACGGTTACACACAAAATGCCCACGCCGGTGTGGCCTCCATGCTAAATTCCTGTCCTCACACAACAGCATCGGGTACTACAGACTGCCTGTCCTGTGGCATTGGACCCTTCTGTTGGCATCATGCAGCCGGCTGGGGAAGCTCCTAAAAAGAAAGAAGAGAATGTAAATAACAACAAAAGGCTTTGTTCTGGGTGCTCAGATCTTGTATTATGCCAGGGAATGAATTAACAGTTGATTCTGTGATGTCTGCTTCTTAAAGAAATATTATAAAGGAATAAATCTTCAACACAGGGCAATACTTTGAGTGGACACATTCAATCCATGTTAGATAATTAAAGGGGTTTTTAAACTTCATCATAAAGTACAGATGATTAACAATGGTGAGAAACTTCATGGAAAACACTCCACAGCAAACATCTGTCAGACTTAATAACAAGCATACACTCTGCATTTCATCATATACTCTTTGACATAATTTTTATTGTCTATAAATCTACAGGGTTTGTTTATATTTCTATTTGCATTAGGATTGGTTGCCACTTTATATTTGATCAGCAGAGCTGCTGCTATTCATTGTGGTGTAAGGAATAAAATAATCATTGTGTATATAGAGCAATCTGAGCATTACAGCGCAGGAGACTGTAAACAAATTTTTTTTTAAATCTCTGCTTATCATTATAAGCAATGTTCTCTCCAGGTCTTTAATGACAATCAGTTTCTAGAGGATTTTCCCAAATAATTGTCATTGAAAACAACAACATATTTTTTGGTAGCTTGCTCCTGAAATGCAGCATCTTCCTGCTGCTGAGATACAACTTCTCCTTATCTGTCTGTTTTCAATCTGTTAGACAATACACAAAGGTAGTGCCCAGATTTTACTTTTCCTGCTTTTTTTTATGAGTGGTAGGTGCATCAGCAAATAGGAGGAAAACACTCCTGGTAGGTGCACCACAGGAGGCAAAAGCTGTGCAACAGGGACACCCTGCAAAATGGCCATGTATTGTGGGATGATGCAGCAGATCCCTCCTGAGCTAACATTTCCATATGTACAAACCCAGTCGTAAAAAATAAATGGCTTATTGGCAAAATATGATAGGAAAAGTAGGATGAGTTAGAATGACAATGAAAGTATTGATAACATGGCTCCTTTGCCCTTAATTGGGCAGGCAGAGAACCTTTTAAAATAGTACAGTCTCCTTTCATTCCTTTGCAGCTTTGGTTTTTCATCTCTAAAACATGGATCAGTCTGTGATGCAGGGACCTGGTTTTAATCATCTTCTTACATAATCTCTGCAATCATAGTAAAGTGCAGTGCTGTTCAGTGATTTTAAAAATAGCTTTATTCAGCTATCAGCATACTAATTAATACACTCGCTTATTCCAACCTGGTTCATTCACCATGTCAGTCACAGAAGCCACACTACCTGGGGTGTAATCAAATACAGCTGGCTTTGCCTGACACACCACTGTGAGAAGCAGATCATCTATCAGGAGGAGAGCCACAGCTCCTGCTCCTTGTGGCCAGTGCTGCTGTCTGCTTCTAGCACAGCAGTCAGGAGCCATGCTGCAGTGAGACCTAATGGGTGATCCACAATGCCAGAACAAATGGATTTGGGGAATATTGCCTCCAAGGCTGCAAACAGCATTCAGTCAGCCATTTTGGGCTTTGCAAGCAGGGTAGGGAGACAGGAGAAAATAGGCAAAGGAAAGCAAAGCTGCTGCAAGAAAAGGAAAGCTCCTTCTCTCTGCTGAGAAGGAAGAGATGACAGCAAGGGAGACTTCTGGTGCTACCTGAGGCATAAAGGAGTTGTATATAGGGAAAGGGCTGGGAGAATCCCTGTGAGAAGCAAGTGCTCAGTATCTGATATAGGAAGTAAATGTGGCTTTGTCTCTGTTAACACCTTTTCCTTTATGAGGGACTTCTCTCTCAGCACCTTTTAAAGTGTTTTGCCCACCCCAGAACATTGTGGCTGCCTGTTCTGTGCCGCAGCTCCTGGTGTCCCAGCTCTGTGTCTGCTCCTTACTGTGTGCCCAGCTGCCCTGTGTGACTTCTGCACCCAGGTACCAAGCTGAAATGACACTAAAAAGCTGACTGGAGGGCTTTGCTGAATCTCAGTCTAAAGGCCTTTACCTCTGTGGGATGGATGGAGGGCTTGAATGGCTTGTGAGAGAATTATCAAGCAGTTCTCAGGTACCATATTAGGATACACCTCTCCTGCTGAGAAGTCGTATCTCCATCCTCCTTTCTTCTTCCTCACTATCCTACTTTGCTTTGTTTTGGGCAATCCTAGGTGTTGGCAGACTGGCTGCCCACATCACAAAATCTGGGCACTAAGGGCCTTTCACCATTTTTATTATCTCTGTTTTAAAAACAGCTATTTGCAAACAGACTCTGTGACTTAACCCAGCAGCATCTGGCCTCTGAAACAGCTCTCACCTTACACAGGCATTGCCTTTGCTTTAGTAAACTGGAGAGTAAACAAATGTGAGGTCAGGGGGCTGCTGAGATGTGGTGAACTAGAAGCCTAATTGTTTGGGCATTTAGTGCTCCCACACTGACAAGAGCTGTTTGCTTGCCCTGCTGCTTTACCACTCCCTTCCAATGAGGCTGCAGTAAAATTAATAGTCTGTGACAATGTGTCTTACTGGAAGCAAATCAGTCACTCCATTGCACTGGCAATATCATCTCCACCGACAGGGCTGCTGCCATGGCCACAGGGAGCGTGGGGACCCCGCTCTGTGGGACAGGTCACTGCTGAGTCTCAGGGTTGGGCATGGCCAGGGAGCCATGGGCAGCCAGGTGCTGCAGCCTCTTTGGGTGGCCTGTGTGAGGGCTAAGTACCAGTGGCCACAAAAAAAGGATTGTTTCAAAAGGTGTGAGATTTTTAATTCTTTTTTTTAACAATTCATCTTGAAACAACTAAGTAATAACTTGTTATTACTTGCCTGGCTGTGTTTGCAAGGTAGAATTACAATAATTTCTTGTTCAGGGTTCAGGGACAGAAGAAAAGGCTATTTGGCAGACAGAGGCAGACAGAGCTTGTATCCCTTCAAGTGCCTCCAGTTGTTTATTAATGCAGACTGTGAATGGCACTAAAATACATGAGATCTCACTATGAAGAGAACTGTCTGATGTGTGTAAAAATAAAAAGACAAACATATTTCATTTTAGACAGAAGACATGTTACTTTAACATACAGATTTTGAGACAAAATGAGAAGTGGCTGCTGAAAGTGGCTGCCATGGGAAAAGGTGTATTGCCAGAAGGATTAGCCCCTCAGAAGTTTTGCTCTCTGGGGCATGGCCAGGGTTTGCCAGAGAAGACTTAGCCCACTCCTAATGTTGAGGTTTGGGTTAGGAGGGAGAAAAAACCTCAGCACAACTCAGGCTGCCAAAGGGAAGGGGTTTGTCACCAAGACAGAAATTCTTCTTGCAAGCAAGCACCAGAATTCTGGGGCAAAGCTCAGTCCACACCTGCACAGGGAGTTAAGAGCTGGAGCTGCAGCATGAGCAGGGATGCAAAGGGGCTGCCAAGGGACAGGATAATAAGCTACACTGACAACTTTTTTATCTCGGCCAGAGTGTTTTGTTTGCATTCCTTGCCACTGAATCTTACCAGATTGCTGTGTTATATCTCCTCAGTCTGCTGCTGATGTAAGAACTCATGAAAAAGACCCATTCCCAATCCCTAAATTATCCAAGACATCTCACTGCCCCTCTGTCTTTCAATTTGAACTTTCAAACTGCAAATTTTGGTCTTGCTCTCTGGCTGTCACAAAAGCAAATACTGTGTGGATTTATCGCAAAAAATAACTTCTTTAAAAAATACACAGCTCATCTGGCAGAGTTTTGGTCACCTCTGGCAATAAAGGCTTGTGTTTTCTCTTGCACTGGAACTCTGTAACCTGGAGTCTGGATGTAGAAGTTAGTTTCACGTCAGAGGAGCGTGGGCAGAGGAGTGTGGGCAGATGGTGCAACTGATGAGGAAAACCTTCAGCCTGTCAGAGCTAATGCCACTCAGGCTGTGGGGAGGGTGAGAGATTGCTTGGTGGGCCCCCTGCTGCAGGTCCCCAAGGTGGTTGGTGCCAAATGAACTACCTGGCGGACACAGCAGCACATCCCAGCTGTGCAGGGGTGGGTACTTCAGGGCAAAATCCTTTTCAAACATAAAAGTCTCCTGGCATACTCATTTCATTCTCTTTGTAGCTTTTCTGGCACATGTTTATTTCCATGACACGGACGAACACCAGCTCCAAACCGAGGTTCTTGCTGAAATAAAAATGCAAATGTTTGTCTTGCACAATCAGATTAATGTCAGGGCACTTTAATGGGCCTGACCAGCCTCATCTGGGGTCTCTACCTACACCTGCCTGTGGACTCAGGAGCCCCATTTCAGCTGAGCCCTGGACTGTCAGTCTGTGTCTGAGTGATGCTACAGAAGGATCAGGCTCTAGCTCAGGCAGAGCTGTGCCTGTGCCAAGGATCCTGTTGATCCGGACCCTGAGCAGCAGACTGTCTTCCCAGCTTGACCACAGACCTGCCTTACCACTGGGTATCCAGCCCTGGTTACCTCACTGAACTTGGCTCTGATTGACTGACTGACTTCCCAGCAAGACTTTGGAGCTGCCTTACAAGCACAGTGTTGCCTGATACGATCTGAATTCTGAGTATAATCTGGCTACTGTCTGCAGGTTTGCCTTGCTCACCTTGCCGTGGGGCTGGGCCCTTGCTGGAGAGCTCCCTGACTCTTGGGGAGCAGCTTGGCTTCATGGCACAGAGCTGGGGCTCCTTAGGGAGCTACAGGACTTGGGCACTGCAGATGGGGCACACTGTGCTGTGAAGGTGGCACACAATTTGCTTGTCTGATCTGTTCAGTAGGCTGGAAAATATAACTAAATCATTTAAATTGCTACTGCAAAAAAGTTGCTTAAATGTCCAATCAAGTTCAACTAGAAATCTAAATGGATTATGTTTTCCATTGGGATACAAACAAGAGCCTGTTCCCAGTCCCTCTCCGGGGCTGGTCTGGAAGCTGTGGTTTGGCACCCAGTAGCCCTGGAGGTGTGTGACTAACCTGGGAGGTGAAGCAAGAGGAGCAGAACTGAACCTGTGCTCTTCCACATTACCTGTTTTACCTGTTGCATGTTCATATTCTCATGTGAGAAAAAAAAGCTAAGCTGATTGTATTTTTAGCTTTTGTCAACTATGACCTACTGGTCAGGCTTAAGTTTTCCTAATTTTAGTACAAGTAATTGTCATTTTGTCAATATTGGCCCACAGATACAATGCTGATCATCTTGCCAGAAATGATGCCATCCAGATAACCAGACTAATGGTTCTGGTGCCACTGGAGAATGCAGGACAAATTAAAATGGCCAAAGAGCAGGGCTGTCCCTTTAATAATGCATGGCTGCAGGTATGTCTATTTACATTTGGTCATTCTTTATAATTTTAAATTAATGGAAGGTTCAGTTACTTCTTTTCCAAGCCTGTAATTTTATTGTCAATTCTCCTCTCCCCTTTTCTTTATTCAGGCTATTCTGTACCACAGCTGCAAATAATCTTCACAGGCACTCACAGACACAGTGCAGTGATTTTGCCTCTCTCCACCCATGCACGTTTTCTCATTTTGCTCTAATGAGGCATCTTCTGGGTGGGGTACTGCAGATCCCATTAAATATGCTTCTGTATCAAGACTGCTCCTAAGCAAAATATATTGATTGGTGAAGCTTTGGACCTACTTTAATCAAGGAATCTAAATAGGGCTTAAGCTTCAAAACCCTGGTGATGCTCCTAGCTTCAAAGCTTTTACTTACACTGAATTAATTTATCCTGGATGTTCTAATGCTCTCAGCAGCCCTATAGATTATAATGCTAGAGGTTACAATCATGGCTCTGATAAAATTCCCTAAACTTGAGCTCTATTGATCATAAGGTAAAGTCAGAAGTGGGAGTGGAGAACACAAGGAGTAAACCAAAGGATTTGATTTGAAGCAGGGGTGACTGTGTGCACCCCTCTAAGCAGACTGCTGGGAAAGAGAAGTTAACAACCTCAGAAGGTGTTAACACTTGGGGGTTTTTGACTGAAGATTTTGATATGGACTGAGTGTCAAGTGATCATTTCCAGATTCCTTGCACAATATTGTAGATGTATTATATCACAAATATAATTCTTAGTCAAAGGGAAGGTTAGTTGGATTTCACATGTTGAACATCAATACAAGTTACAGTATTAGTCTCAGCTATACCATGGGAAGAGGAAGAATGTTCTTCCCAATCCAAGCACGAGCTAGAAACCATGAAGTGCAGCTACCTGAGGCTGAATTATGGGCACTGATGGCACAAGGGGTATGTGCTGAAGGCCTGATAGTGTTAGGTTAACAGTTGCCCCAGTGATTTTAAGGGTCTTTTCCAAACTAAATGATCCTGTGATGGTAAGAACATTCTCATCTTTACCAATCAACATGTTCATATTTGTAAGAACCAGCAGGGCTCTTGCGTGCATGCTAGTGATGCACTGAACACCCCAGGGAAGTGTCTGATCTGGTGTGTGCAGCAGTCCAAAGATGCCATTAAATCACACTGGGTTTGATTTGTGTTAGTCAGAAATGAAACATGCTTAAACAAACATAACTGCACCTACTCCAGTGCTGATGCAGGGTCCCTCGGGGGGGCAGGCATATAAAACAGTGGCATTTTATTGGAAATAACAGGGCTGGCATGGCAGAGGCCTGGCACAGTCTGTGGGTAGCTCTGCCCTGGCAGAGCACTGCCTGGTGCAGGGAGGCTCAGCCACAGGGCAGAGTTAGTGTCCATCAGTGGAGGGGGGCAGACAGCCCTCTCTAGATAACTCCCAAAATTTCCTCAGACGCTGGGCACTGGGCCCTGCCTGTTTTCCAGAGAGTATAATGAAAACAGCATATTGGAGAATAAATTAAAAGATTATTTAAAGCAATGATAACTTTTATGTTTTCATTAGATAGGTAAAGGCTCATAGTATTTTGAATAAAGACTATCTCCTGCTTTGTGAATCTCAAAGACTATGAAGCGATTTCACACAGAGCTCTGATTACTACAGTAACAATTTCTTCTACCACTCTTTCAAACACTTATTAATAGAAAAAATATCAGTTCAAACTGTCTTCACTTCACACAGAAAATATCAGTGTTCACAGTGTGAACTTTAAAATTCTTATCTGATTAGTTAATGTCAACAATTATTAGTGTACTGTCAATTTAACTTTCTACTGTCCTCCATTGATCTCAGTCTCCATGTACCATGCAGGGCACATCACTAAAACAGTAACATTACTGACTGGCTAGGGATGACTTTCTGTCCTGCTGTCAACTGGCAGTAAGTAAAACAGGAAAATTCAGCAACTCTTTCTGTGCATATTTCCTTGTGATAGGCTCTCACCTTGCTGCTCAGCATCAGTTGGACAGCATCTTTAAGGATGCAGAAAGTCATTCAACAGGGGAGCTGGGAAGTGAGAGCAAGGAGAGCCACCTGGTTTAGTTTCTTCTTCTCTCATTTCATAAACCTTTAGGCACACACAGATGGCACTTTTCTATTTTTATCATGACAGCAAGGACTGGTGCCTCCTATGAGAAAAGAAAGAAAAAAAGAAAAGAAGTTAAAAGGTCAATTGTAGTCTAGGTAAGATGGTGCTGCACTGATAATGCTGCACCTGGTGTTTGGAAGGCATCAGGGCTTCTAGACTATTTATTTCTATTAGTCTGCTAGAGTCAGGAATCATAGGCCTCTGAGGGAAAAGGTAAGGCAGCCTCTGGCATTTTGGCATTCCTTGGCTCAGCCCTCATTAAGCCTGAATACTATTTACAATACTATTTAAATTCTGATTGACTATATTGTGACCAATCTAAGCTTGCTTGGTTTTGCACCTAGGTTCCAGAATGGGCTGAATTACTCCATGGCCACTGTTTTCTGAGCAGGGTTAATATAAAATGTAGCTGCCAAAGCCATGAATGAGTGGATCACACCAGCCCCTGTTCCCTTACAGTTCTCCCACCTATATTCTCAGATCTCTTAGGAGGCACCAAGACATTTAGACAGCTGCATCCCAGTGGAAGGGAGGGACTGACTTTTAGCTCTGCAAAATCCATTCTCTCAGGTCCATGCTGGAGAAGACAGAGGAGATTCGCTCCAGCTGATTAGTTTTGCTTAAGGTCACACAACACAACCCGAGGCTTGAGTAAATGTGGATTCCTTGCACACGTATCTCTGAATTTATGGTATGGATTATTTCTGTTTTATTTCTGAAACCCTTGGGAACTCTATATACAGAGTAGACATCTGGACTCCTAATTTCTCTCCCCCTGTTCCTGCCTGCCTCCCCCCTCAGCAGTAATCCCTTTCATTGCTGCACACAGTAGAAAATGAGTGTGCCTGTCCCTCCTGTGCACTGCTGCCAGGCCATTTTACATAAGCATCCTTCTCTGTTCCCCATTTCAGGACAGCACATCCCCTTGGAGCCAGTTGTTGTCTGTAATCTCTGAACAGAAACACACAGATTACATTCCACTCTGTCACTAGTGTGCAGTGCATGACAGGGAAGCTGGCACATCTGTGCTGCTTTCCCTGGGCTGGGCTGATCACTCTCCTGCTGGCACCAGGTCATTTGCCATCCATGATATACAGGCTGGGAAAATCTTCCTTGCCCCCCTCTTCCCAATGCTTTGGCACATGAGGCTGCTCCATTCCTGTACCCTCTACAGGAAGCCTTGGTATCATCCTCCTACTCATTCAGGGACAAGAGGACATCACAATGGATGAGCTGGGCTCTCTGTGGCTTAGGGCACATTGAGAGTCTCTCCACCACCCTTAGAGTTTTCCAGTGTTTGACCTTCATGGTAGCTCCTCCAGAGTTACCAAAGGGTGGAGAAGGACTTTAAAATGAAACCCAGCTGTCACTAAAGTAGTGCCTGGCCTGATTGCTCTGAATAGCTTAATTACAAAGAAACCAAAATTCCAGAAATGTCTCTCTTGGGCAGTTTGTCGCCCCACCCTTGTTCTCTTCTAGCAGAGCTGTTTTTAAGACAGGAGATGGAACTATGGTAGCTTTAGATTAGTCAAACAGCCAGGCTCTATGCAATGTCTTCACTGCTGGGGGTGGGTGTGGGAGGGGTAGGTGTGTATCCACATGGATATAGGTGGGGAATACAGGCTACAACCTGCTCAGTTGCTGCATGTTCCACTTGCCTGTGTCTATCGTGCTGTGGCTGCAAACTCAAAGTTGGAGCTGCAGCAAGATCTCAGTCTGGGATAGGTCAAGAGAGTGTGTTAACAACAGAGTGGGTGGATTACCATGGTGATCAAACTGGATCTGCATGTGACTCTTCAGTGGTGGAGAGCTGCAGGCAACAGGATTTTTTGAAGTGCAGGGTGTTTCCTTCTACCTGAGGCTTTCAGCTCTCACCATGTTTGGCTAAGAAAGACTCACACCTTGCACAGCCATTGAAGCTTGCTGCTGGTTTCTGGACTGGGGGATTAGCAGCTGCCTGCACAGGACCTTTTTAGCTGATGTTCATGGTGCCATCAAGTATCCTAATATTGAGGAGGGAATGGGAATTTACTGAGAAGTTGCAGAGTCTCCCAGGTATGATCTCTCATTTTGTGTTTATGTGCCGCTTGCAAGCAGAGGGTAGCAAGAGTGGGGAGAAACACCATGGTTCATTCAGTCATCAAATTAATAAATACAGAGAAAAGGTGAACAAAATGGGCTGATTCCCTCACTTAATGTCTCATCATTTGAGAGTCTTCTCAAGTTACCTATGCTGAGAGGCAAAGAGCAGTAATATTGTACTTCAGCTGTGTTGGCCACTCTGAACAAACTGAATCTAGAGGGCTCTAATTTAGGAATTTAGGTACCACCTCAAGCTGAGGCACAGGCAATCAAAATATTTCTGCAAGGAACAAGGCCACAAATGGAACTTGATGTCCAGCTCTCCCTCACGTCATCATTGCACAAGGCTGAACAACTGGTTGGTTTTCTACATGAGAGGATCCAACAGTCCACTTTACTTAGTACCAAAACAAATCTCTAACACAGATTTACTGCTGTGAACACATTTACCAGAGTTGAGGAGGTTGAAATAATGGGCAGCTTACAACCAATTAGCTACATTTATTGTAAGGGATCTATTTTATTGTGTTGCAAATTTATGTTGGTCACACCAGATAAAATTTCCTCATAACCAAAGCCCAAGCAACAGAGCAGGCTGCATCCCAAGCTGTCTACTAAACTGCTGTTTGCTTTCTTTCCATGTCTTTTGTCTTTCTCTCATTTTCTCTCACTCTCATTCCTTTTTTCCTTTCTTCGTGCAGAGAAGAGAAATGATTGCTAATGAATTGCAAGCATGGGGTATGGAAAGATCAGTTAATATGGCCCAAGTATTCAGTAAAACAAATACATTAAAGTGATCAAGTAATAAATGAAAATAGACCCAAAGAGCAGGTTCCACTGAGAAAACATGTGAGAATGTAAATTAATGTGACTTGATGAAACTTGAAATGTCATAACACAGCAGGGCATATAACACATCAGAGGAAATGTGAAAATTATACTTTTTCCTGAAATCACAGTTTTCAAAAATAAGTGGCTTTTAAATTCTTCTAAAAATATAATAAAGGAATTAGTGTCAAGAAAAAGGTTATTGTTGTTTATCAGACTGCTGGCTCATGGTGGCTTTTCACAAAATTTGAAACTTTTATTTGAGCCCTTTTATTTCTCTGACTGTACAGTGGGAAAATAAAAATCCAAAAGTCTTTTTACTTGTCTGGTTCCCTCTTCTTAATTTTGCACGAGGGATTTTTTAAAGTTGTTTGGAGTAAGTGAGTAAATGGCATGATAAGCCCATGTGTTGGGAAAGTCTTTCCTCTCTTTCCATAATGAGAGATTTTAGACTTTTCTGCTGGAGTGTAGTCCTCACTGGGATCTGAGAAATTAATTAGAAGGGAAAGGATTCCTCCCCTGTACAACACCACAGAGGCAGGAGGTTGTACAAGAACAGGTCTCTTTTCTTCTGGCACAGAGCAGATTTCTGCAGGAAGAACACCGAGAGTGCAGGTCTGCAGAGAGAAAAAAGTTGCCAAACAGCACAGAATTGTTAATTTCCTGCTCTGACTGCAGTGTGTGGAAAAGGCAGCCTTGGTCTCTTTCTCTAAGGCTGAGTGCTCCATGGGGAGACTGCACTGGACTCTGGCTGAAGATGGGAATCCTCTATGGCAGGTGTCCTCACTGTCCCTGTGCCACCAGCACCTCTCTGCACTGCTCCAGCTCAGGTGCTTTCCTCAGACTTTCTTGATTTTTTAATTTCCTAGTTTCTCTAATCCTCTTAAAAAACCCTCAATGAATTTACTTGTATTCCACAGAAGAGAGTGTCTATAAGCAGGACAGTTTGGGTTATTAGGGGATAAAAGGGTGGGATTGCATCAGGATACCCATCTCTTTCCCTGCAGAACTGCAGGAAGGTGGGATGGGACTGTCCAAAGAGACAAGGCTGGCAGCCTCCTGTGTGACAAAGCCTGCTCATAGCAGGTAAATGTGGGGAGGCCTGGTCCCTGGGTAGGCAGAAACTGCAGTGGGGAGGAAGGGAAACTTTTCCAAAAGAGACGTCCTTTGAAGAAGAGGGTTTCTAATTCCATAAGAATTGGTAGCAGAATATGAAGCAAAACCACAGAAGTAGAGCCCCATCTATTTGCTTGGCTACTTAAGCTAAAGAAACCAGCTTGGTTTTGCAGTTCTTAGCTTGTGTGACCTCTCCAATATCCCTTTTATTTGCCTATTTATGTATATCATTGCTGAGGAAGATGATTAAACTTCCCTGTTATGACCCACATTTGACTCAATAGTATTACTTTCTACATCCTTCTCTACATGTATTTAGACAGGACTTCTGAAATATTTTGCTCGTGTTTCCCACAGGAAGAGTTGATGGCCTGAGGAAAAACTCTTCTGTCTCAAAAAACCAGGGGAATGCAAACAGTGTTTACTCTTGCTCAGGTAATATTTTGTGGTGTTTGATGCTTGCTGTTATTAGCATGTTTAGTTGTCTTCCTTCTTAGTGAGTCTCTAAGCCACTTGCACTAATCACTGAGGTCGTGTAGTATGGTATTGGAGCATCTCTGTCTAAATTCAGCATAAATCCCAATCCTTAAAACCAACACAATTAAAGGAGATCTCATTTAAAAACTACTTCAAAAAGTGTATCCCCTTCATTTTGCTGTCACCTGCCTGGAAAGTAATGAAGATAATGGATACAAGGAATAGGACTTGTAGGAACAAACACAACAGGAAGGTCAGCCTGGGGTTTTTCCTCAGATGTGTGGGCTGGTGTCCATCAGCCCAGGTTGTTCAGTACTGGCTTATATCATCAGAAAACACCATGCTCCCACTGCAATCTGTACAAAATGGGATGGAATTAAACCTCTTATTTCTCTTTCTCCAGCCATATCTCATTCCCCACCACTGCTTCATTTCCTTATACCGTGCCCCCCTAAGCCCCCTTGATTTGCTAACCTCTGCTATCAGCAGCAACAGGACAAGCAGCTCCCTGTCAGTGCCAGGCTGTGTTCCTCTCTGGAGCAGATTTTGTAGTGGTAGTTTTACACATACCAGAAAGGGAACATCTGCCTCATGCTATTCCTTCCTCCCCCAAGCCAGCTCTCTTATATCCTCCTACTCCCAGTCTTCATTTTTTCAACTTAAATATTTCTTCTAGATATAATTTCCACCACTCCTGTTTGCTTTTGCTGCTTCTGAGCACTCAGGGAACACTCTTCTTTCTTTTGCATGAGAGGTCAGCAGTGGGGTTTGGGTTTACAGTAGCAGCTATTGAGCGCTGCTGTAGTTAAATGAGCTGAGACCTTTCCTTCCTTCCTTTGCATCCTTTCCAAAAGGATACAGATCACCTGAGTCATATTGATCATTATCTTGTGAAATCCTAAGGGATTTTAAAGTGGCACCAGACATGTTTAAATACCTAAATGATTTCCCAGTTGTTGTTGACAGCCAGCTTCTTACTCCAACATTCTGCATTATCATTTGTTATTGGATCTCATAACTTGGCTGTACCCAGCACTGGTCACAAACAGGCAGTGGAGAGTGTCTTAGCAGTAGAAAATATCATTGCTCACACAAAGTTATAGAAGCTTCCTGGAAGCTGCCAAAGGAACTATTCCATTTATTATGCTGGCTCATAACATGACCTGCTGTTGTAGTCTGTGCACCTTCTTATGCCTACAGATTTCTTGTACATGTCTTAAGAGCAAAAGCTTGCAATAAGAATGGTTTTCTCAGCACAGAGCTGTACTTCAAGTTGTGAGTAACAAAAAATCTGAAACAAAATGCCCAAAGGACTGTCCAGTTACATGACTCAATTTTCAGCTCACCTATTTGTCTCTGTCACCATTCCATAAGATTCTGTTTGCAGGTTGTATTACCCATTTTTAACTGAATGACAGTGTTCACATTGCTGAGAATGGCAGGTGGCCTGGATTTTCACTGGATGTATAAATTAAACAAAACAGTTTAGACAGCCTTCCAAATTCTTCCATTCTTTCAAGAGTAGATTCTGATGTACCTTGTCAGGAGGAAAGTACCAAATTGCATCAGATTTGACCCACCTTTCCAAATAAAGTGTTGAAATTAAGAATCAATATTACATCCTTATGTTAACTGGTCAATGCAAATGTTACACAGATATATATTTTTGTAACAGTTGTTGGCATAACCTAGTAACAATTTATTTTAAAAGAATGACTTCTACTCCAACACCTGCTCATACATTGTATATTCCCTCCTTTATCTCTCTACACATATCACATATTTACCAGCAGGAACTTGGAGATTAAATTATTGATAAAGTGATAAAGAGAGACAGGAGGAAAAGAAGTTTTCCTGAATGAAGGCCAGCAGAGCTGTACTGCTGTGCCACCAAAATCTGTTTTCCACATATACCACAGGAAAACTGCTTTTGCCTATTTCCAGATTCCTCCAGTGGTCTCCACTGTATCCTTCCTGTGTCTCATGAACATAGACTTCTTTATTCATCCTCTGCCTAGGGCATTATTGAAATTGTCCTCCTTCTGCTCCTCCAGCCCATCTGTGGCTACAAGTGTCATGCAAACAAAATCTGCTGCTCCTCTGTTAGAAGAAGGGGGACCTCTGATCAGTAGGAATCTCTTCTCTCTAGCTCATAAGGTCTTTGAAGAATGGCCTGTCACTCAATAGATGTGTACAGCATTTAGCACATGGGGCTGCCCCACTGGGGGCCTGGAGGTGGGACTGCAGTACAAGTGGGAGCAGTGCAGGTTTGTTGTAAAATGATGAATGACATAGCCACGTGGCATCATTTATCACCAGCCCTCACTACAACAAACAAAGCATGCAATATAATAATTCCTGAAGATGTATATCACTTTTTCTTCCTCTCTTTTTTGTCTTCTTTAGAGGGGAAATTTATACACCACTATGCTAAGTTGAGACTAAGAGTAGGTACCATTCAAAAACAGGGCTGCAGAAAAAGATTTGTTTCAAAATAATAAAATGCTTAAGAAACCTTCACTAGAGAAGACTGAAAATTACTTGATAATAATCTGCTCTCAGTCTAGGAAGAGTCAGATGATGCTGATAAAGAAATATTTGAAACTTGAGCATTTGTCAGTGGTTTTAGGGTTTTTTAATTAATCAGCTTTCCAAGTGCACTACAATTTATATCTGCATTTGGCATTTAGTCATTGCAGATAGTAAACTGTACTTGGTAATCTTGCCTGTTCCTCATGAATCTTCTTGACAAACAGATGGGAGCTGTACATCTGCCTGAAGCCAAAGAGGTCTTCTCACACATGAGAAAACTTACAATCAAAGCCTGACCAACAAAGTGATCCCCCAAAGCCAGTAGCCCCATCATAATAATGCACAGGAGAGCTGGGAGGGGTGGGAGAGAAAGCAGGAGAGCTTGATGGGAAAGAGTATGCAGGGAGGACCAGAACCCACAAGGGATGGGGAATGCAGGTCTGAGACCACAGAAAGGCACAGGGATAAACAAGGCAGTCTCCCACAGACCTGAACGTGCAAATGGCCTTTGTCTCTCACCTCATCTGTCTCCCACAGGGAATAGTCTGGCATCTCATCTCCTGGGTTACTGGGAAGGAAGAGGGCTTGCCAGTGCATGTGTGACTGGGAGCTCCCAGCTACTGCTCACGCCTACCACTTGCTCTGCTACTAAATGCAATATGCTTTGCCATTACCTAGCTGTAATTTGTTAAATCGGTATAAAGAACTTTATCACTATAAAGGAAGGCTTCAGCTGCAGAGTTGAAAGGCTTGTTTCAAATGTGAATATTCCACATGAAAGAATTTCTCTTGTTTCAATCCATTTGCATTTTCCTTGCATGTTATTGATCTGATTGAACAGTTCCCAGATCAAAGGCATGCTGGTAAATGAGCAGCCGAGGTGGCAGTATGCGAAGTGGACAGCTGTTAAGAGAGCAGCTTAAATAATTGCCCAGGGATTTATTGGGTAACATGATTAATGATTATGGAAATATGATGACAAGATACCAAAGAGTAGTGTGCAGTGATTGATGGGGAAGTTGGATAAGGCCAAGCTTGGATGTCAGAGTATGGGAAACAGTATTATAGCTTGTAATCATATGGTGCTTGGTTGTTAAGAAATTTTGATGTTTAGTTTTGCCTTCTGATAAGAACTTAAGCTCCAAAGTTGTATGCAATACTTGTCTTGCAATGAGGTAAGAAAAACCCCTCCTGCTAACAGTGCATAGTAACAGCAGAATAGATGCAAAGAGACAACCTCATCTTTTTAAAAAATCCCCATAAAACTTACTGGAAGCTCATGCTGCTGTTTTAATTAACACCTGAGCAAAGTACACGTAACACAGTAAAGGAGAAAAAGAGCTGTTAGCAGAATGACAGTAGTTTGCATATAGACAGTTTTTTTCTCCTGTTTTTTGTGTTTTGTTTTTTTTTTAGCCTCAAATTCCAGCAGCCAATGGTACCATAACACAGGAGATGGGCCCAAATTGCAGGCTAGAGCTACACCATGGCAAAAATATTGCAAACCCTTGCAGTTCATTCTCTGTTGAAAGTTACGTGAGATTTCTCTTCACTCTGTGCTGGTGAGTGATGCAAACCCCTCCTCCTTCAGAAATTTTTGTTTAAGGCTCATGAAAAAGAAGGTAATATTAAAAAAAAAAATAAAGGCTATTATAAAATATGAAACATTAGCAGAAAATTTTAGATGTGAGAATAGGCAGCATAATCCTCAGGGTGAAATCCCAGTCCAGGAAAATGGAGTGCAAAATTGACTTCAGCTTGGGAAGGATTCCATGCTAGGTTTTTTTGGTTTGGTTTTAAATTCTATTTCCTATATTGAGCATACATGAATAGGATTCTAGTCCGGATCTGAGACACAATTTCTGTGTGCCAGAAACTTGGCTGCTGTAAGTGATGGGACCTCACTGAAATTTTCAATTGGGTGGCAGCAGATGACAGCTATTAGGCCAAGACCTCCAGCTCCTGCCATTAGATAGCTGTGGTATGACAACAATTGTCATGACTTTAAAGACAGAGTGATGTGGGTAGAATTGTTTAAATGAAAGCAGCATTGTTCAAGCTAGACAGTTCTGGAAAGAAATATCCATATTTGAAGCCTTGGAAATGCTGTTAATCTCTTCAGGGATGTGAAACAACAACAGAGATGATGTAGGATTTGAGAGAGATAGCAGGAAGCCTGGTGCTTTAAAGCCATAATCTAGTTTGCAAGCCTCAAGAGTGAGTATTAGTGAGATTACAGTTCTGGTGAAGATTTTTCACAACAGAAGGCGAGAGGTAGACTTGAATCATCTGTTGGCATTTAGGGACAGATTTATTTGTAGCCTTAGGTAGGAGACCTGGCAATATTCACATGCAAGATTATGTGATGGGTCAGAGCCCCAGTGTTTAGTTATGGTCATGCTCAAACATCCTGAAATATCGTCTTTATTGAATCCATGACAAATACCATCTGCCCCATCACTCTTTACTGTGAAGCCCACACCTCATTTTATGGCACACACAGGCTTCCTCATGAGAGAAAACTGGGATCTCTCTGCAGCACTTCCACACCAGCTAGACTCTACCTGGCCTGTCTAAGAGCTGTTTTCAGGCAGTCACAAAGAGTGGCTTGCTACAGGGTTCACATACCAGATCTGTCATTTCAGTATTTCCAAAATGTAGCCTGTAACTACTGTGTGGCAAGGACTGTGGCTGCCCAAGCATCTCTTTAGGCTGCAGTCATGATGTTAGAACCAGAGAAGTATAATTTACAGCCTTGTGTACACCTGAACCCAAATATGTAATGTCTTTTTATCGTGTTCCAGAGACTTGTTCTGATAGAGTTTCTTGTGAATATCAGACTTATCAGACTGCTGGCACTGCATTGGCTTTTTTTTTATTACATTTATAACCATGATCAAACCTGGTCTAGCCGTACCTGGCCTCTGCAATGCACCGTGGCAAATTCTGTGGTACACTGGGATTCCTGTAGTAGCATTACTTTAAAACAGAAGAACACCAAAACAAAACCCCAAACAAACACATCATTAAAAAAATTGTTCCTGATTTAAATGTGATTGGGACTATCTTGTTTACCTACAATCCTATAGCATTAAAAAAATATTGTGGTGACTGTTCTCCTGATCATTTCAGTTCTCAGCATTTTCCCAACTCCAGGTTGGGCAAGCCTACACCCTAGAAGTTTGGAAATCATATGAATACCACTGAAGATGTGCAGGGGTGAGCCAAAGGTTTGTGCATCAAGCTGGGGTGGAAATGCTTACAATGCCCTTGTTTCAAGAAGGCCTGACTGGCAGGTGCTCCCTCCTTTCTCACCCTGCACCAAGTCCATCCACAGCTCATTTCTGGCCAGCTCAGCTTTCACACTGAGTGGCAACCTCACTGGCATTCCAGGTCCCTGGGGCCTCCCCCACATACCCCAAACAGGCATTCCTGCTTTAAGATTCCCCCTCAACACCAGGAGAGGTAGGGAGATGACTCCACCCTTGGACTGCTCCCCCTGGTCTCTAGTTGCTTGGTGACTTGGCAGACCAAGCCATTTTTCAGCCTGCCCCTGTTCCTGACTGAGGTTCTCCCACGAGGAGTCCTTTACACCTCAATAGGAAAGCTTGCTGTCACAGTTGAAACAGCTACAATACACAGAGCATCACCATACAATTTCAGAAGGCTTCACCCCATCCAGAGTGACACCATACCTCATCAGAAGGCTTCAGGCATCTGCCCATACAGAGTAACATCCTATCACTTCAGAATGCTGCAAGTATCTGCCCTTCTTGTTCTTCAGCCCAACCTTTTATCCCCTCATGTTGATGCATTGCACCTGTGTGCCTCTGTACCCTTTGTGGTTGGTCAGTGCCCCTGGGCACTCCAGGGCTCATTGCTGTCAATGCTGCTCACCTGCTGCTCACAGCTGTGCCCACTGGGGATGAGGCTGGGCCAGACCCACTCCCAATCACCACAAACTGTGTGCCTACAATTCCCCTTTTTATTTCTTTTAAATAAATACTACGTCTACTGTATCTCTACAGGGCCTTTGCAGAAGAAATAGTAAAAATGGTACAAGTATCTCTTTTGTAGGTTCCACTAACTCTGGAATGTGTCCAAGCACTGGCTTTGATTCACTCCTGCAGGACAGGAATTCAGGTAAGAATGAGTGATCAAACCTTTCATCCCTGACTCCAGCTTTAACCTCAGGCTAACCTACTCTTGCTGTGTCTGGTTATAATAATCAAATTATTAGTAAAAATATTAACTGGGCTAATTTGAATCAGTGTAAATGACTGATTAATACTATAAGCATTATAAGAATCCAGTAGCTCCAGCAAGAAATTAATAGGGGTTTTCACCATAAAGTACACAGGAAATTTACATAGATTATCAGTAAAACAGGAAGCAGTTGGCACCTTTCAGAAGGTAGTGAGACTGGTAACAAAGCTCCTTTGGCAGAACACGCGATTGATTTGCATTGCAGGAATCAGATTATGAATGTTTTTTTGGCATAATGAACCTGATAGCTTCACACCTACTTCTGATGGAAAGGTGTGCAAAAGCTGCACTTTGCACACTTGCTGGAAGCTGTACCAAGGGACTGAGGACTGAAAAAATAAATGAGTGTGAAAGTTCAGATCTGGAGAGGAAGTAGATTTACTTGCATGATGTGTTCAGAATTGTGCCCAGTTCTGGGGTCCTGTGTACACAACAGACATGAACTTACTATGAGCCCAGCCAAAGGCCATGAAGATGATTCAGGGACTGGAGCACCTTCCACATGAAGGAAGGCTGGGACAGCTTGAACTGTTAAAAGAGAAGCTCAGGGGAATCCATCTGGAAACAATCCCGTGCAATATGCTCTAGGGTAACCCTGCTTGAGCAGGGAGCTGGACCAGATGACCCACTGTATTCTCTTCAACCTGACCCTTTCTGTGATTCTTTGATGTTACCAGTGCATATAAACACCTGATGGGAAGGAATGAGGACAAGGGAGCTAGACTCTTCTCAATAGTGCTCAGTGACAGAACAGGAGACCATGGGCATGAGTTAAGCCACATCAAATTCAAACTGAACATAGGACTTATTTTTTTTTATTGTAAGGGTGGTCAAACAGTGGTAAAGGTTGCCCAGAGAGGTCGTGAGACTCCATTTATGGAGATCTTTGAAACCCAGCTGGACACAGTCCTGGGTAACTGGTTCCAAATGACCTTGCTTGAGCAGAGGGGTTGGACTAGATGATATCAAGAGGCTGCTCCAAACTTCAACCATTCTGTGATTCAAAACCTGTATTCAACTGCTCTTTAAATTCAGCTGGTACATGCCCTGCCATCCTGTGTACATTTGCATCCAACAATCACTTTGCCTCTTGTGTCCTTGCAGTGCTGCCAGTGGAGTGCCAGCAGCCCTAAGTGTGTTGCTCCACCCTATGCACGGCATCTCAAAGGTCCCAAATTCCTACCTCTGCTGGTGCACAGAAGTGCTTCAGTGCTGAGAACTTCAGAACCTGGGTACAGAAGATCACAAACACAGGGTTTACTCTGTGTTACACTCAGGTTTTAGAAACAGAGATTATTTTGTTAGCCTATCCTGATTAAACCTGGTAAGTGACCTGAGAACCACTGTAGGGACCAGCTATGTGGGTTCAACACCAGCTGCTGCTGCTTTCTATGAAATGGAACTCTTTCTATGAAATGGAACTCTTACTCTGGAGAAAGAGTAAGCAGTGGCATGTTATCTCTGCAGTAGTTTAGTGGTTCTCTCTGTCAGGGAATCCAAAAGTTAAATTATTTTCTCAGACAGAAATATTCAAACCCAAACCTTTTGCTGCCCCAAAGCACCACCTACAAAACTAGTCTATTGCAAAGTAGAAGCATTCTTCAATTTTCCTGTTGAAATTACTCAAGGCACTTAAAATAATTCATACTTCATTGCATCAGACCTGGAGGATGACAAGCTGGCCTAAAATCAGAAATTTTTGCTTGGAGGCACAGCCCTTATCTAAGAGTTAGTCTTGTAAAGCATCTACCTCAAACTAGACTACAGCCATGTTATTGGGGTATTCCTGTGGGAGGCAGGAGCTGTGAGCATAAATCCTAACTATAAAGATATAATTAAGATCTTGCAGCACCAGAACTGAACCATACTGCTCTGCTAAGTCTCCCCTGTTGTTGTGGTGACCATGAACTCTGCATGCAAGGTGTGAATGTTGCTGCAGGTGTTGAATTCTGCAGCTGCAGGGACTCCACTGTGGAAGGTGCACACTTAAAAGACACAAGTTGCAACAGTAAATGACAAGTGCCTAAAGCACTGGATCATTTTGGATCTTGGCTTTGGTAGCTTTACCTGCAGTACGTTTCCCCAGATCAGAGCTGAGGAACTTCATCAGAGATGCCCATGTAGGAATGAGGGAGGAAATGATATTGCAGGTATTGCTATATTTGCTTTTTCAATAGGCTCTAGTCATTAGTGTTGTCACAACCTTGGAAATTCACTCAAAAAAGATATCTGAAGGAAAACCTTTCTGTGCACACAAACATACACAAGTAGAGTTTTTTGGATGATGCCTTCAGATAAACTGCCATCACAAAGCCTCAGTTTCATTTTATCTCCATTTCAGCTCCAGGAAAAAAAATTGCTGCTTCTGCCTGCAGCCTAAACAATTCACTTTGCTGCCAAGTGCCATCTCAAAAAGAGGAACAGTATAAACTAATTTCATACCTATTCAGTTCAATAATAGGTATTGTTCTAACTATACTGCTAGTGATAAGAGACAGAACAGCTTATTTGCCATTGCTAAGCAACTGTTAAAACAGTGTGTAAAATTCAGCCAGCTCTAATGGGCTGATAGAAATCAGTGTCTGAAGTTCTTGTTTGCATTAGGAAGTCAACAATAATTGTCCTTCTCTATTAACATGCATTTAATCTGGTTGCATCAGATTCAATCAGGATTCTGTCTTAATGCCTTTTGGAATGGTCTGCTCTCCCTTAGAAAAAAATATTTAACCATAATGCCTTGACCTGCTTAAATCTTCTTGTTTTGTTTTGATGCAGTGATGAAGGCAACACAGGAAAAATAAGGTAATATGAAACACTCTGCAGAAATAAAAGCTGAAGGTGTGAATGGTACCAAGTGGTAAGGCAGAGTCCTGAGGTATTTAGATATGGTTCCATCAATCACAAGATGGCATTTGAGTCTGAGATGCAAAGACATCTGCAAACCCCCTATACATTTGGAAAAACAGAATCTAGGCAAAACAGATATGCATAAAACCATGGGATTTTTTTTCCAAGTTTAATTTATGAGTTCAGATTTTAGTAATTTCTGTACATCATTTAGGAGAAGGGACTTTGGGGGCTCTGATCATGCCTTACTGAGATAAGGAATGGGCAAATGAATAAATGCAAAGGCAGAAATGTTGCACAAGAGGCTCCTGCATTCACAAACACTGCTTTGTAGCTGCAGAAATATTTCTGTGACCTAAAAGGAGAATGCATTATTATGAGAGGCTGATGCCTCCTCAGATGCTCTGTTCCCTGTGTGAAAGTAAAGATGCATGAGTAAGTAACGATGCATAAGCAGAGGGTCTGAAGACTGATGCTGGAGCTGGAAATCTGTACTGGTGCTCAACACAGCTCCATTGCTTTTACTGGTATATAAACATTTGATTAACACTTATGCCTGTCAGCAATCCTATTACATTCATCAGAACCACCACTGTTTCCTGTTAAGTAGAAGCTTAAATGCTCTGTTGTCACAAGCTGAGAAAATCAGAACTTTGTTCCATGCAGGTGAAACAACATTGCCTTGCTCAGCCCACTGCGCCTCACACCATGACTTGCCAGAGACAGATCTTGGTGTAACAACAGAAGAATAAGTGCTTTGAAAGACAGACTTCAGCCAGTGCCTGAGTCAGAAAACTAACTTGTCACATAATATATGAAAATGTGGGGTAAAAAGTTGAGAGTGTCCCTGTGTGAAGCTTACGGCAGTGTCTGAGTCACCACAGGACATGAGCGAGCTGCCGGCAATGGCATGCAAAGCAGGCTGGAGCTGAATCCTCCTCTTATGTAACTCCTACGTTAGCATCTTCCCTGTTCCATATATAAACCCAGAAAACATTAAAAAGCTGTTGCTGAAAGCACTGCTTTTATTTATTCATTTGTATGAGCCAAATGTGACTTAAAACATTAGATATTTTCCACACAAGCTTTAGTACAGGACCAGACACTTTCTTTGCTGGAATTGATGAGACCATTTATCTCTGGACTCATTAAAAGGATGTTTGCACCCCCTAGTGTATAAGAATTTGCAAGAAATCAGGTTCTTCTAATAGCATTAGCTAAATGAGGATGTTTAATATTAAGCCATAATAAAATCCCCCTGCTACAGTCTTAAGTAATTTCAAGGGAAAGAATCATAAACTAAAGATCATTTTAGGTGCAATCTCTCATGTTCCTGACCTCAACAACTGTAGGACCTGAAAATTAGTTCTACTAAGTTGGATTTTTATCTCACTAGAAGATATCAGGGGTTTACAGTTCAAAAATGAGACTATACTGAAACCAGAGAATCAAATCCAGACCTTCCTGAGACTCAGGGATGTTGCATCCAGCATCAGCCCATTAGTGAGATAATGTCTGTAGCTCTGTTTCACTAAAGGACAGATTTCTTCAGATTGAACTTTACTCCATTTAACAGAAACTGTGAAAATGAGAGGCAGGCACTTAACTGTTCTCCAAGAACTACTGCCCAAATTGTCACAAGCATGCAGACCTCTCAATTCTGACAGTGGCCCACATCCTGCTGTTTGGAGCTAGGTCCTAAAACACTTTGGAAAAAGCTTCTAACAGCTGTGGGTTCTCTTGTCATTCTTCAGATGTGACTTCACTTATGGTGTTAAACAAGGCAGACACGGTCCCTGAGATGAACCAGATGAACATCCCTCACTGGGACCCAAAGTGGCAGTTCAGCCCCCTGTGTCCAGTGTGAGTCTGGAACCTGAGAAACGCCCAGGTGCTCCTGGAACCAAACCAAACCCAAGTGCTGGCTCCTGGCTGTTGAGTGTGGAAGGGGAATGGTTTATGGGGGCACTTTCTGGTGGGACTTGCACTGACTTTTGAAGATTCACTGTGTGACCCAGACCTCTGCAGCATAGCCTGGTAAGTGCTGTTTGCTGCCTGTCACTCGTGATCTGACCAAACTACACACATGTGTTCTCAAGAATTCCCCTGCTCAGCCCTTTGCTGAAAACAGGATTTCACCATTTCCCCTGAGGTGTCCAAAACCCAATCACTGCAGCCTTGGCAAATGTCTGACAATCAGAAATATGATACTGCCAAGGAAAAAAAGCAGACTGTTTTCATTATCCAAGCAAAATGAAATGTAAAAAGCAAACAAACTGCATAAATGATGAAAATTACATTAGATTTTTAGATTTACTTTCATTATCTAAGTAGTTTCTTATAATAAATGTATTCCAAAATATGACTTTCAGCCAGTGGTATTTACTATATTAAAACCAGACTGATTTTATTTACTGTACTATGCTTGTTAGCTCCTCCAAGCCACTTTAATTCTGTAATTTTAAATTAATTCTTTGGGCTTTATTTCAAAGAAAAGAAACTTGGCTTTTTGACAGAATAGTCCTTAATAAGTCACAACCAAGAAACTGCCAGGAGCTGTGATGATGACTTCTGTCAGGTATTATTTTCTTCCAGAGAATGGAGTCATCGTGACATTAATGAAGAGATCTTTGTGTCATTTGTATAAATAACAGTAATAATGTAATATATTTAAAAACCCAGCATATCGCTGCTAAGGATTATATTTCAAAGAATTATATTTCAAGGTTCAGTAGTACCAGTGTGATATAAAGCAGGAAAATGGTATAATGAGAACAAGTTTGAAAAATTACATGAACAAAAAGAAAATTGTACTGGCATGTGCAGGTGTCAATTTTAGGAGCAAATCTCCACCCATATTTTGAAAATTAAATTTATCTGCTTTAGAACCTGGACTAGTTACTTGCAGATGCCCTTCTTTTTGTTTAACTAAAAGCCCAGATCTTTCCATATAAATTAATTTCTTGTTGGAGCCTTTCTTTTTTACTATCATTACCAGATACTCAGTACTGTGATTTTTGTGGGACAAAATTCCAGCTGGAAAACTACTGAAGTTCACAAGCTCTTCATTGTAATTAAGAAAATGCTTGCACCATGTGTTTCATTTCTAAGAACAGAAAGAAAAAATATTTCCTTCTGCAGATTTCACTGAAGTTGCGCTGCAATTTTACTGCTTGGTCCTGCTTGATTCTTCCAGTGGCTCATGAATATAAGACTGGGGTTCCTGGTCACAGGCTGCAGAAATGTTGAGAGTCAGGCTGAGTTTCAGATGCAGCTTGACTTGGAGATGATGGTCATCACTGTCACAGCTTGTCTGAAATGAGTTGGTGCAGAAGACACTGCAGTTTTGATACTGTTGGCAATGCAATAGATGCTGCTCAATTGACAGTGAGCAAGAAGGAGCAGGAGACTGCTTGAAGTTTCAACGACTGGCCCCAGTGAACACTTGAATTCTTCTCCCACCTGAAATTGAGATGTTTTAGTAGGACAATATGGTGGTATTGGTACAGAGTCTGTTACTGGGATATAGAGCTCCTAGATTTTTACTAGAATAGCCCCAGGGCTCTAAATTAGCCACATAGAAGCAGTGCAGAGAGGAATCAAGAAAAACTTTTATTACATATAAAAAGAAGTCTTGTTCAAGCCAGCAGAATCTACCCATCACACCTGTCATTTTTCACAGGAGGATGTCAACATAAAATGTAGGTAGAGAAGTGTGACACACAGCTTTCCAGGGATTCAGCTGAAATCAAACAAAGGAATGGAAGATGTGATAATTCCCCTGCTCCAAATAGTGAAAATAACTGAAGAATTTGTAGTTAGGACATGGTTTGCCACAAAATATACTGGCTACATTGAAATTCCATATAAACTGAAATGGGCCTTTGTTCTTGGGGCTCTGAAAGAGACTGTTACACTTTTCTGGTCTTCCAATAATGCCCAATGTTGTTTACATAGGAGTGTCAAAGTGAGTTGTTTCTACTCCTTACTGTGTAAAATTATAGATGAGACAGATCTCTGCATTGATTATACACCCAGGACTGTCTGAGATCATACTCAAAATTTTGATGGTTTTTTCATTTTTAGGAAACCTCAATCCTACTTTTTGTTGGCAAGATGCTGAATTCAATTAATAACCTGTTCTTGTCCCTTTTGAATATCTAATATGGTATTTTATGTTAATATTAGTGTGTGTATGAATATTGTTTGTATTTCCTGCTTCAAGAAGGCTGAAGGATTCAAACTTTTGCAAAGATGCAAATACTTGGTCATATTTCCCAAAAGCCTCATGCAGCTATTATTCCAAGAAGCATCACCTTAAAGTCTTAGAGAGAAAGCACTGTGGTTAATGCAGTTTGGCAAGTCAGTGTAATATTCACTGCATTACCTTGACATGGTTTAATGGAATGAGAAGCATGCACTGTGTGTCAAGGAAAATTACCTGGTGACCCTTGCTGTAGCTTGATGCCTGCTCTTAACTGGATAGCTATGAAATGGTGTGGAAAATCTTATATGAACTCCACTCCTCCCAGCTCTGTCCCATAGGAAACTCATTTCCTATCAGCTTGTCTATTGAAAAAAAAAAAAGCTTGCTTTGTTGTTTTCATTTGCTACAGTATTATTTCAAACACACAACAGAAGTCTCTGTTCAGCCTTCCTCTTAGCATACCCCCTGATGGAAAGATAAACCAATAATGGAAGTGAATACAGAAAAAATTAAATGTAGGGTAATGCAAAAGATACTTATTTTTATTGTGATGAGAAGCAAAGAGACTGTTGCAGTCCCTTTTTGCAGGAAGCGGTCTTGGTCTGCTCTCAGGAAATTCCTTCTTTCCTAAGAAAACAGATTTGCAGAGTGAACTTTTTAGCTGTGTAATATAAGGGAGCTAAATTTTACCCCCCTGCATGAATAAATAGATTAATTGTGAGTGACAGCTGGAAAATTAATTTAATGTTCTTGAAAGACAGTGGATAATGTCAAAGTCCTCTGTTGACTCAGAAGAGGCATGTCCTCTCCCAAGGACCTCACCCCTGACAAATTGGGATCAAATTGGTAAGCAGTGTGCGCAGATCATTTTCTTCTTTGGTTCATCTGTTCTGATTGCCAGGAAGATTCCCAGTCACTGACAGCCCCAGTAAGTGCACACAGAGATGCAACCACCCAACTTACCACTTAAGAGCTGGTTCTTCCCTTGCTTTGCTGGAGAATGTTGGCAACTGGTTGGGGCAGATCTCTGGAGCCTCACATACTGATCCTGCAAATGCATCCCTTTGGATTTGTGCCAGGAAACTTCCTGGCCAGACATCTGCAGCGGGGCTCCAGCAGGACCCTTCTGCTTTGGTACCTCACTTTCTGTGGGAAAGAGGCAGCTGGGTGCCAGGTACTGGGAGAATGCAGTGCCAGGTACTGGGAGAGTGCAGTGCCATGCACTGGGAGAATGCAGTGCCATGCACTGGGAAAATGCAGTGCCAGGTACTGGGAGAGTGCAGTGCCATGCACTGGGAGAATGCAGTGCCATGCACTGGGAGAGTGCAGTGCCATGCACTGGGAGAATGCAGTGCCAGGTACTGGGAGAGTGCAGTGCCAGGTACTGGGAGAGTGCAGTGCCATGCACTGGGAGAATGCAGTGCCATGCACTGGGAGAGTGCAGTGCCAGGTACTGGGAGAGTGCAGTGCCATGCACTGGGAGAGTGCAGTGCCATGCACTGGGAGAATGCAGTGCCAGGTACTGGGAGAGTGCAGTGCCATGCACTGGGAGAGTGCAGTGCCTTGCACTGGGAGAATGCAGTGCCATGCACTGGGAGAGTGCAGTGCCAGGCACTGGGAGAGTGCAGTGCCATGTACTGGGAGAGTGCAGTGCCAGGCACTGGGAGAGTGCAGTGCCAGGCACTGGGACAGTGCAGTGCCAGGTACTGGGAGAGTGCAGTGCCATGCACTGGGAGAGTGCAGTGCCTTGCACTGCTGCCCCCACCCATGGCCTGTGCTGGGTTCCCAGGCCAAGCCATGCTCAGGAGCAGGGGCAGTCTGTGCTCCATGGCACAGGCAGCGCTGGTTAGGTGTCACTAGACCTCGGCTCAAAGCTTCCAAGAGCTGGAAAGCTGCACACTGGCACCTCTGACACAATAAGTGCTAGCACACTGCTCCAGCACAGGGATGCTATTTTGGCAGCGTGTTGGACTCATTGGGTGGGAGTGCCAGTGCCTGAAAAATCAGTAAAGAGACAGTACTTCCCTTTGATGTCTCCAATAACATGAAAGGCAGCCTATGCCACTGTTCTGGTACAGTGACATTAAAAAAAATCAAAAAAGAAATGGAAATCATTGAAAATAGAGGAGATCCCTGCAATTTGGCTGTGCTCCTGATCAACAAAGCTACTTTTCTGGTTTCTCCCATTAGCCCAGCTGCAATATGTGCAGAGGCAGATTATGCATCAGGCCAAAATATTAACGTTCACAGCATTAATGCTTTGGAGCCTTTAAAATGAAGAGCACTAACTGAAAAATCTTTTCAATCCTTTCATATAAAATCCCATCATTCTGAACTGACAAAAATAAATGCAGTGAACTTTCAGTGATATTGCACCATATAAAAAGGTTATTAAAAATGTATTTGAAGGACTAGCTTTGTCAATACTAATGCACTGAAGAAAGGGAGGGCTTCCACTTCAGGCACTGATGTACAGACTTAGGGAGGGAGTGATTACTGCAATAACAGATTCTGGTAGCTTTAAGTTGGACAGCATTTTTAGACTTCATATGCAAAGAATCACTTTCAGTTATAAAAAGATGAGCTACTTAGTAATATGGAGGTGAAATAAGAATATGTGTTTAAAGACATTCTGCCAAGTAGATATTGGTTTGGCTCTGAAACTGTGTTTGAAAGATGGGGTGGGAGAGATAAAAGATAGTGGTGTAGAGAAAAAGGAAAGAACTGGTAGGAATGTAAATGATTTATTGGTTTATTTGTTGATTCTTATTTCCATAGTAATCAGAAGGGTTTTTAGAGATGATCTGTACATTCCCTAAAGTGATATGAACATAGCAATGAAGTGCCACTGCATGAAAGTTTTAAAGCACAATTGCCTCCACTTTGAGAACTGGGTCCGCTCTCTTATCTTGAATTCAGACACCTCTGACCTTGCCATTCATTTTGGAGTAAATAACTATTTGATCAAGATTCAGTATTACTACAATGGGGTTATGGTCCCTGTCTTCCAAGACCAAATGAAAAGCAGTCAGTCTTGTTTCATGGATGTAAATGAGCCTAGAACAAAACTATAACAGACAGAAAAAGCCAGTATTTCAACCCTTTACATTCAGGCATTTATATAAGAGGAGTAGGAATTTATTTTAAATTATAATTGTGGGGTTTTTGATAATGCTCCCTCTGAAAAATACAGAAAACACTCAACTCCTCCCATTGGTACGTGCTGCCACTTCCAGTTTTGTTCTCCTCAAGTATCACAACTGGTGCATTTCTTTTGGTGTTCAGGGAAGATGAACATCTGTGACTCCAGGAGTCAGTGCCTGATGAAGTGAGAAGGTAAGTGCCAGCGGCCTCACCTGTGCTGACAGCTCTCACACAGCTTTGGTACAATCCTGTCTTTCTGAGCCTCAGCTCCTAAGGGAGCTGTGTACTGTATTGCTTTCTTTTCAGTGCACAGTAGTCTCCTTTTCCCAGCTTAATTGAATTAATGGAATTCCCATTAGCTCTTGAGGCCTGTGTGTCTTAAGGATGCAAGGCTTTTAAATAATAAACCCAGTACAACTGTTCTTGTTCAAAGAGGGTCCCTTTGAACTACAGCTGGAATGTCTGGCAGCCCTAGTGGTGAAAGGTCCATCCCCATCAGGCCTTAAAAAACCTTTCTGAAAACTTTTCTGGCTGTTCTGCCTTAGTAGTGATATGAGGTAGCAGAAGAAAACAACAAATGTTGAAGAGAACTTATGGCAACATATAACAAGTTTTCATAAATTATATTTTTTGTTTGCTTTTGGGCTTTTTGGGTGTTTGGGGCTTTTTAAAAATAATGTTTAAATATGCTCTGGACTTCTGTGCACTGATGCACTTGCATGACAGTCTCCAGCAGGGATTTCATTGACTTTTCCAAGTTCATAGATAGGCATGTGGCAACTCAGGCTGAGCATGAAAAATGTCAAGGGGGAAAAAACTGCATAGTCTTTTGCAAGGCAATGACATTTTTCTGTTTTCCAGGGTGTGACAACTAATCATGACAATATTATCTTAACAACAAATAATCTGTAGGCCTATAGTTTGCTACAATGCAGTGCTCTTAAACTTCCACTGCATTACACATGTGCAGATAGGACACACACACACCATCTAGAAAAGCTTTAAAGCTGCCACTGGCAGTCAGCACAGTTTTGAAGATTGACAAGTCTGCAACCTGGCTTAGTATCTTAGTATCTCAGAGGAGACATGTCCTTAAAATAACACAGCAAATAATGTATGATTAATACATACATATCTAATTTTAACACTAATATCTTGGTCAGGATGACTAGAAATACAACTCACACTTTCTTGTTATTTCCAGAATAGAGATTTGAGATGAAGTGCTCAGTGGATCCAAACACTTAATCTTCACTGAATATTTTCACAATACTTCAAATATACATGCATGTAATGAGTATCATTCAATGAAGAAAATGGACTTGCCCCCTGTTATTCTGTTGACTGTATCTACTATCCAGCTGCTGCATGGAGCTTTGTTTTATGAGTCAGCAATAATTTTTCAGTGTTTATTTCAAATTTCACTGACATCATTTATTAAAATCTATCAGGGGGTTAAAGTGAGAAGATACTTTGAAGGAAAAAGTCTTTGGGGAGAAATCACATATTAACACATCTAGTGCCCAGGATACTGCAGACCCTGATACTGCTGTGGACTTTTGAGGTTTAATTCCATAATGTAACATTCTTTGTTTCAAGATTTTGTTAAGCCAAGCCAGGTTTACGAGCTCCCCCATTGCATCCCTTTCCCATCCGCTGATCCAAGTCTGAATTCTATATAAAGAGATATTAGTACAGAATGAAGACAGGGCCCTGAATAGAGCTTTCTGAAAGGCATATGGCTGCAATAATTTTATCTGCCATGAAGTTTAAAAAAATGTTCAGGCCATTCATAAGTGATCACAGACCCCTCGCTAATGTGTGCTGTTAGCAGTAACGATACCCAGCACCAGTAGTGCACATCAGCAGTACACCTAGATGGGTCCAACAGCGTGGCTGCCTTCCACCTTTTAGCTGTCAGCTGACGCTTCTGAGCTCTGTAACCTCTGTTAAAGTTGATCTGTAGGCACCAGGTGAGAGAATTACCTAGAAATCCTCTCTAGGGTCCATGCTCAGCGCTGCAAAGTGTCACTCAACAAGTGATGCTCAGAAGCCCCGGGCAGCAGCTCTGCCCGCAGCAGCCTTGCTCACACTTCCTAAGAACACCCAACCTCTGTTGTAGTAACCCTTTGTTACGACAGGGTTTTTTTACTCCTAGCCGGTACAGATCAGGCTGTATGTCAGACATTCGCCCACCCACCCCGTATTTCTCCTCCGGTGCCTTTGCTGGCTCGAACGGACGTGCTCATTCCAGCAGCTTTATTTGCCGCTATTGCAGCGGGCCCAGGGACCCTCCTGCAGTCCGGGCTCTCCCACGCAACCGCGGCGGCCGCCCGGGAGCGCCGGGAGCGGCACCCCGGGGCTGGCGGGCGAGAAGCGGGGCAGGGCAGCGGGAGGGATCCCCCGGGGAAAGGGGACAAACAGAGCGGCGGGCGGGGTGCCCCGAGGAGAGGGCACAAACAGGGCAGCGGGCGGGATCCCCCGAGGAGAGGGCACAAGCGGGGCGGCGGGAGGCTGCCGGCGAGTTCCGGCAGTTCCTCGGCGGGCAGGAGCGGCTCCGGGCGGGCCCCGGGCTCCCCCCGGTGGCGGCGGCGGGCAGGCCGCTGTGCAGGGCGGGCCCTCAGGTGCCAGCGGAGGGCGGGGCCGGCGGCGCGGGGCCCGGGGCGCCCGGCAGGGGGCAGCGGAGAGGGCCAGGACCGGTCTTAGACACAGCCGGGATAATTTCGAAGCGGCGGCTCCATAGCTCAGTGGTTAGAGCACTGGTCTTGTAAACCAGGGGTCGCGAGTTCGATCCTCGCTGGGGCCTGCCTCATTTCTTTTATATTTTTCCAGTTGTGCACCCACGACTAACGAACCTTATTTTGGGCATTTTGGTGGTGGCGGACTAGAGCATGCGTGCAGGCTCCGGGGGCTTCCTGTTAAAGGAAACGCTTTGGAAACAAACGCGTTGTGTAAAACCTGAATGTTAATATTACCAGCGGCCGCCAAATTAACTCATGGCTGTGCTTCGTGCCGGCAGGGGAGTGAGGGGTAACAATAACCTCTTTGGGAGGCAGCGTGGCAATGGCTAAGTAAATATTTGCACAGCTCGTGTCACAATTTTCCTGATGGCAGCTTTGGCAAAATACTGTTAGGGGTTTAAAAGGAACAAATTGCCCCTGAGTGGAGAATAAGCTGGACAGGATTATCTGAATCTTCACAGCTTGTCAGGCAAGCCAGGCTGTTGGGTTTATTTCTGTGCTGGAGACTGGACAGCGGAAATGTAACGATCCTTTGCCCCTTCCCCGCCCCCCCTTTTTAGGTTATAGAAAGAGCTAGAAAGCCCCACACAAATCTCCTTGAGCACAACACATTTGGGTTTTTTTCAGATACCTTGTCAGCGGGGCGTTTGGTTTCCAGCACTGCAAGCACGGCAGCAATCATTAATGCCGTCAAAGAGGGCAATTAATACGCGCGCTCCGCTGAGGGGGAAGGCGCAGGCCCGCAGCCCATGCGGGGCTCGGCCCAGGCGGGGCCCGGCCCGTGCGGGGCTGCCGAGCCCGGGCAGCCGCCGCAGGCTGCGCCTCAGCGCGCCGCAGATGTGGCGAAGACGCGTGGGCTGCCTCGTAGCACTGCAGCCCGTGTTATACCCTCACAGCTCCTATCACAGCTTCTCTCCAGCCTCCTTCCTCTGCTGAGCGGAGATCAAAGCTGTGAGGAGAGGATGCATGCGGCTGGGTAAATCGCCACTGCCGTGGTGAGAGGAGCAAGGGGTTATTTCCCCTTATGACTGGAGTTGTGCTATGCCACGAGGCATACATTTGAATTTGTAGTGCTTTGGGGTACTTACACATAAGAGTTTGCATGGAATTACTCCTTGTTTGTTACTGCCTCCCCACCCCATCTGGGAAAACAGTGCTCGATCCTAATCTCGGTTTTACCACCTGACTGCCATCCTACACGATTCCTTGGTTCAGCAGTCTTCCCAGAGTCCTTGTGACAGATCCATGGAGGTGGTGCTAAAACCCATTCCTTGGGAGGATGTGTTCTCTCCGGGGGCTCTGGTCGGGGCTGGGTACAGCGTTCCTGCGTTGGCACGGAGCCTGGTCTCGCCAGGACCAGCCAGGGCACCAGCGGATCCCTGGGATGGTACAGATGGCCTGCAGAAGTCACACGTGTATTCAGGAGGCTGCGTGGGCTGCTTCGTCTCTCGCAGGATCCTCTAGAACGAACATGCCGGAGCTCCTCAAGCGCTGGTGCCGGCACAGCCCAGGGCGTCAGTCAGTGTCGGGCTGCAGCCGCGGCAGGGAAGAGCGTGCACCAAGGCTCGGCTATTCCCGTTCGCTGGAGCTACACGTGTGAGCTGCCACGGGTGCTTTCCGGGATGCTCGCTGTGCCCTGCGGGGTGGGGCCGAGCCCCTGCCAGCACTCGAGCGGCGCTGCCCGCGCCGGGCTGCCCCGTGGAGCCCCGGGGCTCCGGGCCCCGCGTTACATAAGCGGCGGAGCGCGGCCGATGCCGCCGGAGGCCTCCAGGGGGAGAGCCAGCCCCTAGGAACGGGAGGGCGGGAGGAAGGGAGCGGAGCCGGCTCCTCCGAGCGGGAGGGCGCCCCCGGCCCGGGCCGTGGCGTCGGGCGCGGCTGCGGCGGGAGCGCCCTGCCCGCAGCGCTGGGCGAGCCCCGGGGCTCGGGCGCAGCCTGGCGCGGCTGCTGTCAATGCCGAGTTTTCATTTCCAAAGATGCTTCTTCGCAATTAACCAGGCCCTATTTTAACACAGCGGATTTAAGAGTCCTGGCGGTAGTTCCGCTGCCCCATGCGCAGCGCAGAGCCGCAGCCGCGCTCCTGGCCGCAGCCCCGCGGCGGACCGGGCTGCAGCCTTCCCCTGGGACCCGGCACTGCTGCCCATGGCAGGAGCCATCGGTGCCACCTCTCCTGCCTCCAGAGCATCCACGCACAGGCATGAGTGGAAAGCAGGAGATACACCCAGGCCTTCCTCCGAGCTGGTCTTTCCTGCTTTCGCCATCCTCCAAGGGACACCTATATACCATTCCCTGATCCCACCCAAGGAGTGAGCTCAATATTTCCTTTATCCTCTACATGTGGTGGCATCTGCATTTCATTTCTAGCTATGAAGGAAGCTTTATTAGTAGCTGTTGCTACTGAAGGTGAGAAATGTGTCAAAGCTTTGCTCAAAAACAATGAGGTGACCTTCACTAGGTCCAGTGATGCAGTCATTGCTGATGTCATTAGGAAATATCTGTATGGTTTGTTTCTCCAAGCTGTGGTGAGGAGCCTGGATAGTATTAATTGTGTTTCCATTTTGGACTGTTAGCTGAGCCCCTGAGAATTACCATGGTGTCTGGAAAGACAGATACCTTGTCATCGCTGCAAGGCCTTCTGAACTCAACGGAGATTTTTCTCCTTGTTGTGTTTTTCCAGGAAATTTATACCCATCTGCTCGGTTCAACAGCAGGAGGCCTTAGACAAGAAGAGACTGTTTGCTTAATGAGTCTACTATTTTTCTTTCCAGATATGTGAAAAAAAAGATACATCATTTTACTGCAGTGTGATATAATTTTTGACAATGAGAATAGGGAATCAAAGTCAATGGCCAGTGAAACTGGTTTTGTCAAAATGGCATATAATGAAATATAAACACATTCAATATTCTACATGCTTTGATATTGTGCAGATGCTGCCAAAACAACATGAATTTCTAAAGACCCCAAACAACCTCTCTCATACTCAACTTCAAGCACTTTCTAAACCCAAGATTAGTAAAGAATGTTTCTGTTTGTTTTGTCAGAAAAGAACTAAAGAAATTCCCACTAATGTTTCTGTATTTTCTGCAAGTGCTTTAGTTTGATATCAGAATTTGAATTTATGCCAGTGAGGTAGAGCCAAAAATGAAAGTTCAGGGGTTTTTTTTCTGACCTAATGCAAATACAACCATGAAGAAAGTCTTCAATGAGCAGCAAACATGTTTATTTCTACTAACCTAAGGTGTTAACAGTAACACCAAAAGGAAAAATGTGTTTGTCTTCTAAAACTACTATGTTTAGTTAGACATTGCTCTTTTGCTTGTCTTCTAGTTGCTAAATGAACACAAGTTGTGCTGCTCCTGGTCAGGTTCTTCCATGATATTCCACACTGATGCCTAACCTCCCATCTCTACAAATTTAACAGTCCTGTTACTTTGTGTAGAGCTCCTTTCATAGGGTGTCATTAACAAATTTGCAGGAGTTGTTTGAAGATCAGTAGAAAGAAGTCTGCACACCACAATCACCAAGTACAATATTGATCCAGTATGGTATATCCTTACCTCCAGACTGAGCTGTTTCCTTGAGCCTTTTCCTCCTTGTGTGCCAAGGAATTTCTCCCTTTTAAAAGGAAGTAACTAAAATAGTTCCTTAGTTGTTCAAAATGAGACTCAGGCCAAATTCATCCCCAGATGAAGAGAGCTAAATGCAGTAGGACTTTGAATGATGATGCAAGACCATCTTCACAGGGGAGTAACATTAAATAAATCTGTGCTTACTGGTGTTCTTGACAAGAGAAGGCTGTATTTCTGAGCCAGTGAGCTGTGGATGGAGAGACAATTAATGAACCCACCTGGCTTCTAGTACAGACATTATTTACTGCCATGTTAGCACATGAAGAAGGATGCTTAAAAATAATGGGAGCCTCTCTTGTAATGAAAAAATGCAGGTGAATTAAATCATTCACTCTTTGCCAGGGCAGTGACTGTTGGGTTTTAAAGAAAAACAGTGTTTTCTGTATTTTCAGGAAGTCTTTCCTAACACTTGAAGAACAGAAGAAGAGGAAACAGAAACTGACTGCACAAGGTGTGATACTAACCTTGCTTATACTTTAATATTGGTGTTTGTCTTTAGATTTTCATGGTGCACTTCACCAGAGAGATGTTGTCTTAAGATAAAACATGGCCTTTTTCTGTGCAGTTTATAATCTAATGATGGAAACACTGGGTTCTGGCAGCACAGAATATAGGCATGATACAATAGGTTTGAATATAAAGAAATGCATGCAGCAGTAGAGGGGATGGTCCTTTAAAAATCTAGGGGTGTGTGTAATTTATTATGACTTGAGAATATCTGAAAAAGAGCTTGAGTTTAGAAAGGATGAAGCACTGTTGATTTAGAATCTATGTGTGTTATGTATAGGCAAAAAAAAGTCTCTTCTGACCTCAGTAAACTTAATGGGCTCTTCAGATTATTACAGTACTTCTGGCTTTTAGGTGACAAAAAAATTAGCATGCAAGTAGAATTACTCTTAGGGACAAGTTGAAGTTTAAATAAAATTTAGTAGGCTCTCTTGCCTGCTTCTCTTGGACTGGTTCTCTAAATGTATTCTGTGCCAGCTTACCTTAATATGAACATAAATTAATTCAGAGATTGTAAATGAAGAACCTTTACTGTAAAATAAATAACTTCACCTTCTGTTTGAAGCAGAGAGGCTGCTCTGCTGACAACAGAGCTGTCAGAACAGTACCTAATGCTCCATGTATCTGACTGCCAATCTGCATATATCTGATTACCTCTCAGACAGTACAGAAGCTTGTCATAAGTAAAGCATATTTGTTCCTTCTGAAGATAAACACAGGACTTGTTCCTGCTGGCCACCAAGTTACAGACTATTTTTGGACAAGAGTGCTGTTGCTTGCAATCCCCTGCTGTGTTTGTAAGACTTGTTAATGACCATGGTGCCTGCACGTGTAAACAGGCACAAATTGCAATATGTTTGTTCCCTCCTGACAAGAGGTTATGAACACATCTGCTCATTCCTGCCACAGAAAGAACCTTAATCCATACCAAAGGCCATTTCTAATAGAAATTAGTACAGAGCATAACCACCAGGATGAGTATTTCTCACTGCATGTAGCAGCTGTATAGAGATATGTCTCTACCAATACACTAATATTTTGTTTGATTGAAAAAAACACATAATTGAAAAGTCATACAGTTGAACTATGCAATTATATGACTATAAATATGACCACATTTTTCTAAAGAGTCCTCAAGGCAAGAAGATTAAGGTTTTTTAAAAGTATTTGATTTGCAAATAAACAATAGCATTTGCATCCAGCTATCCTGAGTGTTATTTGTAGTATAGCTTCTTCACTGCTTTTTGATAATTACTCAGTTAAATGGTAAATGTTTTTAGTGAGTTAAGAAAGAGTTTTGCTTTCTGGTACAGAGAATCTTTAGTAACAAACCCTTCAGCCAGCAGGCTCCTAAGAAGAAATTGAGAAAGCTCTCCCTGCTTCTTTTATGTGTTGAACAGATAGGAGTTTTCCTATTATTTTTATAATTTCCCTTAAATTTAATGAGTTTTCTGTGCTCTCTGCAGACACATAGTCCTGTGAAGCTGATAGAAATGCTGGTATATTTTTGTCCTCTTTCAATGAATAATAGCCCTTATTCAGTGTTAAACTTTATAAATGGCAGTCACAGTGCACATGCAGCCGATCTCCAGGGCAATCAGATGTGTGTGAACAGTGTGAAAGCAGACTGTTCACTTCACCTTGCAAAAAAGGGCTGTTTGAGTCTACTAGATTTTTTTAAACTCCTAGTCTGGATTTATTGGGGGAAATAAAAAGCTTGTTCAGATGTTATAATTAGCTGCTTAATAACTGCAGGCTTCTTACCAGCAGGACAGCAGGAACAGAACTGGAAAATGCTGTCACGACTGTTCTAAAATCATTTGGTTGTCCCTGGAAGACTTATATGTTGAGTGCTGGTCTGAGCAGTGTGTCTTTGCTGCCTTCTCTGTGTAGTTAGAGGGAAAACATGTCTGCTTTTTTTTTTTTTTTAAGACTTTTCTGTTGCTATCCATGTGATTCTCAGAAATGGTGAAATACCTGAGTGAGCTTTAACTTGTTCACACCAGGTACCAATATCTGGGAAATGCAGCAATCTGGAGTTCAGGGGCTTGACATCCCACTCAGCGTCCAGCACCATGGACTGCTTTTTTTTCAGCTAAGCTGAGCCTCTCAGCTGTGTTCCAGCTGTAACTTGTGGCTACTTTATGGAAGTTTGAGCTCACTGAATCCAATGTGCAGCCTCTGAGCCCTGGCTGGTCCTTCTGCACTCACGCTTCCCACTTGCTGAAGTGGTTTATTTGTTCCAGATTTGAGCCATGGAGAAACCCAAAATGTGGACCTCGTGGATGATGAAGGAGTTGATGTTTGATAGAAGGCTTGAGTTCTGAGCAATCACAGCAACAGAGATGTAACTGGAGACAGTTTGGTAGCTGGGACATGCTGGAACACCACTGTTGCTTGTTTACCTTAAGAATGTCACTCAGCTAGTTAGTTCAGTGAATCATAGAACTGTAGAATGGCTTGGATTGGAGGGGCCATTAAAGATCATCTAATTCCAACGCTCTTGTCAGGGGCAGAGACACCTTTCACTCGACAAGGTTGCTCTCAGCCTCATCAAACCTCGCCATGAACACTTCCAGGTGTGGGGCATTCACAGCTTCTCTGTGGATTTCTGGACAATCTTTGTCAGTGTCTTGCCATTCTCACAGGAAAGAATTTCTTCCTCATATTTAATCTAAACACAACCCTCTTTTAGCTTCAAGCCATTACCCCTTATCCTGTAAAAAGTCCCCCTTCAGCCTTCTTGTAAGACCATTTATGTACTGAAAGGTACAATCCGGCTGAACAATCCCATCTCAGTTTGTGAAGCTTTTCAAAATGTTATCCTTGTGAAGCTTTACAAAATGTGAGATTATTATCCTTACAGTGCTAACACAAATAGCCCACATTCCAAGTTCTGAGCAGCAGAGAAGAAATCTCAACATGGGGCCAAGTCTGGACCTGATAGAAACAGTGGAGATAAACCCTTGACCTTAGAATCAGGGATTTTTAATGCCTAGTTTGCAATGTGATTGTCATCTCTCTGCCCCATTCTGCATAGCTTGCTTGTCATGCTCAATTCCCCTCCAGGCACTTGGTGGAAAAGCAGACAGCTGAACATTACAGGTGCCCCTCATAAACTGGGGGTGTTACAGTGCAGAGCCTCATAAAGCAGGGACAGGCTGTGTTCCAGCTGTGCTTCAGGGCTGGGGGAACCTTGCTGTGCAGCTGTGAAGAGGAATTAGTGACTGCATTCAAGCACAGTAGCATCAATCATGAAGAATCAATCCTTGCTCCTCCCCTCAGAACTGCAAAGTGCCAGGGGCCAGCTGCCCTCAGAGAGAGTTGATAAACACATCTGAGGAAATGTCAGGCTGGTTCAGGCAAACCTAATACTCCTAAACCACTACTGACAGAAGCCTGTATCTCATCCAGCCCTCAGTGATGCTGCTGTAACAGCTGAAAACCTCTGATCCAGCATCTCTTTTATCCATTCTTCCATCCTGCCCTGGGCTTTCCACACATTCTTGCTCTCTTGGCTTCATGCTGCTTTGACCCTTCATTTGCATTCATCTCTTACTGTTCTAATCTGCTATTTAAAAGTCAGGCTTTAATTTGTGCCTCTTGTTTGCTTTATCCCACCACAATAGCCGTTGGATATGCTTTTTCAGCGCACTCTCACAGACAATTACAATTCTTTTTTAAGTGCCCCCCCAAAAGTAGATAGATTTTCCTGTGATGATTTTTCAGTTTCCTTTTTTCTTCAAGACATCTATATTCCACTATTCCAGCATTTTCAATGCCATTTAATATTCAGCTTGGCTTTTCTGCTTCTTCAGGATTTCAATTTCCTTTTGGCTAAGAAAGAGAAACTAGGTGAAGATGTAATGCAGCTGGACAATTAGCCACTAAAAATAGCTTGCTGAAGGTCTGGGCAATACAGAGACAACTATAAATATCAGATTTGCAGATGATGTGGATTCAGGCTGAGTAGTGTGCTTAATCCTCAGTGCTCTGCCGAATGATTCACTAAGGCTGCATTTTAATAAACACTCCTAAACCAGATATAGTCTCCTGCTGTCTGCAATCCCCAAAATTTCAGTTGCCCACTACAGCCTACAGAATTTAAATTAGAAATAAAATCCTAAAATAAGATTATTTTCTCTATTTTTCTGTCTCATAAAAATGATGTAATATTTTCTTAAGTCAAAATGACATCAGCATCAGTTATGTAATTGTAGTTGAATTAGAGTGTAGTAAAATTAAAGTCCAGCCCTTAGTAACTAGGATCAGAGATCTGTTTTGTTTGGCCATGCCTCTTGGTTAATTTCACTCAAATGAAGGCCATGACAATTCTCTTACCCTTGGTGCTCTGTGGCAGCATGCTCAGTCAGCATTTTACTCACACACACCTCAGAACTCCACCAACATCACCCTGAGGAAAGGCTGGCTGTGTGCTGGGTAAGGGCTTCAACATTCAGCTCACAGTGGTGACAAGTCCATCAGTGCATGTGTAAACGTTGTATGGATAGAACTGCACTGACACCAAACGTCAGTGAAGTGCAAGACTAAGAGCAGGAACAAGACTAAGAGCAGGAATTACACTGCCATTCTACTGTAGTTCTACACAAGCTTGATCTTTAAGGGTAAGTTAAAAGTTACTGCCTTTTAGCTTGTGACATCAGGGTGGAAAGTGACAAATTTCTGTTCTACACACAGTGCTCATCTTTGGTTATCACATGCCCTGAATTTCTGAGATATGGTTTTGTCAAAGATGCAGATGATTTCTAAAATTGTTTGGATTCCTAAAGACCTCTAATAAAAATAATTTATTTAGTGAAACTGTTGGTTGGGTTTTTTTTCTAAAGCAAGGTTATTTTATGTTTTTTAATTAATTAATTACCTTGTCATGCACAATCATTCCTGCTTAATATTGCATCTCAAATTCCTCTAATGTTTAGGTGTGCCCAAAAAAACCCCACCCCAATATCCCTTAGAACATTTATTTGCCTCTACTTTCTGATCCTACAGTGTGAAATCATGTTTTCTAATCCTAGCCAAGAGATTTTGTCCTGAAAGAAGCATGAAGTTTCTGATATATCAGAGTTGGCACCAAAGAATTCTGTGATAGGAACGAGTGATAGTAAGAAAAGAGGGAAAACAGAACCTTGCAGTGTGTTTGCCCAAACCAGTTTTTTTTTTCCTTGAGGCTTCTAAAGCCCCATAACAATGCAAGATGCCTCCTATTGCAAAGATCAGACCTGTTATCTTGATAAGGCTTACCTAATGAAAAATTACTGAAGGATTTAATTACAGTGATTGTTAGCTGCATTCCAGATTATTATCTGTGACAATAAAATTATTATCAGATAATCTTTAAAAAAGTCAGTCAATTAATTAGTTCAGGAGAACTATTCAAAACACTGTCCTTGATGTTATTAGAATTAAATTCCTAACATACATAGCCTGCATTTCAAACTTAAATTCTAGAGTAGCTTACTCCATACAAATTGGCAAATGCCAGGACCTTGCAGGATTGTAAAAAGTAGACCAGAGCCCTCTTGCCCTAAAGTTGGTGAAAGAGTTCATTGTAGTTTTTGTCAGTCACAGGAGGCAACTGGGTTGGGTGGACAAAGAGAAAGTGCTAGAAAGCAATGACTGATGAATCTCTTGCATCCAGACATCAGACACACATTCACACTTCTACATTTCTGAGCTGCATGTCTTTCCTAATGAGGTCTCAGCAGTGGTGTCATCAACAGTGAGCTCTGTGGTGCCTCAGGGGCTGCATCTCTCTATTGCCTTGACATCCAGTCAGGACATAGCACAGTGGAAAAAAGCTACCTGTCACCTTTATCAGCTTAGCCTGTGGTACAAGCACTCACAAGCTGTTTATACATCAGCACTTCTGTCTGTCATTGCTATCAACAAATGAGGGAGAAGACACCAGAGAAGATTTCTTCAAAATTCTAGACATGGACAAAAGCAGAGTCTAATTTTTTTCTTTCCCCCTGACCTCTTGACTGCTTTCTACTGTCTTTCTACTGTCTTTCTGCTGAGCTACTGCCTCTTCTGATGCAGTTCCATTCTACCTAAGAACCACTTTGGCTGGACAATAACCTGGCACAGAAATTTTAGACTCCTGTCATTATTATTCTTCCCCTCTGAGCCCCACAGAACAAATTCTATTTTGTAAAGTTGTTTTGGTACTGCTTCGGTGGGGGATGCAGAAGCAAGATTGGTGCAACACCTTGCTGTTGACTCAAATGTAATGAGTATTGGCTGTAGTTTGAACCCATGATGAAGATTCCTCTTTTCCCTGCTTTTCACCCACATCAAGCTGAGAGCAGGAATCTAAGAAGCCAAAGATGTCAGAATACTTATTCTTTGGCATGGGACCTTGGAATCTTAGAATCATAGAATATGCTGAGTTGGAAGAGACTGATCAGGGCCATCAAGTCCAACTCCTGGCCCTGAACAGGACACCCCAAGAGTCACGCCCTGTGTCTGAGAGCATTATCCAAATGCTTCTTGAACTCTGTCAGGCTGGTGCTGTGACCACTTCTCTGGGGATCCTGTTCCAGTGCCCAGCTATGCTCTGGATGAAACACTTCTTCCTGATATCCAACCTAAACTTCCCCCAGCTCAGGTTCATGCTGTTTCCTTGAGTCCTTCACTGGTCACCACCACAGAGATCCATATCTGCCCCTGGTTTTGCCTCATGAGGAAGTTCTAGACTGCATTGGGGTCTCCCCTCAGTCTCCTCTTCTCCAGGCTGAACAGACCAAGTGACCTCAACTGCTCTTCACATGGCTTCCCCTCAAGGTCCTTCACCATCCTCATGGCCCTCCTTTGGATGCTCTCCAATAACTTAATGTCTTCTTGTATTGTGGTGTCCAAAATTGCACAGAAGACTTGAGGAAAGTATCTGCCATGACACTTTTGTCTTAACACATTGCTAATTGCAGGCACACTTCCTTTGTTGTTTGCTTTAGGATGAAATCTTGTCCCTTTTTTTGGAATGTCTCCTGTAGACAAGCCCTTTGGTGACTCTTGTTAATAACCTAATTTCTGTGACTCCACAAAAGCCCCAAGCAGAACCTGCAGATCAGGTTCTACTTGAAGTTAGAATTGATAAGGTAAATTATAATTTAAAACCCTCCTGAGGGAGAGATGACTCTTGCATAGTCAAGTAGCTGTCCCTGACCTTGCTTATTGAAAGAAAATGACCCATATGAAAGCTGATAGAAAAGGAAGCGTTTTAGTCACAGAATATTTATTTTTAAAGATGTAGTTTTATTTCATGGTAAGAATAGAACCCACAATTTGATCTCTTGCTTTTAAAGAAGAGAAAAGAAACAGTCTTAACTGCTTTTATTATTAAAATACTGTTATTAGTATAATAATAAAAAAGCTTAGAAAAGTCTAAGAAAAATACATAAAAATATAGTGAACTATATCCAGATGTAATACAGGGCTTAGGCACATGTGAGCCAATCCAATGTGATCCAATTGACTATGGCAGCCTGTCAGCTGAAGTTACTATAGAGGACTGCATGGATGCCTCAATTGCTCAGATAATTGCTCAGTTCATGTATGTCTGTTGATAAAGATCACTAACCTAGGAATATAATAAGTAACTTACTGATATTCTGTGTAAACAAATGTACATCTATTTTTAAACAAATATACATGTGCAAAATAATGCATGTTGTGTATTCCAAAAATCCCTTCATTCTTACCAAGCTATTTATTTTATTGTAATTTCATATATATATCAAAATTTTGGACTTGTAGTTAATGACCTGAAAGTATCAACTCACTGCGGGTTTGTATAAATATATTATTGTACAATCTGTCAATTGGTGAATATTTTGATAAAATTGCAGCTACTTCAAATTCTGAACTGCAAAGACCAGCTGGGTGAACTTGCATCAGCATGTGCCTCTGCCATCTGGGACTGAGTGTTACCAGACATTCATCACAGGGCTGGTACAACCTGATTGAATTTGTTTGCTGTGCCTCAAGGACATGAGGCAGGTATTTGTGTCCTTCCTCTGTACTGAAGAAATGTTGAAAAAGATGCTTTTGAGAGAGGCACTTTTTTCCACCTGCCGGAGTCATAGGATCTTCAGGCCAAAGGGTACCAGGAAAGAGAAACTCAAGCACAGCCAGATGCCACAGTGATGTAGCACAATCCCCATCACTCTTTCCTAGGAACAGTTTGGTTTACAGATGAGATAAAACTGCTAATTGCATTGACAGTCACTGACAAGCAGGGTCACTGGAAGACAGTTGTGGCTGCTTCACTCTGCCCTGACAGCACCAGTCCCATGCACAGGCAGAGAGCTGGAACTGGCTTGGTGGCTGCTCTGAAGAGATGTCTCATTGCTTCCAGATGAGCCCTCTGCCTCGAGTTTCCCCAGCTTGTCCAGTGATAAGCACAGATAAGGTCTGGCACATTTCCTCTGCACAGGGCTGCTCTGGCTGCCTGCAGGAAATCAGCCCTTCCCATTACAGGTGTGCTGAGAACAAGAAGGATTTCAGTATTTCAAACTGGAATTGAGAATAATATTGACTATTCTTGAAGCAGGTATTTTCCACAGCTGGCAGGGTTATTTTATGGTGATATAATAAAAGCCATATTCCCTGTGTGTGTTTGTGGAGGAAGTTGTCTGAGACTGCCACAACTTCAATAAACTGAACATCCATTTTCTCTACTTACCTTCTTCCACCCAAAAAGGCAAATTATTCTGAAAAGCCAAGTTATTCACTTGGAAAGAACTTACCTTGGTTTATCACACTTTATTTTGATAAATACAATCTGGCTGTTTCTTACCATGTTTGTGTCCCTAGATGCTTATACACAGAATGTTTCACATTTTGTTGTGGTATCATTCCAGGTATTAAACATGGACTGGCCAGCCTACGATTTTCCATGTTTTCTCTTGCTTTTTCTGTAGGAGAGCACTATAATCATTCTGATCAGCCATCTGTGTGTCCTCAAAGCAGTTCAGATTGTTTCAATTATTTCTTAATCTTCCAAGGTGGATTTCAGCAGGGTCCATTATCATGCACACATGTCGCAACTAAATATCTGCTATCTGTTCTCTCTAGCTGGTGTTCCACACCACTGAAATGTGTTAAGAATCTCATCACAAATACTCTTTTTATGAAGGCTCAGACACTGAACACTTTGTTCTTTTACATTGCTTCATAAATTTTTCACTATTCCTGCTTAAGACCAGTGAAATGTTCTCGGTCTTTTATCCTGACTGTATTTATAAAAGTTTTCTCACTTTCTTTTATGTCCTTTGCTGGTTACATCTCATTTTATGCCTCAGATTTTCTGATGTTATCTGCAAATCACTTTATGTTCAGTGAGCATTTGTGTTTCCATTTTTAAACGGTTAATTTCTGATTTTGAGGTCATTAGTAAGCTATTGATATTCTGGATATAGAGCATTTACAATATATCTTATCTCTCCTCTGCAGAGGAATAACCTGTGATTCTTTCAATATAGAACACTGCTATATTCTATTCCAAAAATGGCAAAAGAGTTCTTCAACATCATCTGAACCATTTTCCAATTTTATTTTATGAAACAGAAATTGTAGCAAATCTTTCCAGTTTCAGAAGAATGTGGATTTTGACAGACTGCATACAAGACTAAAATAAGATTTCATCAAACTTTTTGCAGCCAACTGCTATTTTAATACTAGTGCTTCAAAAATATACAACATCTGCAGGAACAGGGGAAAGAGGAAATAAAAACAGTCTGAATATATCTAACATGAGCAGAACATCAGATAATGCTCCATTACAATAATGCTACTGAAGACTTACTGACAATAGATATCTGGCAGAGAAAGCCCTTCTTGCCTTCTGCTGGATAAAATTGCATGTGGGAGATCCATATCAAGGAAGAATCACTCTGCCCTAAGGCATTTCCGTGGGGAATGCAGATCATTAGGACTGTGGTACCAGATGGCAGAAGTGTAAAGCCTCTTCTAAATGCCCCAGTTATCCCTGAGAGTCTGCCAGGCCAGGTTTATACCTGAACTGCGTACCGTTTTTTTGGACAAAAAGGGGTTTTTGTTTCTAGCTAAGGTGGTGAATTTTCTTATGTGAGAAAGTCCAACTAAGAGCAAATCAGACAATGAGAACTGTCAAAATAGTGGTAGAGGCTTTTTTTGGAAAGAGTAGAGCTTAGGCCCAGTAGAAGTATATCTGATCTTTACATATTCATTATCTGCGCCAGTCTTTCCTGATATTCTTTATTTCTTAATTTGGATAGAGTGTAATATGTTATAATTTGTGTTAGATTGTTATTCTGGAGGTTTGCTCTACTTCTGAACTCAAGCACAGTGATGAAACAGTCACAGACTCTGACCTACAATGGAGCCTGTGTTTTAATTTGGCATGGCAGAGTGTTGTATCATTTGCATTTCCTTGGATATGTGGGGCCCCACAGTCCAGCTGTCCTCTGCCCTGAGAGCTGTGCTGACTCCACAGCTAGGCTAAGGCCATCCTCACACAGAACAGCTCTACCCTCACCTTCATAGATACTCTGATTAATAATCATATCTTTAAAAGGTTGGAAGTTTCGTTAGGTTTTGGACATCTTTATAAAAGCTCCTTTAAATTCAAATTATTTTGCCAAGAGATATAGTACATGAGACGGACAGCTCTAAAGACATCCCATGGCCAAAACCTGCAAAATCACCTCTAAGTTTTGCTGTTTCATTCAAGACAACTTTTAACTCTAATAATAGTCTTCAACAAATTAGAGCCCTACTAGCCCTTTGGCTAACTCCAGAAGTTTTTGTAAGACTGATTTCCCTGAGGATTTTCTCACCACTCTGCCACTTCCAATTCTTTGGATGGTTACAGCCGATAAGCATCATTAACAAATCAGTAGAGTTTGGCAGTCTGTCTTCATTTTCCTGCTAGGGCAGCATTATACTGTCACCAATAGTCCATCAGTTTTCTCAGATTTCACAGCAGACACCGAGGCACAGCTCTCATCTCTTCTAAATGAATTATGTGATCCAGCTGGATCCATTCTTCTTGGAGGAGCAGATCCTATGGCTCATTTTGGTAACTGGAGGGAGGTGAACACCACCAACTCTGCTGATGCTCTGTCAGTCCTGGCACTGACAGAAGAAAATAAAATATATGTGGGCACTTTTGCCGTGCAGCTTGGCAGGGCAGGATGGGGTTAAGAGCCCAGGGCAGTGCACTCTGGAAAGCTCTGGCAATGGAGAGCAGGACACTCTGAGCAGGCTCCAATGGCTCAGTTCTCCTTTCAGGCTGTACACGGTACGTGAGCCAAATGCTGAGCTCTTCTGGTGTAATCAGAAGTATAGAGTAACAAACCTAAGTAAGCTTATAGCCATATGGAGAGTTGATAAAGTCAGACCAAGTATATTGGTTTATACAGATGGCTCAGACTGTCAGGAGAACACTGCATGACTGACAGAAAGCAAATTATATTCTTCTCACAGAGAATCAGTTGTTTGATAAAAAATAAATACTTCAAAACCACACAATACTCCCCACAGTGAATATGTTATGTGTCTATCATTAGCTAAAAGGAACCTAATTTAACAAGTGAAAATACTTGTACAAGTGAGATGTGAGAAGTAAGTGTTAATGTTACTGATGTTCTATTCTGCTAATTCTCAGATTAGTTATATACTGTGGCTTGTATCTCTAAAAATACAGAAGAGATGTTCTCAGTCAGCTTGATGAGATGATGGTACATAGCTTCCTGTAATTCTAACAGGCATTCCAGGACAGGATGTGTTTGAGATGTGCTTTGCTGAGACACTGGATGAGCTGGAGGAACCTGCGATTTCTGCCTCTTCTCCCGTGGTGCTCCTGCCTCCCATCAAGGTGCCCAGCCTTCATCCAGCACCAGCAGCAGGGACAGCTCCTCTGATAACGACGGCTCATCGGACAGCTCCGAGGAGGAGGAAGGAGCTCAGCAGTTCCTGAGCTCCAGGAGCACGTACTGCATCTGGCACGGTGAGCTGGGGATGGCCAGTGGGTCCTTCTGGAGCTTGGTGGCCTCGGGGTTGTGGCTCAAAGCCATGGACTTTCCAGCTGTGTAAGAGTGACTGTCAGCTGCCAAGTGCTCCAAAATTATTTGGTTTCAAGAAAAACATAAAGAAATTGGTGCTGTTCAGGCTGGTCCTTCCTGCTAGGACACAGGAGTTGGTTCCTAATGGCAGAAATTTTCTGCCTGCACTTGGGTGGTGTCTTAACAGCTGGACCTGGGGACACGGCTTGGGTATGATGATGGTGGTGTTGGGTTGATGTTGGACTCCGTGGTCTTGAAGGTCTCTTCCAACCCAGATGATTCTGTGACTCATGTTAGGATAGATACAGTCATTTCTGAGGGCATTTGGTTTTTATTCAGGCACTCAACTTTGCGGATGCACATGAGGCAGACTGACATGCCACACAGATCATGATGTGGTGTGTTTTAACTTTAAACCAGCTGTGTCAGCCCACTGCTCAAAGCAGCTGAAAATATCAGACTGCCTAATAGTTTAGTCCAGATGGGACTCAGACGAGTTTCTTAGAACCGTTGGCATCTCAATTAAAAAAAACCTTGCAGATAATCAGAAAAAGATGGAAAGATCAAATTAAAAAATAAATACAGGAATAAATTTGAAGCCTTTTGCATTTCTATGACTGTAGTGTATTTACTTCTTTGAGCTACCTCAGATTGGTTAGTCTTTTTTTTATTTTACTGCACCCCAACCCTACTATGTGTTAAAATACTTAGCTACAACATATATATATAGATAGATATGAAAGTTATTACTCTGTAAGTGCATAAGAAAAATACTAAGGTGGCATGCAGAAAGATTCTGTCTGATTGCCAGGGTTACATATTGTGGAAGCAAAGCTAAATTGGGAATTAACATGAGAGAAATGTGAGCACAGAGAGTAAGGTATTGAATGAAATGAAAAGGACAATTACATGGAAGATACTACATTACTGAAAACATTCATTATGCCTGAGTTTTGTCCTAGGTCAGTATCTTCAGCTTATGCTGAAGCTGGTCAGAGTCATCTGATTCTGTGAGTATTGCTCAGTCTTGATTTAAGTAGTACAAGGTTTCACTGCCCTTGATAAATTTCTGATTTTGTAGATTTTTGACTTTGCTCTTAGTTATGCTTGATTATTTTCTTGGAGAGATTATCTATGGCTGTGAATACAGTTTAGTGCAATGCTGTCAAATTTTTGTGTGCCTCTGCCAAAAGCTGCACGGTGCTGATACTAAAATGCTCTTCCCTGGCTCCAGACAGTCTCCACTCTCTGAGTGGCAATTTGAGCTAATTGTGATGGTACCCTGATATTCCTGCACTGTAACTGGGGATTAGCAAAGTGAAGGCAAAGGGTTTAGGCGTGGGTAAATACAATGTGCAGAATATGCCACATTACAATATTTCTAATAAAAACGTTGGAGTGTGGGTCTCCACTGGCTATTGAAAATCAGCTGCAGAAAACATGAACAGAGTGCATTCTGGCTCTTCCTGACTAGAGCCATCAGCTCTCCACAGATCTGTATTACTCATCATGGATAGAGCTCCTGAAAACAAGATCCCCCAGGCTGTGCAAGTGGTACATAGTGAAACCATAACAATTCTGTTAAACCTACAGGCACTTAATTGTATGACTGAGATGTACTCAGTATTGTATGTACTTCTTCCTTGTTCACAAATTTAAAAGTCTACTTGTACTTGTAAAGGTCCATATAATGAGTTTTAAATCTGGTGCCCTTTGCTGCTACTCAACTTGATTCATTGCTGTCATGTACAAAGGGAAAGAAACAAGAAATACTGACTGGCCTCAAAAATATCCTTCGTGATTTATATATAAACCCTGTACCTCCTTAGTTATCACTAAATTTCACAGAGAAAGAAATAAGAATACTTCAAATGGATTTTGTTACTTGAAAGAACCAAACCTCTTAGGATTATCTGACTGGGTTGGCTGTCCCTCACTTTAGAATCTCTAGAGCTGATTTTTTTTTCAGTTTGTAGCTGTTAGATGATTAGCCTTGATCACTTTAGAAAGCAGCATGAGACTTTTCACCACAAAGCCTGTCTCCAAGTTTTTAGTTCATTTTTATTTATAATAAAAGCTGGTAAGAACTGCAGTTGAAAGGAAGGAAGAAAAATTATGAGAGTATAAATAAAATAAAAATTGATTCTTTAGATTTTCTTTGCAACACAAGTTCAAAACAATTTTGACAGAGCATTTAAAAACATAGGAAATAAGAAAGTGGAAAATATTGAAAATATTTTTTCCTCCAGTTACTTTTGACACAAATGCAATGACAAGGAATAAATCTTGTTTATAGGTTAGAAATTAATTTTTCACTCTACTATGCCTTTCATGATTTTTAATAAAAAATACTGAGGAAATTATGCTGAGCAAGTGAAAGGACTTGCTTTTTTTTTGTTTTAAAACAGTTTGGTATTTTTTGTTGTCTGTTTTCAGCATGTCACAGAATGGGTTGGGTTGAAAGGTCTGGTCCAACCTGCCCAGGCTGATCCCAGAGCTCCTAGCGCAGGATTGCATCCAGGCTGCTCTGGAATATCTCCAGGGATGGAGACTCCACAGCCTCTCTGGGCAATCTGCTCCAGTGCTGGGTCACCTGCACAGCAAAGTTCTTCCTCAGGTTCAGGTGGAACATCTTGTGCATCAGTTTCTGCTGCTGCCTTTTGTCCTATTACTTGGCACCACAAGAAGACCTTGACTCTTCTTAAACAAAAACATAAAGCTGGGGGAAAAGGTTCCAATCATTGCTTTCGCTGCTAAAGGCCCAACACTCCACCCCGTAGAGGAAATGCTAAAAAATCTCCTCCAGAAGGGACAGTTAGTACCTGACATCTTGATATGTTCAGGGTAACAATAATATCTATTACCTTTGTTTTATTTGTTGTGGGAAAATGTTACTTCCCAGTATTTTATCTTTCACACTTTAATATTTGAAAATGGAATCAAATATTTTTTTCTCTTTTGCAAATCAGAATAAAAAGCCTACACTATCCACATTAAAATTACAACTGTTTACTTGGCTTTTCCTACCCCCTTCAGCATGAATTAGGTGAAACATGCTTGCTGGGTCTGGATTCTTGTCAGATATCCCTAGATAAACAAGGTCAGGTATGATTAGCTTTTGATTAAGATGCAGTTAAAGAAAATGTAGGATACTGCTGAAACTTTACTTATTGTTGGGGCTTTTTTCTCTTATCAGCTAGTATCAACTCTCCAGAATACTGGAGAATATACTCCACAAGTTACCAGAATATTAAGGTCATTAATGGCAGGCTCCAGATGAGCACAAAGAATTCCCTAAGAGCAGAGCATTGGCCCATTTGCAATTTGTGTAATTCTGTCCTGCTTGTCTGCACTTACCACTATTTCAATGGATCATAGTGTTGTTTTCCCTACCATGTAACACCTTGTGGAAGGGCAATGTGAGCTCTTATATGGGCTGCTGCTTTTCATCTCTGTGGGAGCATCATACTAGTTAGAAGAAGTTACTTGTGAATTTATGGACTGCACTGGAATCCTTTGGGAGTGTAAAGATATCAAACATTATAAACATTTTTGTAACTTACTGGAGTCTGGCATCTCTGATGCAGTTGTGATTATTTACAAGAAATATCTACAAAATAATATTTCTCTGAATTAGTCTTTGCTCTTAGTTTGAGCTTATTAAAATAGTACTTATTCACAAAATTTTATTTATAGAATTTCTAGGCTTTGTAGATATCCTAGGGTGATATCAGTTTGCACCTCTGCAGTTTCTAACACTGTTGTTGTTCCTCCTCTTGAATTCCCCTACTTCTCCAGCCTCTGCTAAAACTGCATGCAGGAAACCTTGAAACAAATTACTGATCAGACTTGTTGAGGCAATGTGTCTGGGTTTTGGGGGGTTTAAGATGATATTTTTTTCCTTAGGTTTATCCCAAAAGATGAATGACTCTCCTATTTTTCATTTTTCTAGAGGCTGATTATAGTCTGTATTGTATCCTGGTGGGATGGAGTGGTGGGAGAAATGTGCAGTAAAGTGCAAGATACCAGTATTTTCTCTGCTGTTTTTTTTAGATATACCTAAGCTGATGGAAGCAAACAATATTTATCCCTTTCAGTCACCTCCATCCCCTATCCCCTTACTAGCAGTAGGCCTCTTCCTTGGCAGCATGTAAGCTGAGGCACTCAGCTCCAGGCACTCGGGCAGTGAGAGCACTGTATGGCCTCCCAAAGAGCCTGCACATATCCTGGACAATCCAGCTGCTGTGGAGCTGTTATTTTCAATATTGTCAGCAAATGGTAGGAAGTACTTATTGACTGAGAGAGTTAAATGTTCCAAAGCTCTACAAGCTGTTCAAAACCAACTTCTGACCTGCTACTGCTTGGAGTGTGGAAGTCTTACCAACATGAGTGAAGTACATGAGCCTGTGAAACAGCAGTAAGCCTTATAAGGGAACTTGTGTATTTCTATGTAGACCAAAGTAGCCTAGAATATTTTCTGGAGATGTATCCATAGCCCATTGTCCCATCTGTATTAATGTGCACCAGGAGCTGAAGCCATTTTCCTGTGCACTTTGTGCAGTGCATTAAGGAAGCTCAGCCAGTGCAAGCAGCTGGGCTGGAGTGATCTACTGGCCATCAAAAAGATTTAAGTTGCTCTAAATAGACTAGTGGGAATCTGAAATACATTAATTGCCTAGCTTGAAGCAAAGTTTTTGCTGTGTCTGGATTATTTAAATTCTCCTCACATCCTCTGGAGCAAAACAAAATGATAACATTTCCTTCTACCCCACTAACTTTATGTAATTATTGAGCAAAGGTTTTTGCACATGTGCCCAGGCTTGAAGCATGGTGACAGGACTGACTGTGCAGCACAGAGGATCTGGTCACTAGAGTAAATAGGAAATGAAGAGTCAGGATTAGATACATAGTTTATGAATAACCAATATGTGGAAAACAATCACTCTTGTGAAAGAGTAGGTGGTTCATTAAATTTTAAAGATAAAGAATTTGAAACTATCCATTAGCTACATAATGGTAGGTTTGTCCTGCCCTTGGACAAGGGTAATGGTGAGGTGGAAATCTCCTTGCTGTGAGGAAGGCACCAATGTATTTGATAGACATTATGTAGCAACTCTCTCCGCTCCAACCTTGTTTTGGTTATTTCAGTGACCTTGTTGAGATCCCAACTCAGTTGCTTTTGTCCTTACCATGGTTTGAACTGGAGCTGCCTGATGTTTGCCTGATACAGGAAAGGGTTGGATGGGGCTCTCATTGAGCCAGATTCAGGCTCCCAATGTCTGAACTCTCAGTAAGGCACACACTGCCCTGCATTTCCTGCTCCCAAATGTGGGCCGCCGAATTTAGCAGCAGGCAAACATGTATGAGGAGCTCTTTATCTGGGCATTAATAGGTCTTACAGGCCCCAATCTACCCAATTTGGGGTCTCATCCCACCAACAGCCCACACCAGCCCCTGTCCCAGTGATGGCACAGCCCTGCTCTGCTCAGCCACGGGTCCTGCTGGGCCAGGGCTGCTCCTGGTGTCCCCATGTCCTGCCCTCTGTCTGGGGCAGTGGGATCAGCCCTGGCTGCCAGGCTCTGCCCTGCTGCCCCAGGACACCCCACAGCACAGGGAGATGTCAGCTGTGGCTGCACCTCTCTATCTGCTGTCAGCCCCTCCTCCAGCTCACACTGGCTTTTCTTAAAAAAATGTGAAATGCAACTGGGTATTTCTTTTTACCAGAAAGGTCAGCATAGAGCACATTTGGGAATACTCTTTCACTCATTACATGCAGAGAGATCTCCCTCTAGGATGGAAAAACTTCTTGTCCTGTGGGGCTGGTCCCAGTGTTAATTTGTGTATCTGTATAAAATATGTCAATGTCTTATTTCAAAATCCCCAACCCAGATCATTCCTCCATATATTTTTACTTCAGTGATCTTTAATTTAAGTTTTTACTAAGTTTATGACATCTGCAGAAGTTTGAACTTCTAATCCCCAAGGGGCATCCTGGAGTGAGACATGTCAGGCTCCTGCTGAAAGTGAGGGAACAGCTGGAGTTACTGATTGTCTTGGTCTTTTTGCAGCTTTTTTAGTGGCATTTTATCACATTTTATCAGTAATTGAGACCTAGCTATTTCCTAGAATTTTTCTCAATGTTCCAGAGTTATGTTAGGTTAACAGAATTTAAAAAATATAGCAGCTAAGTGCTTTTCATACAGCTATAAAACCAAATGTAGTGTTAGAAAGGATGAATAGGACTCACATTCAGCTGCTGCTTGCATATTAATTGGCCATAAAGAAATAAAATTTTATATGCACTTGCAACAACAGGCAAGCATGAAAGAAGGCTTCTTAGATTTCCTATGTTTATTACCCTTCAGCCAAGATTTTTAGAATATGCAGCTCCTATGTGCAAGATACAGCAAGTGGGCTTTTATGTGATTATCATTAATCCTCTTGAAAGCTGGACATTTGGAGTGTCCATGATTAAAAACTCTCAGTGTTGTTCTGTCTATTATGTTCTGTTTCTCAAAATGGCAGAGGTTCACAGAATTAATATAAAGAAAGCAGTCTAACATCTGCTGGTCTGATACAAACTGGGACCAATAAGACGTTCCCACACAGAAGCAGCCATCCCCATTTCTCACAGTTCTGCACAAAATTCAGAGAGTTGGGTCTTTCAGTGGCAAGGGGAGCTAGAACCAGCAGCAGTCACTCACCTGCCTGACCCATCCATTTTGTTCACCTTTCAGTGGGAAAAAAATTAAAATGGCATTGTAAAGACCAGGTTAATGTATTTATTGATGTCAGATACCTGAAAGCATCCAGGGCACGTGCAGCTTCTCTGTGAGTGTGAGTTCATCAAAGTGCTGGTTGTTCATCTGGAAATTGGCATGGCTCTCAGCTTTGTGTCTGTGTGTGCACACGTGTGCACGTTGCATCTGCACTGTTGTACGTGCAGCTGATTAAGCATTTGCCAACGTTTCTCAATACTGAGATTATTAATTTGGGACCATGGAGAAGAAAGAGGTAAATTATGGCTTAAAAGCCTCACAGCATGGTGTGCACTGCTTAAAATGGCCCTCTCACTGTCTGTTCATTTGACATAACACTGAGAGAAATTCTCAAATATGATCTGACACAGAGAGCAGTATTAGGTATATCACTATAAAAGGTAGATTTCTTATGCTACATTTTTATTCAAATTTATTTATAAGGCCTGAAAATTTCAATGCTTCTACATATGTATTAACTTTTAAGTGTCAGATCAGAATTCTGTCTGGCTGTTCTGACTTAGTGCATTGAATGACTAATGGGATAAAAATCAGGAAATCTGGGCTTTCATCCACATTTTGCTGTTTGTTTGTCTGATTTTTTTAAATCTCTGTGTGCCTTAGTTTCTCCATGTCTAAAAAGAGGAACATTTCACTTGTCCAGATTTGTAAAGTATTTTATTACATCAACTAAATTTGGTCCATCGATGGAAAGTTTTATTTAACATCTCTTGTTTGCTGCCTGCTGCTCATGGACATTTGGGAAATGGATTAATCAGATGCAGATGCACTGGTGCATTTGTGAGATTATTTCTGTGCAAGAACTAATTAAAAACCCTCAAAATATTTCTGAATATGTTTATGTTGTAAAATTTAACAAAGGACCAAAGTCTCAAGAATATTAATAGCAAATCTTGAGGAATTTTAAAAGTTAAATATGCATGATAAAGTTGACTGGCTTTGCACCTCAGTTTCTTTGTCTGCAGAATGGGATTAAAGAAAGGAATGGATTCCCTATTAAGCAGTGAGAATTCAAGCATAGCTACCCTGTATATCAAAGATGTAAAAAAAATGATCATCTATTTGGGTTTTTTAAAGTCACAATAAAATGGCAGTAAGGAACTGAGACTTCCTTTAAAAAAAGTGGCTTCAAATGCATGCATGTTTACAAAAGTATTATTGGCTTCTCCAGGTGATTTGTTCCCCTTGATATCCATGACAGAAATTAGATGGACTGTTCTGGAAATAGAATCAGATTATTCTTCTGATGAATCTAAATCTAGTGATGTTGGTTTTTGGAATTCATATGGGTAACAGTTGGCAGCACTCAGACAGATTTATGGACCCTGACAACACCCAGATGTATACCAGGAACAGCAGACAAGCAGCAAAGGCTGCAAGTGAATATATAATGAAAGTCAGAGGATACAGTTCATGAAAGCAATTGAAGATACTTGGATGAAAATCCATTGACCTTCCTGCCATTGTTTCCTTTAGACAGTGGCAGACATCTGTCCATGCCTCCTGCCACCTTGCTGCATGTCTCACAAACACATGTTGGGCTGTAGAAATGGAAGTGTCTGGGAATTTCAGCCCAATCCATCTAGGAGTTAACTCGTGGGGCATGTGCATTTTATTACAGCTAGTTTCATGTAGTGATAATGAGCAGCCATGTGGCATTGCAACCTACTCTTTATTTAGAGCATAAAACAGCTTTATTCCTGCAAGGGCAGAGCCAAATGTTTTACAGGGAAACAGTCTGCACATTTCAAATGAGTTGTTTCTATAATTCTAGCACTTTATAGTAAGAGCTGAATAGCATAATTATAGGTAAGGAAGTGGTGGTGTTGGGAGGAGATGATGGAAGTGGTTTTCAGTAAACAAGCAGAGCTGAGAGCTTGCATCCTCCTGCTGCTGGAGCACCACAATGTCCCCCAAAGCCATTGAAGGAAACCTTCAAAACTTACACAATGAACATATCCTGGACAAAAGCATGTAACATAAAAGGGAGTTTGAGTGTGCCTGGCCCATAATTAGCTGAAGAGATATGGACAGGAGTCCTCTGACTGGAGCTCATGGCTGGCAGATGGCTGCAGCCCTCTGCAGAGTAAGTAGCTCTGAATAGATTACTTTGGAAAATGAAATAAAAATCAGTAAGAAGTACAGAGAGACAGGATTTTTCCTTTTTTAAATTTTTTTTCCTTTTTTTTTTTTTTTTTTTTTTTTTTTTGCCACAGCAATTCTTGTTTAAATTGATAAGATAGCTACTGAGCAGTTTTCTTCTTCTCACACTAAGGAAAATTTGAGGAAGGCTGTTCTGTGGGCCTGCACAGGGGCTATGGGGTCTTGTCTTGTGTCCAGTAAGAAATATTTTAACAATCACTAGCTCCTGAACAATGTATAGAAGGGGTTTTTGTTTTTTTGATAGTACATATTCATATGGAGACCATGAAACTAGAAACTGTTATTTGGATGCATCTCAAGATATGCTATGTAGACAGATAATGTAATATATTGCATAAAATGTTGCACCAGTTGCACTGCAATCCATGGTACTCCTCTCTGAAATTATTTTTTCTTGTCACTATCTCCTGTCTCATTAGTAAGAAGTTAATATGAACATGTTTATACTGTGCAGAAGGGCTTTTCAGTGGTGTGAAGCAATTATGTATAATCCACATTGCACTGGGCATTTAGCCAGCCAGGGTTGCAGGCAAGTGCCATATGTCATTTCTCAAGTACATGATACATCATTGCTTGAGACCCAGGCATATTTCACCACACACATTGCCCATCCATTTCTTGTTTTTATCTGTGTTTTCTGCATGTTTCTCTTTGCAGGCTCTCTGCCTTCTGTTCTCTTTGGGAATCACTTTGCTGATTATGGATGGATGCTATCAGCACAACCAAGAGTGGAAATCATGCCATATCTTCATTTAATGTAAAATTGAAGGCTATGTTTCTGAGATTGATCTGTTTTTATGATACCCAGAAGAATTCTGCAAACCCGAGGAACAATACAGCTCCTTCGTTAGCAGATTAGAAAGAATATCCTTCAAAGCAGTTGCTGAAAAGGGTAATTTTCTTCCTCTGGTCCTCATTTTCAGGTGTCTGGTATATTCTATAAGATAAAGAAATAACAGTTCTGGTTTATCTGCCTATTTATTTCTCCTGCAAAACTCCTCTTTAAGAAAGCTTTGCAGTTCATTTGAAGGTTCATTACATTATGAATGATCAAGTGATTATTTACTTCTCAATCACTAAATAAATCCATGAAAATGGACCAAAAAATAGGACTACAACATTTTGAAATTATATTGTTTCACACTGAAGTCACAGTTGTATTTCTGCATGGGGTGTTCCACTGAATCTTCTCTAAAGTACTCTTTGTGGAAATGCTTGACTGGAAAAGGTGATGAATTACTGTTGCAATCTTGGAGACAGAAGCCTTTAAGCCAGTAACTATGTGGTGAGTATTTTCTGCCAAGATACTGGAAACTCAGATTCAGATCTACTCTTTTCAGCAGGATCTTATAATTAGTACCATAGTTTCAAAGCAGTTGAAAGAGACTATATTTTTGATCTGGAAAATCCATATAATACAAATACAACTCACTTTTAGTAGAACGATAGTTGATAGACCTCTGCTTCTTTCATTTTTAAGTCATTGTTACATGCTTTGCAGTTGGAACTAGATATTTGCTGAAACTTTAAATCTGCCCCCACTCCTGGTTTTGCCAGAGGCTAAATATGTTCACTTTAGGGCACACTTTGGAGCAGCACTGTTCCTTGCCAGGGTGTCCCTAGCTGTGGTTTGAGAATGATATCTTTCCTTTATTTCAGTATTACAAAAATAAATTCCTTAACATTTATTGCATTTGGCTGAAGGTGCTATAGAAATGCCCCCCTTGCCACAGTGATGCTCAGGGATGGATGGTATTTGGTACTGTGCATGATGGGTTTGTGCATTCTTAGGCAGGACGTGGTTCCAGATCTGTCCTCTCAGCTGGACTTGGCTGTTCTTCCTCATCATCCTTTCCCTTCAGGAGTGCTTGGTTGTGAATCCCAGTCTTCACTCCCACTCTGTATCCCCTTTTGCAGCAGAGGAAATGCAGCCCACTGAACTCAGTTCTTGCAGGCATCTGTCTAAACTACTTCACTGGATGTGCCCTTACATTCCCTGCTAATTTACTGGTTACCATCAGCTCCTTTTCTGGTGCAATGTACCACTGCTAGGGAGGGGAGGGAAGTAGCAAATCTGAGACAGTATCAGCCAAAGGCTCCAAATTTTATATTGCTACTTGACTGCACAGGAACAAGACCCAGCCTTGTTTTAGTCACTAAAGGTATCTTGCAGATGGAAATTCAGTGCTGGTGATATGCTGTGTTCTTATCCTTAGCTGAATTTTAAATACATAAACTGGCATGTCAAAATGTAAGTGTAAGCATGATATGAGACTGCTATGATTAGGTTTTTAAGTCTATCTCCCAAGTTTGAGTTCAGTGCAGGACAAAAGATATCCAAATCTAAATATATTATATATTAAATATAAATATCTGTCAAGTGTTTTACTTGTCATCGATGTAAACTTCAGACATTTTCTTTTCAGAATATGGGACTGTGCATCAGTACAAGTCATTAGCTCTAAACTCCTTTACTTTATGCAGTGTCATTTGCTGCTGGATTTGCATACATTTTCCTAATGACTCTACCTGTCAGCTGCCATGGTTTCTGCAGTATTTTCATACTTCACTGTTCAAAGTTAAGAAGGCTTATGAGATCTTGGATCATTTATCAGTATTCAGTGTGGAATTGCATTATTCCAGGATGGATTATGGAGGCACAAAATGTTATTCTAATGGCTCCATTGGAAGTGACTAACAATGTCTTATCAGGGACATTTTGTGTAGCCCTACAGTATGTTTAAAAAATATGATATAGGGTGTGCAGGGGACAAGATACCAACATTTGTTTTATTTGTATTCTAGGACACAAGGGTATTAAGGAGAAGTGAAATGGCAGCTGCAGCTGTTGTAGGCATTCCCCAAAGGGATAGAGCTAATAGGATATGTCTTCATCCACAGCTGAGTTAATTTTAAAAGTGGAGGATGAAAAATGAAACTAAATACACACAACAAAATCTTGGATAACGGGGGTGGGAGGAAGTAGCCACCCTCACTAATCTGTGACATCATTGTGATAAAAAAGGAAATCTTTCCACTAGAAATCCTAGAAGAGAAGATTTTGTGAGGCAGCTGAAGTATTAGTCTGTCTGAAAAAAAGAACATTTTGTGGAACTGTATGTCTAATGGACAGTGTTTGAAATCTGCAGATACTGTAATATAGATTGCTGGAAAAGCATTGCTCAAAAACTTTAAATCTTTTTTAGGCCTGGCATCAAAGGTTGTATTTTCTCTGTTAATGTTGAAGATGAAATGTGGTGATAGAAGTACAAAGCCACAAAATCTACAAGAGAAATTTATCCTTTAGTCAGGCCCTAAGTTCATTCTGACTAGATATATATTCTGCCTTTCTTCAAATATGGTGTCATTTTTTTTAAAGGAGCAGAATGTAACTTTTCATTTTTGTCTTTGAGAAGCCTTCATTCTGTCTCCTAGATCTCATGGTTTATTTCTCTCTGGAAATTTGCCAGGTGCAATACTGTAGAGAAAAATGCCTCAAACCTTTCTTTAATCTTTACCTATCTCTCCCACACAAAGAGCATGACTCACAGCAAAATGTCCTCATGTGCAATGATTTCTCCCCTGCACACTGATGGACTTTAATGTCTTGAAGGTGCTTCTTTGCTGGGAATTCTGAAAAATAATCTCCTAGAGGAGCAAATTCACGGGCAGTGATGATGTCATGGGTATAACATAGGCAAGACTCTGGTTTACCACTTGGTACATATATACTACACAGAAGAGGTCTAGAAAGAAGCATGTCCATCTTGTCCATCTACAGCCTGGCTCTCTGAGGCACAGTCAGCCTAATGCACCACTCAGTTCCTTAAGTTTCTTTTTTAAACATACTGATACTTGAGGAGCACAGCAACCTTGTCCTCTAAGGTTTCTTACTAGAGGATTTCCTTTTTATCTCCATGGTCTGTCTCCATAAACCTATGAAAATGCCATGTTCTGCAACATCCAGGTATTTACAGGGAGCTGCCCAAGTAGTCTTGGGCAGAATAAAAGCTACAGATGTGTTTCCTGAATCAAATGGTAGTTGATTTTATGAAGTATTCCATTTTTTTGCTATGGTAAACAAAAAATATTTGCTAATGCTCATTTGATCAAACTATGGGGTTTTGGTCTTAATTGCATTTTTCTGTAATATAAAAAATTTGTTGCACTGATTCAGTGGCATTTTGGGTCAGTTTTCTTCTTCTGTTTGGTTCCTGAGGAAATATCACAGAAACTGGTGCTAAGAGCTTTTGGAAAAAGAGGTCATACTGGACAAAGAAACTCATATTTTCCTTTGTTTCCCCTCCAGTCTTGGGAACATGTTATTTTGGCTAACAGGAAAGTTTTCCATTTATATAAACATTTTCCATTAATTTTTTCCTCATCGTCACTTTCTCCATCAGCATAATTCACTGTACTAATTACAGTATACTTATACTAAGTTCTGTATTAAACCCACATCCCTCTGTTCTGCAGGAAAAAAAATGAAATAGGAATAAGATATGCACCTTAAAAGTAATCTCTGAAGATCTGAGGCAATATTCTAATGGATCAGCAGGTACATCTGCAGAGTGGGACTTACCCAACAGGGAAAAGAGGGGGTGTTTCTGATTTCACTGAGGCATGCGCAGAGCTGCTCTGCACCATGGAAACTCTTATCTCAGTCCCTGCAGTGTAAGCAGTGAAGGATGAGGTTGTTTAAATGACACAAATTATCTCTCCATTGGAGTGTGAGGTTGAGTTTTGCAAGCCCAGTGATCAGAGGTTGCAGTGGCTTGGTGTCAGCAGCAGCTCCTGCAGCAGTACTTGACACTGGATGGACAAAACCCTGCCAAGGGTACACACTTCCCAAGGTATCCACTTGTCTTTCTGCAGCTGGATCAAAGCTCTTTGCAGGGCAAGAAGACAAGGGAGAGAAACAACAAAGCAAGGAGAGAGAAAGCAATCAGTAATCCTGAAATACTTTCCTTGTATTCTGGTAAATTGCCTCTTGAGTTTAATGGGGCCAAATCTGGCTTTTGGGTAGCATGAGAATTATTCCCAGGTATCAGAATGTAAAAGTCAGTGTCATGTGATACTAAATTGAGAGCGACGTTTCTCATCGTGCTGCAATCCCTGTTCTTAAACATTCTTGTTTGAAAGAAGGATGTATCAAGACCAGTTACTGATATAGCACCCTGCTTAGTTCAAGTTACAGTTTTATTAATTCACTGTAATGAGCTAATGGGAGATCATAACAAACCTATCCACTTTTGGCACCTCAGGCACTTCTCCTGTCCTAGTGGAGCTTCACAGGTAATTGATAGTGACACAGCAGTGTCTTCAAACTGTGGCTTTGAACTTGTTAAGGCTACAAAGCACTTTCAAAGAGAAGGAGCCCTTTGATAAAACCTACTAAAATTAAGATTTTTTTTTGCTTGGGAAAATGGAGGAACTCACCCACTTTGCTTCATTCCCAGCGCTACACTGTCTGTGCTGTGGAGGCCAGGAACTCTGTCAAACAATATATGCTACAAGTCTGCAGCCAAAGCAGCCTCTGGAATGAAGGTGTAGTGCTGTCAGAGAGGAGGGTGAATCCTGCTAGATACTCATCAATTCTGTAGAATATGGGAAGAAAAATAATAGAGCAGAGAGTGATTTGAGCCTGAATGTGATCAGTTCTCTTCTTTCCCACACTAATTGCTGAATAATTTGAGCGAAGGTTTTAAAGCATGAGGGGTTTGGAGGTTTTTGTTGGGTTTTCGGTTTTCTTTTCATTAGCTAGTGTCTTAAAAAAATATTATTTATGGTCAAAGCAATCAAGAACTCTTGTCAAAATTGCCCTGCTCTACTACTGGTTCAGCCACTGGCTTCACGTGTGATTGTTGAGCAACAAAACCCTTTGAATACTGCAGGTTATTCTTAATAATTATCATCCTGTGAATAAAGGCATAATACAGTACAGCTTCTTGGAAATCATTATGACCAGGCTTTACTCAGAATGAGAACTGATTATTTACTCAAACAGCATGTCTGGTGAAGTAATCTATATGAACCTTTTGTTTTAAAATAGCCTTCATTTTATGTTCTGTTTAATATTTTGGCTCTTCCTTTACGGAAAATACGAGGGAAAAGTGTTTTAAAACTGATAAACTCCCTCTAGTATATTTGGGAACAGATAAATTCCCTCTATTAAAGTCTAGCTTAGACTTTTATAGCTAGAAATTATCTTTGTGCTCATGGCAGAAGGAATCAGGTGTAGGTAAGCACATCAGCTGCCAGATTTATTTGGTGCTTTTTCTGTTAATGTTTCTTCAAATGACAGTAACCTAGCATTTTAGAGAATGACTGCCTTAGCAAATAGTGCAGCATGATGAGGATGGAAGTCAAGAAGAAAACTGCTGAAGCCATGGATCAGCTGCCCACACTACCCAGCTTTCAGGGCATTTCACTCCAGTCTGTTTCTAGATCAGTCTTGAGAAGTGAGTTGGTGTTGGAGGCTCATCCATTGATCTTCCAGATTCCAGGTTGTGTGTGCCAAGACATATTTCTGGTGTGACCAAAACCACAGTAAAGTGAGCATTACAAAGAATTCCCTTCCAAAGTGCCCTCCTGATCTGAACTTAAAGACTAGTGTAGATACACCTTTCACTTGATACTGAATTAGCAACAAATATTTGTGGAGCGTACCCATTAGAGGACTGTGCCTTCTCTGCTAAGTGTAGAGGAAATATCTCCAAAAACAGCCTCTGCACCCTAAACCTCCCCTAGGGCCTCAGAATCAGAGGAAATCTGCATTTATCTGTCATCTCAGTTAATTCAAACAGCAGTTATTTGGAACAAATGGTAATCATTCCTTCCCGTAATAAATACAGATATTCAGATTGCCAGATGGATCTCAATGAGCGACAGCCTAATTATGCCTTACCAAAATAATAATAAAAAGCTTAAGTGGAAATATTTCTGCCCCTCACCTACAGTTAGAGTTAAAAAAGAACAACATATGAGAATATGAGGAATGAGACCTCAGACCACTGTGTAGCATCTGAGCCATGGATTGCACCACATGGTGCAGCAGAGAAGTGTGATATTTGCATAGCAGGTGTATGCTACAGAATTATCTATCATGTCCATGTATGTTCAGTGTTTATACAATTTCCCCAAAAGACCTTTGATTTGGTAGCCTTAATGAGAAGTACCTGCTCATTGACTAATTGCTGAGATTTATATTTAAAACTCATCAATTCTCATAGTGATAAATAACCAAGACCATTGAACCAAGAATATTTATGGAGTATGAAACATGACCCTTTCTTAAGTGGAGCTACAACTGCAGTAAGCAAAACGTCTTGGGGTTAGCTAGAAATCTGCACAAAATCCAGTATTGCTAATGGCCTTGCATCTTCTGCTTTATTTGTCTGATTTGACAGAGGGTTTATTTTCATTGCAATGATGCAGTTTCTCAGCAGCTTCTGTTTCTGTGTCTGCTTTAGATAAAAAATATCTGGTTTCACTGGATTCTTGTCTTCCGTGAGAATTACCGCTCTGAGACAGCACCAAGAATGAGGGAAACATTCATGATCACTATGGAAGACCATTTGTGATGAAGTATGCAGAAGAAGAGAGGTGGAGAAAACCACTACAAACAAAGCGCCATTGAGTGTCTCTGTGTTGTTGAACTGCACAGGAGCCAATGAAGAATATTACTCTGAGAGCAAACTTTCAGACTGATCCAGACACATAGGACAGGGCAATGCATGGAAAAACAGTCAATGAGGCTGACTGAATATTCCAAAGGGTTTGGGTTTTTTTGCAAATTAAGTATCTGTGTCATGAACCAGAGGCAGTAAGTACATCTTCAAGGTGCTGATACGTAAGAAGGCTGTATCTAAATGCAGTACTGATGTCTCTGGTATGTAACTGTGCATAAATAATTAAATAATCTCTCTGTCTTTTCAAGTGGCACATGTATAGCTCTTAGCCATATTAACAATACAGAGGGTGTAGGCTGGAGGCTAGAGGAAACTGCTGTTTCTGGATAACCCTGCTGTTCTTCTGAGCAGGGAGAGCTTTCCTCAGAGGAGATATTATCACATGCTCATCTCAGCAGACTGTCTTTCAAGCCTCAGTGAGCCCTAAGGCTCCTCAGCAAGAAGGAGCTGACAATAAAGCACTGGTTTCTTAGGTGAGCTCTCTTTCTGTCTTTGCTATCTTACCTGCACATGTTAATTGTCTTGCCATTTCAGGAATAATTCCTTTTGTATAATTTAATTTCGGGTGCTGTCTAGGTATGGAAAGTTGCTGGTGTATATATAAGGAAACCAAAATGTCTTCTCTGTTCTAAGATGGTAGAAAGAAATAACGACTCATCATTTGTCTCTTAAACAGAAGTTAAGAACTTCTGACTTCAGGGGTTCGCAAAGACATAAAAGTCTTATCTTTTTTTTTTCTCCTTTTTTTCCCCATATTTCCAATTTGTTCTTTTTATCCTACTTAGATGACAGCCACTTTATGCCTCAGGCTCCTTCATGTCTCTGTAAAACAGCTATAAAAAATTGCAGTCTGACTTTTCTCATCAACAAAAATCCCCTTCATCAGATAAATTACTACCTCGACCAGTGCTCTGAGTGACAGCCAGCATCCTGGGAGCACAGGAAGGGGATGAGAAACATGGGGACATTTGCAGAGGTAGGGTAGATTCTTCATATAATTTGTCATCCACCTTGCCTTGCTGATATTGCCCTCTCCATACTGCAGAATACAGCTCTGCTGTAGTTTGCCTAACATGGGATGGACCATCTTGAGAGCCCCATATCCCAAGGTCCCAGCGGTAACAGACACAAACCAACAGCTTCTTTTGTTTCTCTGCTGTGCTTCTCAGGGGTGCTTTGCTAATAGAACTTTTCACTGATATACTAAGGTTTCAACATCCTTGGGACAGTGCAAGGAACAGCAGAAGGAACAGTGAAAATGCATTGCCTATAGCCATAATCAAAATCCATGTCTCAGAGGAATTTTCAAAAATTACACATTTCACTGAATGATATACCTCACTCTAGGAACAGCTTCAAGTAAGGAGACAATCATGCTCTCTTGCAGCTCTCCCAGTGTCCCAGTCCTCAGGCACAGCAGCTCAGGCCCACACATCTTGTCAGCCCTCTTTCCTGCTGTTCTGTGCCCCAAACCTGGAAAATAAAAGATGCAGAAAGGGCAAAGGAACTCATCAGCTCAGTTTCCATAGGGGAGGTAATAGAAGGGCAGAGGAAGGGGAGCCCTTATAAATGAATTGTTGTTGGCAGTGTTTGTGCTGCTGCTGCTGCTGCACAGGGAAGATTCTGCCAGCTCTTCCTAGGCTATATTCTTCAGTGGTGAGAAATTGCTAGAGGTCAAAATATGTCATCAGAAAGCCACGCCTGCAAGGGCAGAGGTTTGGTTGTGAGGGGCATTGTGGTATTTGTCCCTCTGTACTTTAAGGGTCTCTAGATTTTGAAAAGCTATAGGTGTGATTCCTTATGATGTTGGACACCCCCACAATATTTAAATTAATTTGGAGGAGAGATGTAGCAATACCCTATGACTCATTCTCCAAGTTTAGGGCATAACCATGATTAATCATTTTCAACACCCTTTGCAATGTATACTGTGATGCCATTTCAGGTTCACCACTTGTGTCCCGCCCAATGGACTGCAAAGTTCCTGATGTAGGAAGATCTGTGCTCTCTGATAGGCAAGACAGGCTCTTGGGAAGGCACTGGAGAATGCCCATTGCAGTAGCTGGGGGGACCTGAGAAAAGTATTTAAGACTTATTTGTCTCAAAATTTTTACTGATGGTGCATTTCTATTCCTGGCATTCTTCTACAACCCTATCATAAATTGAAGATGAGGATGCAGTAAAAGTTATTGACTATTTCACTATATATCTTCATGTAAACAAGAAAAAAAAGTACTTCAGAAATTTCGAACAGTAAAAATGCATATCATTTATTAGCTATTCTAATGAATTGTGTTGCTATGGGAGTTCTGAAAAGCCATAAATTGTCTTCTGGTTTAAGATCAAGTATATTACATTTATGAGGGCTTGTTAGTATCTGTGAGCACAGAATTTCAAATTGCTTTCAGAAAAGGGAGTGTTGAATCTTCAGAAAAGATCTTCAAGGTATGCCGCTTTTGCCAATTCTCTGAAAGGAGAGAAACTGAGGAGCAAGATGGCAATGCAACTTACTCATTTGCTTAAGTCTGAAGAGAAAGAGAGACACAGTCTTGTATTTTGACCACATACATTTCCAGCAATTTTAACATGGAGTCTGGTATGCGCCATTAGCACTAAAGTGTTGTCCTGTCTTAGAGATTCAGGAGGTATAAGTTAGGGCATGGAAATTCAACTCCTAGGTTTAGTTGTGGCTGTCAATTTGTGGAACAGCTGTGTGTCAGAAAACTTCTGATCCTTTCTCTAGAGCAGAAAGCCAACCACATTCTGGGCTACATCAAAGCAGTGTGGCCAGCAGGTCAGTGCAGGTTATTTTCCCCCTCTGGTCCACTCTGGGGAGACCCTGGTTACAGAGTACTGTATCCAGCTTTGGGACTCCCAGTGATAGTGGAGCCCTGGAAAATGTTAAAAATAGTCTTTGAAAATATTGGGCTTTGTGTTTTCTCAGATCACTGCACATATGTAAGCAGTATGATAAAAGATAAAATTGTTAGATGTGGTGATTGTTTAGTAATTAAATATAATTATTATATAACCATAAGAAGAATCATGAGAAACTATATTGGAAATTTAAAGGGGGCTATATTTAGCTGAAATCTGTGTATACAATAGAACAATATAAGTTTAATAATTAACATGAAAGTTATGTAATGATAGAGTATAAAACACGTTCACCTTGAATGTATGGTCGGAATCAGATTTGGGTGGAAACTACCCCGATTCCCAGAGCTCTTGAATAAAAAGCACCGCATACAATCGCTTATGTGATAATGTGTTTTTGAACACTAACACCAGCAGAGGAAGGGTCTGGTCCTGTTGGAGCAAGTCCAGAGGAGGACCACAAAGGTGATCAGAGGTCTTGAGCACCTCTTCTCTGGAAAGAGGCTGAGAGTTGGGATTGTTCAGCCTGGAGAAGAGAAGGTTGTGGGGACGCCTTATAGCACCTTTCAGTGCCTAAAGAGGCCTGAAAGAGAGACAGAAAGGGACATTTTACAAGGGCTTGTAGGGATAAGATAAGGGGTAATGGCTTCAAAGTGAAAAATGGCAGGTTAAGGCAAGATTTTAGGAAGAAATTGTCCACTCCGAGGGGGTGAGGCATTGCCACAGGTCGCCCAGAGACCTCAGGGTGCCCCAACACTGGAAGTGTTCAAGGCCAGGTTGAGTGGGACTTGGAACAACCTGGTCTGGTGGAAGATGTCCCTGTCCCTGGCAGTGGGGTTGGAACTAGAAGATTTTTGAGATGTCTTCCAAAGCAAACCATTCTATGTTTTTCTGATTCTTTGCCTTGTGCTGCTGAACCAGTCTTTCCCACTGAGTGGCCGAGCCCCTTTCCCCTTGCAATTATGATGATAAGAAAATGAAAGAAATAAGAACCATCACTTCATAGATGAACTTATGAATGTTCCAAGTCACCATGTCCAGATGTGCACCGGAATGTGTCATCTCAGGGTGACCAACCATTCCTGGTTGTTTGTCAGCAGATTTCCTTAGGATTTCCAGATAGCATTGGCTGCACTCCAGCCTCACCACCTGGGCAAGAGGCCCAGTACAGATTCCCCTGTTTTCACTACTGCTGTTTTTAATATTTTATTCTTAATTATCCACATTTTCTACTAAAGCAAGTGGAAGATGTATAGGATCAAGCTATGTGTTCTTCAAGCTCTAGAGCTGGAGCACATGTTAAGAATCAGGTACATGGAGAAGTGCTATTCATGCTACAGACCATGAGGGGTGGGCCCTGATAAAGGTATGGTAAAAGAAAAATCAAAGAAGCTTTTTAGGGGCATATTGTGAATTATTGTGAGAGATCAAGGACAAGGAAAGCAGTCCTACTTGAACCACACCTGAAACTGTAGGGGTGAGTCAAGTTCAGAAATTAGGAAGGTTACAGGTCTGTGTTGTTGTTCCTGACCCTGATTCTGAAGGACTTGCTCTCCTGCCATGTTACTGTCCAGCAACAGCAAAGCTGTCTACCTCAAAAAGGACTGATGCTTCTCCCTTGTTTCCTTCAGGGAGCACCACTTCTTAAGTGAAGAGACAGAAAATTTAATATCACCCTGTGTAATTGTCATTCTTTGGAATTATAGGCAACAAACATGGTCTGAATTAATTCCTCATCTGGATGTCCATCTGGATTTCTAGGAGGAATACAAACTCTGATTGTAACAGATCAGCTGGGAAATCCAAATTCTAATTTTATATTTCATTAAGATGTATGTTCTCTCTGATGCCTGGACCAAAGCTTTGTCTCTTTCTCTCTGATTCTTTGAATAAGAAAGTTCTTATTCAGTGCTTATCATCCAGTCAGAGCTGTACATCTCAAAAATCACATTTTCTGGTGTGCTTGTCATGTTAAAGTGTCATGGAAATAAGAATAGTTACTGAATGACAGGTCAGGAAATTCATTCTGGACAAACAAAAAATTTCCTTTTTTTCTTTAGAGATGGGACATGCTGAGACATTCGAATCCTTGTAAGTAAGGAGCACTCAAACATACTATTTTCTGCCTATGTCATGTTTGAATCTTCCCATACTGAAATGATCCTGCCTAAGCATTATGGTTCATATGGCAGTGAGTTCCTACACTTCACTTACCTGGCTGGAAGCACTGTCAACAACGTTATGGATGAATAATGTAACAAACTTGAAACCATGCCCTCTGGCAAAAAAAAACAACAACTTTCCAAGGCAAATGGCATGAATCATCGATAAAAATGTTTAGAATATTTAAAAGTATGCCTGAAACCACCCCTGCATAAGCTCCCTTTAGCAAATCAGAAACTACAGTAGGATTATGAAAGCTAGGCCATGGGCCTAAGTTCTTCAAAGCCGGTTGTTACTGACTGCTACTTAACTAGATGACACCAAAATGACTTGTCAAATAGGGAAAGAAACTAGGGAAAAACTGGCATTAACTGAGGTCTTCATGCCTGCACCCTTGTTCCAGGATAGAGAGCTAAGGAGCATAGAAACTTGGTGGTTGGTGCTTTCTGGTGTATTTTGATGGCCATGGGCATTGCTGAGGAACTCTAATAGCCCAATAAGCCTCTGTTTCTCATGCACATTTCTACATGTGAGTTCTGCTGGCAAGGGATGAATTCTACCAGGTATCAGGCTTCACCCTGAAAACTGAAGAGGCTGAACTCATGTCTTTGATCTTGCTTTGCCTACCATCCTTGCAACACTGAATAAACTGGTATGTCGTGGTTATCTGTAGGATGAGACCAACAAGACTGCACGAGTGGCTGGGTTTTTCTAAGCACTGTATTTCTGAAAACCAAGAAGAGAAGCAAATACCTTCTCTCTGTACTGTGCACACTCCTGCCTTTGAGGAAAGGAAGAAAGAAGAGTCAACACAGCACCCACTTGATTAGATAAGCTTATTTTACTATCAAAATTATTCAAGTCATGATAATGTTATACAATCACATTAAGGAAAATATTGTTCCTATTTCAAAGACTGTCTCATGAGGATGATCAGTTGTAAAATCCTCCCTGTGCTTTTTTAAGGGAAGCTACCCATGAAAGAAGGAAGAAGCAAGGAGTTAGCTGCACTAGTGGCTGGCTGCAGCCCTGTTGTTCTCCAGGAGGTGAAGAGGTTGGCAGTGGGGACTATTGTTTTCTGTGCTCTAAAGGGACACTGAGCATGATGTGCTAACCTGGAGAAGCTATACCTGCTTTCACATATACTTTATCAGCAGAAAATTTTGAACAATTTTCCTGATGTTTGAAATTATGGAGAAAATGTCTTGCTCATTCTGAATCTGTGGAACGTGCACAGTAATGTGCCTATGTTGGGCAGCTCATGGCTGCTACACAAAAGCTTCCTCTTCCCTTTGCAGCACAGTTGAAGCATGATGCTATGGTGGAAAAAGGCACTGGTGTAGATGGAAGTTCCAGCAATAAATATTGGATATTCTTTTTACCTTGCCCAGAAGAGGAGGTGAGTTTAGGTGTACTTCTTGAGGCATGTGGAAAGCACTTCATTACAGCACCAGTACCCATCATCATAAAGTTGCAGCTTTAGGCAGCACTTTTTTCTTGACGCTCATAATTCAAAGCTACAAAGAGTTTTTTTAGACTATCTGACAACAGTAGCAAAAGCTTAGCAGGGGCAGGAGCCCTTAGATGCCCTAGAGCTTTCTTTTGAGAAGGAAATAAGAAAGGCGTCATGTCCCGAGCTCCTTGTGTTTGGTGATTTTCCTGACCTTGCAACACAGTCCAAGAGAAGAAATATCAGCTGTGTCCATCTGCAAGATAGCATTAAAAGAAACAACATTTTTTGACATATATAGGATGCAAATTATTTTGATACTTGTCAGTAGTAATGCTGTGTCCCTGTGATTCCACAGTCACTCTTCTTTCCAGGTAAACAGGCACAATCTCTGCACGTGTCTGCAGACAGGAACTGATTTTCAGAATGTGGGATAGGCCTTGTACCTTCTATAAACAGATATGTATTTTACTAGAGTTGATTTGATGGGATTTGCATCAGGGCTTGTGCTGTTGGGTCAGTACTGAAGCAGCACTGTCCACTTTGATGTCCTCCTACTCTGGCCTCTGGGGTTTCAGAACAAATTAGTGCATCTCGTCAGCTGGGAGAGATGCTGGGCCAGAGTTCTGTGGGTGGATTTCCTCCCAGCTGCTCTGGAGCTGATATCTTGTGAAATTTGCTGAGTCTCTGAACTGTGCTTGAATAGCTGTGCTAAGAATGACTAGTAAATTCTAGGCAAAAAGTACAAGTGAGGAATCCCCCCCAGTCCCCAGAGTTACAGGGCTGACAGCAATGAGTTCATCATGTCAATGCACTTCATCTAAGCAGAATTTATTCTTTTTTTCTCATCTGGGCATGAGAGAGGCTCAGGTTTTTTCTGTTTGTGTAAAAACTGTGTCAAAGCCAAAAGAAATGAAGACTGCACTGCACATTAAGTGTGTTGGGCTGCATGTGGTTGCATTTGGAATGTGACCACACGTGCATTCATGCTCTGAATACTGCCCAGCGTGCTCCTTCTTCTGCCAAGAAGCAGCTAGAAACAAATTTTTTCTTGGGTATTGTTTTTTTTAATCATACTGAAGACATGTGAATGGCTTCTGAAAATATTTATTAAATCCCATTGCAGTGGGACAATGAAGTTTTTCAATGCCAGTGGGACACTGCATGAACAAAGCAGCTGTGGTGGAGCAGAGGATCAACATCTCCAAAAGCTGGAAGCCCAGGCATTCTGTCCTCTCCAGAATTAAACTGTACTCCAGACTGGTAATGTACAATTAGGACATAATTCCACATTTTCATAATTTCCCTTTTCTAGCATGTTACATGTGCTTGTTCTGCAGTCCTTGCTCAAAAGCAACATATGTGCAAAACAGATTCAAAGAGCAAGAGTTTCCTTCTCCTAACTGTACTGTAGCAGATGGCTCCTTTGGGATTTTCATGCACAAAATGCAACTGAATACACTGGGGTCCTATCTCATGTCCCCTGCACATCCACAGGCTAGGAACAAAGAAGGAAGATGGAATGTGATTGCTCACTGCAGCTCTGACTGCCTTGTGCTTCACTTGTGATGATTCATGAGGTCTCTCTTGGTGGTACAGTTCTAATCTAGGGGTTCCAGACAAAACCATAAATACAGGCATTTGGACAGCTGACCCCATAAGGAGAGGTGATAATCTCCAGTGCCATGGCAGAAATTGCCAACTGCTTCTTTTTTTTTTTTTTTTTTTTGGTGGAGAAACCATGCATATAAACAATGCTTTGTTTGATGACAAAAGCATTTAGAAACATGCCCAACATGACAACAGTGTTCAGCATGTTAAAATAATCTCCTTCTATTCAGTAGCTTGGCACAGATCTCCTTACCTGCTGCATCAGGTCACATCAGAGTGTGCTGCCTGACATGGTGTGGCACAGGGTGAAAGCACCTGACACAGCACTGCCTCTCTCCAGCACAGAGACGTGCACTGGATGCTCAGGCAACAACTGGTGCAGTTATTAAATCCTCTCTGTTACCTGCAGTTAGGCAAATGACCAAATTCTCTGAAGAAACTTCATTTAATAATAAATTGTTATTTTTGTGCTGACTTGAGGACAGGGTTTTCTTACAGGGCGTCTTCCCTGTCATTGCATCAGAAACTCACATTGGGCTGTTGAGGGCTGATGCAGAGCTGAGTGCTGCAGAGACAGCCCAGCAGTGAGTGCGGGAAGCACACACACACTGCAGGGTGTGCAAGGCCATTCCCATTGATTTAGGTATAGTCCCCCACAAAAATATTAACATGGCAGGTATAAAACTTAAAGCTTCATGGCTATCCACAGATATTGAGAGATTTGCACTTACTTCTTAAACCATAATGTTAAACCATTGCAGAAAATAAATTTTCTGAAAAGTGGGCTAAGAGGGCACCTTTCAAAAATAAAAAGCTTGGGAAACTCATTGAGATAATGAGCTGTAGGTGATTAACCCAATCACTGTTGAGGTCACCAGAAGTATTAGAGCCATAATCCCATTGATTTAGATTATTGTATAGTTTTGTATTTCAGTAACTTCTAGGTTGTATGTTTTTATGTTATGTCTTACTCTTGCTTAATGGTGTGTAAGCCCTTGCCGGAAATCAAGGGTGAATATTGCTCAAACAAAGAAGATTGTATCTGCCCTTATCACATGAAGTTATTTGCAGACTCTGTAAAATTTCAAAGTCTAGAAACTCTGGGGAAATTGTAGTGAGATTGGAAAATACGAAAAAGGGTGCTCCTGCTGTCCTGAGGCCCTGTGTATTTGCCTCTCCTGGCAGCGTGTGTGAATCGCTGCACAGCTCCTGCTGCCAGCCCTTGTTCTGTGCTCTGGAGGTCATGAAAGGAAGTTGTTATTTTTCTAATCATGACCACCATGTTCAGAGCAGGGGAAGAACAAAGATGGGGAGCCATTGCAGAGCTAGTGTTGGGCATAGAGCAATGGCTCTGATGACTATTTTACATTGAAGAATGAATTGAGGCTTCATAGCTGGAAGCTGGAAGAGGGTTGTGGCAGAATTGCTCTGAAAGCCTGAGGAGACCTAGTGACTGAATGCACATGTAAAGCAGAGTAATGATGCAGTCTCCATGGCAGCATCTCAGAACTGTACAGTAATATTTTGAAATGTAATATAGATTCTAATTTTTCAGTCTTAACCCATCAAATCAGTTTTACTATAAATACCCACGCTATCCAGTCTCCCAAAGAACTAAGGCTGACAGTTATTTTAAGCCTGCCCAACCAAAGACAAAAATGCAATTTACATTCCCTGCCAAAATACACTCACTCCTTCAGTTAGGAGAACAGAAGGATTTTGATTTTAGGCAGGCAAAATCAAGGAAATATTGAGATTACAGGAGGAACACGATCTCTACTTCCTCATACATCTGGATTACGGCAACCTTCAATTGCCAATACCTGAAAACACTGAAACTCTGTGGACAGGTAGACAGGAAAGCTTCTTACCATGACTGGCTACACTACCAATCAGCTCAGGGCACAGAAGGGCTGAATCTCTCTGAAGCCACCAGTGTTCACCATGGTGTATAACTCAGAACACATCTGAAAAGAGAGTGGCTGCTATTTGCAGACAAAAACTACAGGCTTAAATAGACACCTAGTGAAATAAGCCCCAAGCACTCTGCTGAACCCACTAGTGTCTCAGTGTGTGCCTTTGTGTCTGAGGAAGCAGATGCTGCTCCCAGGTAGCTGGGAGCAAGTGTGAACACCCAAGGGAGCTAGTGAATGTCCTCAGTGATGGTTGTCTGGTCTCCATAATAACAGCTGGATTCCATTCAGCATAACAGCTTGATTGAGAAAAGATGCTCTAATGAATACCAGTTGTGATCTATGTCTCCACCTGACTTCATCCTCTGTTGAGGCAATTCACAATGATTTTATGAGAGCTGCTGAAAAGTTGTCAAAGTTGTTGATTATCAAAGAATGGCAAGGGTGGGGATGGTTAATGAGTTTGTATTGAACAGTGTCGGACCTGAGTAGGATGTGAATGGTATGGGGCAGAATAAGGGGTGGAATGTGCAGGTTTTGGCTGGGGTAGAGTTAATGTTCTTCACAGTAGCTAATATGGAGCTATGTTTTGGATTTGGCTGAACAGAGTGCTAATAATACAGAGATGTTTTGGTTATTGTTGAGCAAGGTTTACACAGAGCCAAGGCCTTTTCTGCTTTCCTACTACAACTCCGGCAAGGAAGCTGGGGTTACATGGGATGTTGGGAGGAGACACAGCCAGGACAGGTGACCCAAAACTGACTGAAGGGATATTCCAGAGCATGTGGCAACACTCTCAGAACATAAAGTGAGGGGAAGAAGGAGGGTGGGGAGGACATTTGGAGTGATGGTGTTTTCTTCCGAAGTCACCATTACACTGACAGGGCCCTGCTCTCCTGGAGACGGGTGAGCACCTGCCTGTCCCTGGGAAGCAGTGAATGAATTCCGTGGTGTGCTTTGCTTGTGTGTGTGGCTTCTGCTTTCCCTATTAAACTGTCTTTATCTCAACCCATGAGTTTTCCAGCTTTTCTCCTTCTAATTCTCTCCCCAGTCCTGCTGCTGTGGTAGTGAGTGAGTGTCTCTGTGGGACTTGGTTGCCAGCTGGGGTAAAACCATGAAAAAAGTTATCATTGCAAAACATGCCTTTATTCATCACTGTGCAAATGTAATTATTATGCAAAGAGCTATAACTCATTTTGAAGTTATTTGAATTTGTGGTATAGCTCTATATGCACATGCTGCTGGGTCTGAAATATTTGCTTGATCATCCCAGACTAGATTTTCTAACCTCACTCCCATTTTTCACCTTGTGTGCAGAGCACTTGGATATCTTAATCCTGGACTGCTCTTACAGACTGGCTGCTTTGAAGACCAGATATGAAAAAGTTTGGACAGACATAAAGTAGTGTCCCCTATAAACATCAGAAACTCAGTCTTATCCTCTGATGGAAAGCAATGGGCTACAATCTGCCAGTCAGGCATGACAGCTCAGACCCATGCTAGAATTACTAATTTAAAAAAATGAAGTTACTCGTGCTCTTGGCAAGTTACATATATTGCCATCTGTAGTAGCAGTTACATAAGTGGTGCCAGGATTTCTTTAGGAATTTAGAGCACTTTATTCTTTCCAATACCCAGAGAAACATTAAGGTGTTGCTAGCAGCTTTGTTGCTAATTACATTTACAACTAAAGAAAAAAAAAGTATATATAAGTATATATGAGATAATTGCAAGGACTGTCAGATAAATAAGAGAACAATCAATAAACAAGTATTTCTAACAGTTGTCTCTGTGGAAGCTGGAAACTCTGATTTTCAAATGGAGATACCAACTCGGGGATGCAGGTGCTCTGCTAGCTTGCAGATAAATGAGAAAGAAGGGTTTGGCAGATACTTGTCTGTGTGAGGTGCTGGGATTCAGTCTGCCCAGAACCAAGCTGCAGCCATCTCTGGATAAAACATGGCATCTGGGTAAGAAAGAGCAGGAAATTGCACAGCGGTTTCAAGACAGCGTGGCAATCATTGCCAAAATTCAGGGACCCAGTGTTGGCCATGATGCTTTAGAGGATGTCCCTTGGTCTCCCAGAGGTCCCAAGTTCTGTCTGCTGGCCCTGTGCAGGTGCTCCAGCCCACTGGCACCCTGTCCCAAGCCCAGGTAAGGAGGCAGGAGGGGTGAAATGCAAGTGCAGGGTGAAAAGTGAAGACAGCCTGATCCTATGGAGGTCACTGACTGGGATGTGGGGGCAGCACAGATAACCAGAAGCACCAGGTGACAGCTTTTACCTGAGGGGAAAGAAGAGAGGAGGAAGAGGAGGAAGAAAGCTCATGGTACTGCATTTAAACGTGAGCCAAATGCTCACCCACGGTCATTTTCAGGCAGAAAATTTAGATGTGGTCTTCAGTCTTTTCTATTTGTACCACAGATGGTGAATATATTACCCAGCTTGTCCTATTTTTCAGCTGTAAAGTAGAAAAATAGTGACTGTAACTTTTCTGCACATATTCCTACTTTTGCAGAGGCTCCTGGTGCAGGTGTTGATTCTCCCCAAAATCTGAGCTGATTGGGAGCTACAGTCACACCCTTAGGGATGGAAAAAGTGAGGCATATTGGAAAGTGGGAAGGTCACCATTTCAAAAACAACTCCATGTCCCTCCTGCTTCATAATAAGCCTAATTTTTAAAATCTTCTTTCTCTACAGGGGTTGATTCTACCTTGTTATTTGAACAGATTCTGGTATCATCAAGTACAAATGTGGAACCCTTGGCATTACCATTCTATAAATTCTTTTAAAATGTGTTCTTAATTAAAGACAAAAAAGATTTTTTTCTCTTTATATCTTAAGATCATATCTCTGACATGTTTTGTAATTAAATTATATATAGCAGAAACAATGATTAATTAGAAAAAAATTACAGGTTTATGCCTTTCTGTATAAAATATTAAAAACTCTGCAGTGAGCAAAGATGTTTCATAGTTCCAGAAATATGATTATATATTATTTCTTACTCTTCAGGTCAGTCTAGAGAATTAATATGTTCAGTCAGAAAAGTCAGTCAATCAAAGCAAACCTTAGCTCCCACCTTAACATTAAAACCTAAAAAAGAGTTGAGTTAAAATAAGCAGGCACACCCTAGAGGTAAGTATGAAATGCCACAGTTTCATATGGGATTGAGTTTAATATGATAATATCATATGAAGTACAATGCAGAAAATACCACTAATAATAATTTTTTAAAAAACCCTTTTCCAAAAAGTGCTGCCCATTTTGTGTCTATACATATATTAGGAAGGGATTTATTCATGAAAGAAAAGCAGTAAAAATTTTTTCTGGGTTTTAGTTGTTGAAAGAATTCAAGAGAGACAAATATGTGCTTTTTTGGTTGGCAGGGGCTTTTCTAATGTGTGATATGTGAGCCTCAGAGAACTGTTTATTTTAGGACAAGTCAAGGACTGTTTCACAGGGAGTCACTTTTTATTTTGTTTTATTCACTTCTCTCTGGAGAGATGTCAGGCCAGGCAGGACTCCCGTTCTGTGGCTGCTGCTGCCTCGTTGCAAACTGGCTCCCAGCCCACAGCACCAGGCACCATGGCTGTGCCATTGACCAGCCTGTGCCATTGGGCCCCCTCATTAATTCATGGAGCTTAAAAGTCTCTTTTCCAGACACCAGCTGTTTCAGGCAACCCCTCTGGGCCCCTTTGGCGATGGTGTTGTGCACTTCCCCGTACGTGTCCCTCTGCCCTCCCTGCCAAGAGAGGAGGTGATGTTGCAGTGTGTCGCCATTTCCTGTCTCACCTATCCCATCCCCCTCAAGGATGCCAACCTTTCCCCCTCCCCCTTTGTCCTCCTGCCTGGCACCTTCCAGCAAGGTGTTGAGTGATTGGCAGATGCCCCCCAGGCCTGGGCTCATTGGTTTGTCCCAGCGTCCACATCCCCTGACCCTTCCCCTGCTCACACCTGGTTGGCCCTCACCTGTCCGTCCCCTCCCCCTGTCCCCGGGGCTTAAAAAGGACACGAGACCATGCAGTCGGGGTCTCTGCTGTGTCTCTGCCGTGGTTCGGTCTCTGCCTGTCTGGCTGGAGCTGATACCACATTCAGAGGTCTACCATGCTACAATAAACTCTGGATCTAAGCTACACGGCAGAACCCACTCCTTTCTCTTCACCGTCTGAACCTTTTCCACGAAAGGTAAACTGAGTTCCTATTTTGCCTGGACTTGTTCTGAGCGCCCAGCTGCAGCACCTAGCCAGCCAAAGGCATCTCTGGGGTGAAAGACACCACAGCTGCCGCCTTTGGTCCAGCAGCGAAGCCAGACGAAGCCAGGCAGGACACACCCCGAAACATTCGGGGCTTAATATTTAATAAGGTGAGGTGCTCCAGCCCTCTCCATCCCTCCTGCAACCACCCTCTGCCCTTCGCACAAACCTCTGACACTCCATGTGGGCCCATCTCTGCTGCCCTGTAGCTACAGCCAAGCACCCTTTGGCCATAGCACTGTGGGCAACACAAGAAATTCCTCTTGCTTCCAGATGCATACAGGCTTTCCTGGTGAAATCAGTCATTGTCCACAAGTTTCCTACAGACCCAGGGTGCCTGGCTCAAGTATGAGTTGCATTTATGGTTTGTGTATTCCTGCTTTGGGCTTTGGGAACAGCCCAGGGAGAATTGGCTGTGTTTGGAATTCCATGTCTCTGGTGGAGATGCAGCGTTCAGGCATTAATTTGTTCTGCATGAATTTGCACAGGAGGCAAGCACAGAGGTCAGATTCTGCCACGTTGAATCATGAGGGCCTCTTAGTTCTGCCTGCCTGCCTGCCTGCTGATCAAGGTTAATAAGAGCTGGCAAGCTCCAGAGGCCCAGTTACTCTGCTTTAAAATCTTTCAAAGGCAACACAGAATACCAAGAGTAAAATCGTCTGTGTTGGTCTCACTGGAGCTACATTTGCTTGCCTCAGTTGTCAGTTTATCTATTAACAAGCAGATAAACCTGTTGCTGAAATAAACCACCTTTTGTATATCAACATTAATTTAGGCTGAAACTGCATTTAAATAGGGATCAAAAGCATTTTACTAACAGACTGCTGACTTGTGTTGCACTTTCTATATTGCACCTTCAAATCTGCAGTGCAAAGTTTTAGAATTGAATAAAATCTCATTCTGCTGTTGCTGATAGCAGACACCCTTGCGACATGAGGTCTTCAGAGATCAGTCTTCCCTTCACAATAATGCTGCAAAAAATCTGTAATTAAACAGAATTCTTGCTCCATCAAATAAGTTTACACAGCAACATCTGCGATTTCGTATGGCTCAAAAAGACAACCCTGTGCTTCACACCTGAGCTGAGCTCCTCAGAGCCTGCATTGCTGAGCTGCAGCCCAGTGACCCAGGCCATATTCTCACCATGACAGCAGTATCCAAGTTCAAGAGCCCCATATCCATTCCCTGTGTCCTGCTCAAGCCCCTAAGCTCTTGCTACTGAGGTTTTTGGTGTTCAGCTACTGCCCATGCCTAAAATACCTTCCTTGGTACATGGCTGTACATCTCCATGCTTATCTCACTTCTGCACTTGGATTAGAAATCAGAATCTCTCAGTTTAATCTCCATGAACTATGCATCCACTGCCTGGCAGAGCTAGTACAGATAACTGCTGCCCTGAGGGCAGGATAAAATTTAGGTTGATTAAATTTCAAATCAGTAGCAGTTTTGCTGAGTGAAGAATAGGGAGGAATCATCCACATTTTCTAGAGACTGTAACAACAATTTTAGTATTGTCTGTGCTTTAAAAGAACAAGTCCATTGCCTGCTCTGAAAAGGATGGCTCAGATGTTAAAGTCCAAAGTGCGTGCTGAGCTTTGAATACTGGGTTTGCATTGAAATGCCTTTCAAGGGTGAAAATTAGATTTCTGTCACCCCTTCTCAACATTTCTGCCTAGGAGAATTCTCCTCCTCAGCCTACTGTCTAGCAGGAATGCTGCTGGGAGGTGTTTCAGAGTCCCAGTGCACTGCAGCAGAGTCCACCCAGTAAAGCCAGCCAGGTCTTGCATCCAGAGGATGGAGAAGATAGCAGCAAAAATACCATGTGGGAATTCCCAACAGAGTACCTAAGGGCCAGCTGCCCTCACCCTGACACCAAGACAGGGCAAGAGGATAATCCTCTGTGCTTCATGAGGCTGCAAGGTGTATTTTCACCTGCTGGGCAGAAATAGCAGCAGCAAGTGATTGCAGCAATGATGCTCTGGGGGAGGGGATTCGTGCTGCTGGGTCAGCTGCTCGTCACTGACCAGCTGCTCCGCCAGTGGGCTGCCTGTTGGCTCTCAGATGCTGATCTAAAAGCAGGCATTTGAACCCCAAACTGTTTCATGTTGCAGCATTCCCAGGCACTGCCATCACAGCAGAGGCTCTGCAGCAATGTCAGTCTGTGTGGGAGGGAGCAGGGGGCTGCTTTGCACTCGATGTTAATGCTTTTGCTTAAGCATAATCCAGCTGAAGGTCTTTTCAGTACAGCAGAGTTCAGTGGAGGACTAGCTGAGTGTGCTGGTTCAGAGGGCACTAATGCAATTGTGTGATTAATTCAGGTCTGCTCTCAGTGGAGATGGGCAGCAGGCACAGCCACTCCTGCAGTGCTCCCTGTGTCTCACCAGGATGACTGCTGGCCTCTGAGAGAGCCTTCAGAGCAGGCAGGAGTCACTGCCCAAGGGTAAACAGTGAATGCTATGATGACACTCAGGTTTGAAAGACAGTCACAGTGGAACAAATGAGGTAATTTCTTAATAAATATTTATTTCAAGGAAACATATTTGGCTTAATCCTTTTTCCACTAATGCTAATAAAAGTTATGCATTGACAAAAGGCACTGCAGCATTTGTAACGGATTTTGACATCTGTGATGAAAGGTTCTAAATAATAGCTAAGGATTATGTATTCCTCAGTGGGAACATGAGTTAGCCTGCTGGATAAATTAATAAACACATTGTTATGTAAGTATGGTAAAATGTTGCTGATGCTTCATGATTAAACTTGACATGCTGACAAAAGGAAGCTGAGGATTTGGTTCATTTTACTTTATTTTATTTTAAATTTTTAAAAAAATATGAATTTTCAAAATTTTGATACTTGTAAGCCTTGCTTGAAAAATCTTCAAGTAAGTTCAGTTAAAAGGCATTAAATTTCCGAATGGACACAACTATATTCAGCTCTATTTCACAGGTAGAGAAATTGAGGCATGTAGGAGATCACTGAGACTTCAATGTCGTGGGATCTGTGAACTATAGGCTGCACCCCTGGTCATTAAAAAGTACAGAAAGATATTTCATTGTTTTAATCATGCAAAAATCTCAAAATTATCTCACAAAAAGAAAGGGGCCTACCTGGTGTAAAAATGTCAGAAAGCAGATATTCTTCAGGTTTTGATGTTTAATAATTGCCAAGATTTACCATGCACTCATCGTGGTGTATCTTATATTTTACCCTAGATATCACCATGAATGCTGCAAGCATGGGAGATCCCAGGGGGCTTTTTTGGCTGTGTGGGTGGACACAGGTCCCTGGCTCAGGGGGTTTCACCATTGATCCCACCCAGCTGTGTTTGCCCTTGGACACACTGTGCAGCATTGCTGGCAGGTGCTAAAGCCTGTGCTTGCACTCCAGCCCCAGCACTGCAGCTCTGCCTAGTGCTGCTGTGATTAAGCCAAAGACCTTTCTTTCTCTCTTCTTTCATTGAGATCCCTGACCTGATCACAAGTATTTGTACAGTGGTCCTCATACTGGCACTTGAGAATCATTTAAATACCCCTCATGATCCCAACACTGAATTCTCTAGCACCTAAAAGTGATAACTGTTGATAACACATTTACCAGCATTAGATTGTGGTACATAAGAGATTGATGTTTGCTACTAAATGCTGGAGAGTCTAGTATTGAGTATTTATAACAAATCATGTTTTTCTATATTTGTAAATACTATGATATATTTATAAAAAATAAAATTAAAATTTTCATGGAAGTAGTTCTTTTACTGGGTGCAGCCTACACCACTTCAGCAAGGAAGCCCATAGCAATGACTAAGTGAAATTAGTTATCACCAACTTCCTGTGCTTTTGTCTGAGTCTGTATTGTATTTTCTGCACTTTCAGCAACTCCAATTATTCTCCTGGACTTGGACAAAGTAAAGATTAAAAGATCAGTTTTCAGTGAGTGATAGTTCCCTTCAGAGCTGAAGGGGATTTGGAGTTTGTGTTTTGTCTTTTTTTTCCTTCATTTTTCCTTCAAATTTAATGATCTGTAACTGAAAGAGTTTAGCACTCTACCTTCTGTTCTGTCCTGCTCTGCAAAGACTACCTTTGGTGTCCATGCAGTAAGCTGTCAGCCTTTTCAAAGGGTTTTTTTTGTAGAAGCTTTATACAATGCGAATGTACTTTTGTCTACAAGGTCACCTTGCAGAAGGTGACAAAAAACCAGTCACATTAGAAAAGAATGTCCTTGGGAAATAAGGTCTGTCTAGGAGTGGTGCTCAGGGATCTGCTCGTTCCCTGTCTTTCCGAACTGTTTTATCCACTTAGATGACTCATGAGGACAAGGACTGTCTCATACCTAGCACAGGCAGTGCCAGTCTCAGCTGAGTCAAGGGCTCCTCCATACTGGAGGCAATAATGTGCTGTTGGAGCCTGCTAGCTATGAAACAGCTCTGAGATCAATCAGGTGGATAACTAATCTTCCTTTTCCTCTCTTAGATACAGATAATGCAGATTCTGCCTTCCATTGCTGCTCTGGTATTAGTAGGAAGATTTATTTAATACCACAGGAAATTAAGCCAAAGATGAGACTGAAACTCATTTCAACATAGTGAAGACTTTGATACTTCTGCAAGTCTCTTATACTTAAGGCTTAAAGCACAAAGAAAGGGAGATGTCAGTGTCATGGGCTGGCACCTCCAGCTCGCACTGCATTTGCTTGGAGGTAAGGAAGTAAAAAACCGAGGGTGGGATAAAACTGAGCATTTCTGTGCTGTCTCTTTACAGGAGAGAGGGATGCCTTCCAAATGCATTTTGTCTTCATCTCACCGTTGCAATCAGTGGTGTCAAGTGTGGAAAGAGTGTCTGGCACAGCTGGAGATGCCTCCTGGAGGTCAGAGCCTGTGGGTGGCTGCAGACAGCAGCCTGGCTTTGTATTGGCATTTAAACAGGTCCTGCCTTAGGTGTGGGGTGTGAGAAACTGGACCAAAATCAGCCAAGAACAGTGATTCCCTTCTCATGGTACAGCAGCTACTGTGCAGCTTGCTTCCCTGCGTCATACCCTCTTTATTCCTTTCCAAAATGACTGCAGACAGGAAGCAATTGCTTAAGAAATATTGTCAGTAGGATAATCTCTGTGCTACTGACCTTCTCCCAGTCTTGGGAGGCCTATCGAGCCTCCTGCTCGGCCCTGCCAAGCGCGACATCAGCCTGCGTGAGATCAGTGTCTTCTCCACCCAGCCCGCGATGCTCCTCTGCCATTATCACCACTCTCCATTCCCCCCCTCCGTGTCCTCCCGTCTCCCACCCCCCGTTCCCCTGGAACCCCCATCTGGGCTCGCCCCTGTCCCGCTCCCGCTGCGCCGCTGCCGCGGGCCGGGCTCATCCCGGCGGCTCCGCGGCCTTTGGAGCGCCTGGAGCGCCGGGTGTGCGCTGGGAACATGTTCCCCTGCACGAGGCAGCGCAGCCGCAGCCTCCCGTCAACTTTTGACCCTTGCTTAGTCCTCTGCCATCCCTGGCAGAACCCAGGGCACGGTTATACGCCTGGGTTTAGTTACCGGCGTCTGGAGATGCAGGGAACAGTGTTGCAGCTCTGATTACACTTGCATGGAAGAAAAATACTCTTAAGGCAACAGCTGCTATTTTCTTTTTTCTTTTTCTTTTTTCCTAGGCTGTTTCTCTCTTTATTATTGTTATTATTATTATTTTTTTTTTAATTTGTCATTCGGTTGCTACTGAGGAGCCAGGTGTGAAAGGCTATACATACCCCTTGAGTAATACAGCATGGTGCTTCCTGAGCTGTGTGAGAAGTCCCTGTCAAGGATAAAGGCAAGGAAGAGCACAGAAACAGAGAAAGGTGGTTGCAGTCCTTTTAGGGGAGAGGATAAAAGGCAGAAGCAGCATGTCCACATGTCTAACCTGGAGATTTAATGACAGAAATGATGCCTTCCCTGAGCCCAGCAGAAGAAAAATTCCTCCCCAGCCGAAAGCTACACAGAACACTGTCCATTGCTTTGCTCCTACTAGTAAATAGATAAAAATTACTTTCCAGTGAGTTCCAGTGCAACCTTCAGTGCTTCAGTCAGTGCTTTGCTTTTCCTATTTCCAGCACTGCTGTTGTGCTGTAAACAATTTATAAGCTTCAAAGCCTTGCCTAGTAAATATTTTCTAAGAATTATTCTTTCACACAATATATTTGTAACACAATCATTTTCTTAACAGCTCCTGTCACATTATTACATCAACCTCAGTAAGTGACTCCTTTGAAAAGCTTCTCACACGAATTTGAGTAATTTCATGAAGTTTGGTGGTGCTCCTTTATCCTCCTCTCCTTGGTTCTTTCCCCTGTTTAACCAGAGCATTAATGGGGAGGCTGAAGCCCAGGTAAGGTGTCTGTCTGCTTCAATCTTTGACAGAGGATCGTGAAATCCTTCCTGCAAACAGCAGTTTGAATACATGCCCCCCCAGTAACAGAAACCTCTTCTAGCTGCTTCTTTCTTGGACTCCAGTACAGCTTCCCTTAAAAGCTGCAGCTTCTTAGCTATTGTGAGTGCTGACAAGCAAAAGTCATGAAGATGTGAACATCCCTAGTGTGTGGAAACGCAAATACCCCTTCTTGAGGGAGGCTAAACCAAGAAATGGCACCCATGCCTCTCCTCACCTGGATTTAAAGCCTAGGTGGCCACCAGTCTCTCCTGTGCTTGTGTCAGGAACAGCAAGCCACAGTTCCCTCAAACCCAGGGGTATCCTGGTGTTCCCCAGGGGCTGCCACTTGCCATCAATGAGAGAACAAGCTCAGATTTCATCTGAAGCCAAATCTACAGGATGTTTCTTGCTGTTACAGAAGACAGAAATCTCCAGATTCCCCAGAATATCACAGATCCAAACAGCTTTCTATTTACAGTTGCTTGATTTTGGAGGCGAGGCTGACTCAGGACTTTGTGTGCTTGACTTGGCAAAGCCCACCAGCTTGCACCAGCCTCAGCCTCTGAATATTTGCCTGCTTCACTTCAGACATGTATCCCTGCAATGCAGATTATAGAGAGGACACACTGTTACTTATTTCTTCTCTCCTGGAAAAATATTTTCCTTTCGTATAGTTGAATGGCATCTAAGTAAACATTTGTTGTATTTTTGTGTCATTCTGAAACACAGGTTGATTCTGCAGAAAGAGCAGCACATAGCATTCAGTGTTTGAATTGTCTATTTCACTCTATCCAGACTCCATAGCCTTAAAACAAATGTGCCACATGACAGCATAAACTCACTGTGGAGAAATAAGACTAATTCTATTTACTGAGTTGGACAAATGGTGTTTACAAAGTAATTGTTTGATTCTTTTAATTTCTTGTCATATCCTGTTCCATGTAAACTTGATATCCTATTTTTTAAAGGCACAGGTGCCACAACTTTAATGACTGTGACACAGTATCTCACTACCCTGAAAAAAAATCAACAAAAAAGTTTGAAGCTTATTGTCAGCTTTCATGAGAGAACTTGCAGATAGAGCAGGAAAGTGCAGTCAGGTTCAGGAACCTGATGAGGAATACAGAGAAATGTTAAATAAATTATTACTTATGCATTATTAAAAATAAGTCACACTTCTATAGCTCCTCTCAGATAATGAACTCAAATCCATTTATTATTCATTTTACAACTCCATGTAGGTGAAGGAATTATGCCATGTTGGTTTTATGAGCAAAGAGCTGAGACTTTGTAATGTGATGTGTTTAAAAATGATGTAATACCTGGGAATTTTCCCCAAAGGACATTCCAACAGGTAAGTGAGGTAGACAGGCTGGGTTAGTTTTTCAAGTTTTAGCATCTGTAGCTGGGACCGTGTGTCTGTCTGTCCTGGAGTTGGTTGGAGTCTGGTCCAGTGGGGTCTTCAGATTTGCTCAGTGGGGTACTGACCCAGCACCTCTAACGCCATAGGACTCCATGGGCTGTCAAACTCATCATCCTGAAACTTGGAGTTGCTAAAAAGACAAGTGCAGTGCTGTGACTGAATGCTGAGGATTCCTGTCACTGTTGTTGAAACCTGAAAAATCATAGTGCTGCACAGCAGGGGCAAAAAATGCCATAACAGAAATGCTGATTTAACTCATGGATGGGGAGCTGCAGCTGCTGAGACTGGAAGCTGTTCTGCCACGTGCTGAGGGGATGCAGAAGGATGGACTTGTCTGATCTGCTAACACGTGTCGAGGAAAGCATTCAGCTGCTGCTGAATCCAATGGAAAATTAAAATCCTACCCCAAATGATTTTCTGACATGGTATATTCCCAGAAAAAGCAATGACATTTACTGGCACACTGACAATAACATGAGCGTTGCACATAACACAACCAAGTGTTCTATCAGAGCTGAAGTCAACTGTGCAGCCCAGATTACTTCCACTTTTGTAGGCTGCACTGCAGAGTGCTGTGGGAAGCAGTATTTTGGGAAGCATAATGAGAAGATAATCTGAGCCCTGTGAATGCAGGAGAACGTGACTTGCCCTCCTTTCCCCTGCGCTGCTTGGGTTTGCAATGGCAGACATTTCCTTTTCCCAGCTTCCAGCCTTGTTTTATTTCTCATGGGCAATTGAATCAAGTTGCACTGTACCTGTGGTATCCTATGACTGTGCTCCTTATCAGGCAGTGGCAATCCTTCTGTGAAAAAACACATCTCAACTGTGACTGTGGTCACAAGGGTTTTCAGGATGAAGAAGAGACGAGAATGTTGACTCCATGATCAGAAGGCTTGATTTATTATTTTATGATATATGTTACATTAAGACTATACCAAAAGGCAATAGAAAGGAAAAGGTTTCTTCAGAAGCTAGCTAAGCTAAGAATAGAAAAGATTGAATAACAAAGATCTGTGTCTCAGACAGAGCAAGAGCCAGCTCTGCCATGAGTGGTCAAGAAATCCAAACACCCACAGGAGACCAATCATTGGTCTACCTGTTGCATTCCACAGCAGCAGATAACCATTGTTTACTTTGATTACTGAAACTGCAGCTTCTCACAAGGAAAAATCCTAAGAAAGGATTTTTCATGAAAGATGTCTGCGACACTCAGCCTTTGCTTACATCACTGCCCTGGCCCAGATGAAGGTATTCTGTGCTTGGTACCTTCTGCATCTGCTCACTGCATCACACAGGGAGCAGCAGTGAGATCCTGAAGGCAGAGAATGCTATTTTTGGTTCTGCACTTTAACTGGGAGTTTTTCTTCCTTCTCCCAAAATTGTGTTTATTATCAGATCACGTTTCAAAGAGGCAATGAATTTCTGCATTTAAAACACTTCCCCAGAAAGTAGTGGGCTTTCTTGATAAAGAGGCAGGTAGGAAGAACCTGTACTATTTTAAATCCCCCTGTCAAATTATGTTGCTTCCTTCTCATGTTGCTGCTATTTTAGCTGTTCCAGAGCTTGTTCTGCCTGTATTCAGCAGGAGGTGCATGGAAGTTGTCTCCAGCATTGGTCTGTGAGGGGCCCAGGGAGTGTCAGGGAGAAGATGATCATGATGAATGCCCACCTTCTCCTGGGGCCAGCAGGCTTCCCCCAGGAACTGAGATCCAGATGGTGACAACAGGTGATTTGCTATTCATATAGCACTAGAAAAGCTGTCAGGACTCCAGCTGCTGATGGATGAAACTCACACAAGGGGTTTTCTGACCATAAGTTATAGCTACACTAAATAAACAGTTCCCTTTCTCAAACCACTATCCTTTTCACAGGAAATTTTTTGTTAGCTCTTGTTCTGCAGCCTTCTATTGACTTGAGGGTTATATATGCTGCAAAACCTGCCCATAAAATGGATTATATGAATCACAAAACCATCAAGGTTGGAAGATACCTTCAAGGTATAACCTCACAATAACCTTGTAGTCCCTCTCAGGTTACCTGCCTCTCCTTCCAGAGGTGATACACTCTATCTCTCTGAGCTGCAGCCGAAGTTCTCTGAAGATTTAATGAATATTCTGATATTCTTCATAATCTGGTCAACAGCCAACTCTTTTCTCTGTGTGTACGTGGAAGAGCATGAAGAGAAGTCTGTGCCAAGTAATGGCCATATGAATAATTTCTTTGACACAAAACTATTTTGTTTCTTTAGAAAGTCTTGTATCCCTATGAAAGCAGAAGCTACCCAGGGAGCACATTTTCCCTCTGGGGCAGTATGCTCTTTTCCTATATTTGTTTCACAATCTTATTTACTTTATCAGGCATTTATAATCACTTCTTAGAAGTTTTCTGACTCCACCAGCAGCTATTTTGCCATCCCGCACTACATATTTTCAGAGTGAACAGTTGCCTATATTTTCTGTATTTTGTAATAAAGATATGGCAAGGAAACATTTATGCTTTTTGAATAAATAGAATGGATGTAAGATCTGAACAACAGAATGAGGCATGGGTTCAGGATTTGATTGTAGTTTGAGCAAGTGAAACATGACATTAAGATTAGAAGGGAAATGTTTGCTGAAAATAAGAAAAGGTTGCCTCAACTTTTTGGAATTACAAGATGGTATTCAAAAGAGGTATTTTTATACCCACCAGGGAGCCATACAGGGTTTATGCAGATTTGACATTTTCTTCTTTCTTCTCTATTTGTATCTGGAGCCCAGGGTGAACAACCTCCTGTGTGTTTGCTCTTGTTAAATATCTTTGTCTGGGCAGCTGTTTATTCAGGCCCTGTGAATAAATAAAATGAAGAGGACCTCCTGCACGATTCAAAAATAAATGCTATTTTCTGAACCCCGACTTGCTATTTGCGCTGTTAGCATTATCTTATTAGACAAATAAATGGCCTCATTTCCCTCCTCAAGAGCACATTAGTTTTGCACTTCCAGAAGCTGCAGCAAGTGAACTTTGCTGACATTAATGGGAGGTGACGGCAGGCGAGGGAAGATGTTGCCTTTGTCCAAGAGGAGGAGAAGCTCTGAGAGCTCAGCGCGCCTGCAGCACTCCAGCTCCATGCACAGATTTTATTCTCAGTGCTTGTGAGTGTTACTGAGGGAAATCAAGACAAAATCCTTTAGGAATTCTGTCCTGTCACCCCCTGCACATTGCCTCTCACCATTGCTTAGGGAGGATTATTCATGGGAAAACATCAGTGGTCACTGGGTGGAAGCATTGAAAAATGGGGTCAGATGACAGAAAATGCATTCATTTATAATAATTATCATAGCAGCAACAATTCCATTAGCCTTATTTTACAAGTATGGAAATGGAGACATAGAAAAGCACAATGTGCTGAAGCTGGGAGCCCTAGCTGGGCCTCAGATGTCCATCCTCCCCTTTCTAGGTCTCTATGTTAATGACTAGACCAAATTCTGTGATCCCAACATTTGATTGTTCCCTGATATTCTTTATCAAATATGACTAAAACTTGTTAGGGGAGCCTCACACAGCTCTGCAAGGTTCAGGAATCCCCACTGACCCTCAGCTGTATTTGTGCCACCTCTGGAGAAGCATCAGGCAGTTTGGATGAGTCTTCCTCCCCTGGCAGCTCAGTGGCTGTGGTTGCATCACTCAGCTCACAGGAGCCCTGTTTCACATCCCATTAGCACGTTCAAAGGCTACTGCACTGAACTCCACCCTGTACCTGTGTTTTATCTCCTGTTCCTTTTGGACAGTCCAGCACTAGGGAGGAGGGTGACAAAAAGGACACAATCACAGAGACAATATGCCACAGTGTAAGGAGACATGAGAGCTGCCAACCAGAGAGTGGAATGGCATGGAAGAAGCCCTGTGTAAGTCATACACACCAATAATATGGAATTTACTGCCCCATGGCTGTAACTCTGAACCACAGGTTGAAGCCCCAGTGCCTGTTGCTCATGCAGGTTGTAGGGGTTCCTGGCTGGGCACCTGCTCTGCTGCAGAGAACCTGCACTGTGGAGGAGATGGGGCTGGAAAGGCGCCCAGATGGCAGGTCTCATGCTTAGCAGGGGAGATTTGACAGGGCTGCTGAGAACTCAGGGAAGATTACTCTAGGCAATCTCTATCCTCATTATACATTTTAGAAACTGCAGACATTTTCAGTGTTCTGGAGTTTTCAGTGTGTTAGAACAGGAGGCAGTTGGGACAGATAGAAGTTAATGCTCCTCATGTTTACAGCTGTGGTCTTCTCAACCTCCAGAACACAGGAAAAGGACATCAGATTAAATACAGGTTATCAGGCTGAAAAATGACAATTTTCCTGTTAATCAGCATGATCAATTAAATGAAATTTAATTTGCTTTTCAAATGTATCCACAGGACAAACCCAAAGCCTCCAGATGTCAAGCCCAGACAAAATGGACTGTTCTCATTTCTCTTCAAGTAAATGGCAAATCTGAACAACTTCCAGAGTTGTTGGTAGTTGTGTTGCAAAGCTGGCCTTGGCATGGTGACAGCTCGAGCGGATGGAGATGAAGCCTGTCTGAGGAGTGCATGTCTTTGGGAAAAGCCAGGCTTTCAGTAGCTGGAAGAGGAAGAGAATATTTTGGGGTCATATTGACCAAATTGCCTGAAAACAGAACATGAAGTCACAGAGAGTGCAAGTGCAGCAAGGCAGGATGAACACATCCCGAGAGAAAAAATGAAACTAGGTCATAAAATCTGAGAAAAGAGGAGAAACCACACTTATCATTCATTAGCAATTCCCAGGTTACTTGGCATCTCAGATCAAGTGTCTGGTTCAAGGATGGATTTCACAGAGATCAGAATGGTTCCCATTTTCAGCTCAGTTTTAAAGAAAACTAAAATTAGTATTAAATTAGTTTTAAAGAAAACTCAAATGCAAGTATTACTGCAGAAACTGAAGGAATTTCTTACACTAGCTGCCACACAGCTGGGCTGTAACTCCCAGGAGAGGGGGACAGCTCTCTCCTTTCCTCAGCGGCAGCAGTGTGCCAGCCAAGGGAAGTGGCAGCCTCCAAGCCTTTGGGAGATTTGCCAAGCGTTGGGGCACCCACATCTCTTAACAACTTTATTTCAAGAGTAAGAAAAGCCTTAAAACAAGGTCCTGGGCTGTCTGTTGAGGTTTATATCATGTGTACCTTTCGCTGCTTAAGGCTTAATAAAAATCTGCCTTGAAGCTTATCCATGTAGGAGAGCAGAACTGACTGCAGCTGGGAGCACCACAGGGTGGTTGACTTCTTGCCTGGTGAGATGCACTCAGCCTGAGAGTGCTTGTGTTTCTCAGCAGCTATGAGGGGCTATTATATCTATAGTTTCTCTGCTGGAAGCAGTTTTGTCATCTAAGTAGAGATGAAAACATTAGTACAAACTCCTGAAATCAAGATTGATGAAAGAAAATTGTTCTACTATACAGGTATAATCAAGTGATGGGAAGCACATCACTGGCACCTGCTATGGATATACATGGAGAAAAGAGCATGAAAGAAGCCCTCATCTTTCTTGTATTTAGCTCCTTTGCTACTGTTAAAACAGATTTGTTATGTTTACCACATCTGATTATATGAACTCCTGAAGGGACCGAAAAGTGTTATGACCATGTCTAGAACTGACATTCAAATATCCATGGTCACGAAGACAAGGATGGCACAGCTCCCAGGAGCATGGTTCTCTGAGAATCCATTAAAGACAAATAGATTTGTGGTACACCACAAACTATTTGAAGCCTGTCAAACTACCTGCTGTGCTGCTCTGAACCTGAACTAAAGTGGGACTTCCAGAGGAGAAAGGAGAATTTATTTATAGTATGTACATCTCAGAATCCCACATAACAAGAGTGTTTGTTTTTCCTCAGGGTGCTTGAACAGACCTGCATGGGTAAAGTTTGTCTGTTTGCACATTGTTATAAATGATATTGAGTTGGAACAGAACCTAATCTTGACAAAGTTGGCTATGTTGCTATGGGATAAATTCCAAGAGGCCCAAAGGTTCCTTTTAGTATTACATAAAGATATTGTTTTCAATCTAAGTAACACTTTTCCAGCTTCCTCTAACTCTTTCTCATTCGAGAGATTTGTGCCTGAATTACCATGTTTTCCCAGAAATGACAGATATTTAGCCTGGAGGGATTTTGCTTACAACTTCTGTTACTTTACAATGTGTCGTTGGCTTAAGTTGCAGCACAGTAGCGCTCACCAAGATAAGATGATATGAAGTTACAGGTGATGATGTGACAGAGCCATAGGCTACCCCAAGAAACAACTCTCTTTTCCCTTCAGAATCACCTGCCATTACTTAGACTTTTTTCAAGAATTTTAAGTTTTGATCTAACAGGAAAGGTGTCTATTCTGGTAGTGATTTTTTTTTTCATTTTAAAGGCATTGGAGCATCTGAAGCATCAGCTTAATTAGAGTCACTTTCTAGATGGCTGAGTATGTCTAATTTTTTCCCTTAAGAGGATGTTGTATTCTGGTAGACTGTGGGAGACTTGTCACATACATAACGCCAGTGGTTTGAAAATTTGTGAACTCCGCTTGTAATTGCTTAAAAGTTCATGTTTGATAAATGCATACACATTGGCTAATAAAGATTATAAAGACTGTCAAGAGTGTGGCTGGTAAGTGTAAAGAAGATCAGTAATTTATAAGTAGCCACATTTTATTTGCTATTATATTAATTATTTTTGCTAATAGACATATACCCCTGCAAAACAGGATCTCCCATTCCACCCACACTTTCAAGTGCCATGTTTAGACTGGGGTCTAAGGTACTCTTGGAGAATTACTTCCTTCACTGTCTACAGTAACTCCCTTACTTAAAGACACAGGCTATTTGAGGATGTCTTCCACATATGCAATAATGACAGCCAGGTCTGTACTACTGAGATTTTTGATAAATGTGGTTGTCTACTTATTAGCCTACCTTCCCAGGACTTATACTGAATTTCAAATCTCACATTCATTCAGGTAGCTACCATTGAATACCTTAATAAATCAATGCTTAGTAGACAGCACGTTAAGCCTATCCATGAGACACTGCAGGACTGCAGGCAGAAGTCAGGGGCTATCAAAGTTTTTCTACTGGGCCTCCCCCATCAGTATCTCTGAAAGAACTAACAATTACATCCTTGAAAACTAGGAAAGGTATGTGCATCTGTTTGTTCTACCAATTAAAAAGACAGTCAGTGACCATATAATTTACAACACTGTAGTTTTATCTGAACCCTGAACTGTTGGTTTATGGCAATTCACAGGAATAAAAACAGTCCAGGGCTGCTTTTAAATTGGCTTTTGGGTGGTTTCTCATGCACCATTATTCCAGTCTCTTGATGGATGACCCTTGGTTACCATGACCTAAATTTATTGCTGTAAAGGATAATTAGTTAATATGTGTAATACCTTTAAAGGTGTTTGGTATTTTTAAAGTATATAGACTTAGAAAAATATGGAAATGATAGTAGTATAAAATTATACCAAAGCTCAAATGTAGAATCTTGGCAATTACTTTATAGTTATGTAAACTGAATAAGCTGAAAATGAGATGAAACTGTTGGGGTGGTCTACTTGCTGCAACCAAGCTTCCTGGCTCTTAATGACTTTGCCCTTTCCATAGTGCTGAGCAAGGTTTGCATCCTGCTGTTTCTTCTTGTGTCTCATTTCTAATGGCTTCAAGACTAATCTTTGTCCCACTATAATTGGTTTCACTGGAAATACCTGTCAAAAAGCAAGCAGGAAATGGGCGAAACTCCCACATTTTTATGGGTTTATATATTCTTATACACAAGTAACAAAATGCACTATGTGTTGGGAAGAGTTTTTTACAATGAACTCATTGACTTGAGTTCCTTTTATTTAAACATATTTTAGTCAGATATAGTATCTAAATAGGAAATCTTATTCAACTAAATCTTTATGACCTTTTAGTAAACTGAACACAAGGAGAAGGCTGTGCACTAAGCAATTGCTGTAAGTAATCAACAGAATGAAAGTACATATAGTACCTGTACAGCTCCTTCAGTTACTCAACGTAATTCAGGGTATATGTACTTGATAATTTTGCAACAAAAATTGCTTTCATGGCACATCTTCCAGATTTAACCTGTTTACAGATGCTTCTGAGCATATGCAGTTTCTGAGCACTCATTAACTCTAAAAACTCTGCTCTTCAGGGAAGCTAGTAACACCACCTTAACAGCACAGGAATTCAAATGCTACTGGAGAGTGACTGGAGATACAAGTCTGTAAATGACTTGAATACCAAATTTTCTTAGCTTTTGCTTTATTCATCTTCTAAGGCACAAAGAGAAACTTAATTTTGTTCTCATTTGCAGGGAAAGGGGCATTTTGCATTCTACACTCACTACATGCTCTCTTGTCCCCCGTGGTGGTGGGATAGCAGTTCAGTACTAATCTGTGACCCATTCTGAGCACCCACTGATTGAGGGTGTGTTAAGCCTGGAAAGAAATGAATGAGCTTGAAAGTATCCATCAGAAAGAAGACAAACATGTGGTAGGTAGTGAGAGATACTAAATACAAAATCTTTCACAAAACCTGATGCTGCTCCAGCAGGTAATGGCTACTTGAGTACAAAATATGTTTATTAGAAGCTCCTGGCTGAAAAAGCTTGACTTACGTCATACCAGAGATAAGACTGAATGATCCCAAAATCTCTCCCTCTAGCCTACAAAGAAGGGAAGCAATCAAAGCAAAAAATCCACCAGCAGTAGCAATAACAAAATTGGATAATTATCCAGTCATACACTGACTGAACTGGCACCTAATGGCAAACTGTCTCTGTCCTGTACAACTTTTGAAGCTGCTTTTTGCAGCCAAAATCATCCACAATCCTTAACTGTGAATTGTGATTCATTTCAGCCAACAGTTTTGTGGCTGTAACAGCTGTGACTATAACATCTAGCAGAAGAATGAAATTCCTTTAATAACCTAACCCTACATTATCACTTTTTAATTGGATTCATCCATTAGAAAGACCCCAGAAAGAAGGATGGTCATGAAGGATAAAACTGATGGCAACAGCCATAAACTGTATAGACCTTTCCTGCAGGAACACAGAAACTTCAAGACCCCTTACACACCTGCTTCAAGCTTCCTTCCAGGCAGCTTTGCTGTGGAACTGTCAGCACTGTAGATTAAACATTTGTGGGTTTTTTAAACTGTACTCTATTCAGAAGTGCTGTTTGCGATGCTGGGGTCAGGGCCCCGGGCCGGCGGTCCGGCTGCTTGTTGCGGCTCACAGCCAATCAACAACAACCAAACAGAAAGATTCTCCGAGCACCAACGGCCTGCTGACTCATCTGTTGCTGCACTGTGCTGCTGTACCCATTACCACGTTTGATTTCATTTGCACCGTGCTAATTGTGAGAAATATACTGTCAGACCCTTGCTTTGGGGCACGAAAGATCAACAAAGCAAATTGCTGCTGCCTTTTAGTGCAATCAAAATACAACACCTAAGATAAATTTGGAATGGCTTGCAGAAGCTGCAGAGTAGGGAGATAAAAAGGTTTTAATCCTTGTTTAGACCTTTGTAATTTTTTTTTGGGGGGGGGAGGGGAGAAGGTGAAGTTTTTTAACATCTGACCTTCATAAAGCATATTGTGTGAAGGATTCCTTAACATACATAATCCTTTTCCCTTTTTAATCCTTTTTTGACATTCAAAAATTCCCAACAGTTGTGTTTAAACCGCTAAGACAATTTTCTTTTCTGGTACTTCTCTAAGTTTAGTAATGACAGCTGGAAAGACATAAATAAGTAGATTAAAGGATGGAACTTTCCTCTAAATTCTTGCATTTTGGCAGCAAGTAAAATCTTAACTAATGAGAATTACTGGTAACTAAGATTTCCTTTTAAATAGATTGCGATGAAGTTCCCATAATATAAAATGAAAATGGACAAAATAAAATTCCATAAAAGATGCTGCATCTATTCAGCCAATAATGCTTTTGCACTTCACACCATGTGACAGCAATTAATGAGTGTTTCTGTCACCTACAGAATGCTCTGTGGGGGAACCTGTGGGTACACTTCTCTAAGCTCCCCAGCATCCACCCTCACCAGCTGCAACCGATGAAGATGAGGATGGAGGAATAACAAATCCTAAAAAATAAAAAGACTCTTAAGATTCATAAGCATGTTTAGGGTTGCCCCTTAAGCTAAAATATTCCCCTGAGATATCAGGGAAACATGAAAAGATTTCAAAGGTCTGTTTCAGGATGTGCCATTTCAGATTGCTTTAACATGTCACATTTTTTAAAGGTCTTCTAAAAAGGTCAGGTTTTGAATTCTTGCAAATTTATTCCTTTTAGCTAAAACACAAAGTATGACAGAAAGTCTTCATTTGTTGTTAGTAGTAGTAGTCCTGCAGTTAGATTGATCCAAATATTTACTTAGCAATAGTGCTTATGTGGTAGCACATGTAATCACCCCATCAATGCCTTGTTCTCAACTATTAGCTCTTAATTCTGTAAGCTTCTAAATGCCCTTCTCCCTCACTGAGATCCAGAATAAACTCCCTCCTGGGTAGAGAGGAACACATGCATTTCTGTGATTTTGTACCAGTTCTGTGGAGTCTCTCAAAATGTTAAGACTATCAACCCAGATTTTCATAGCAATAAGAATGTAATTTAACTTACACACATAAATGAGACAAACCATACAAACTGCATTTATTTAACTCATACAGTACAAGGAATATAAGAAATTTTGCTTTACATATGTATTTAAAATTCTTTTTAAGTATTTTAATTTTAAAACCTAACATTCATTTAGAAAGTATACGATCAAAAGCCAACTTGAAAACCAGTTAGGAAGTATTTTTATTCTGTTTCTTCACAGATTGTCACACGGGAATGTTTAAAATAAATTTTTTTCTGCATAAAAGCCAGAAAAAAAACCCTTTTCTGTAATCTCTTGTGTACATAGCTGCAAAGTTTTCTAGCTGCATTTGAATAAGTGTTATCTTTTAAGATGATAAGAAATTGAAACTCAATCTTTTCTTGCTACTCAAAGTAACACAAGCTTTGCCACAGGAATGCATAAAGTATAGTTCATCTACTTTGAGCTGGTGCTCTCAAAATGTGCATGGGACATTTGCTCTGGCTAGCTTCTTACATAATAAAAAATTAGCTTATCAGAGCATAGCAAAGTGCTCCTTTAACTGTTTCATGAGCTGCTGTGTATCAACATGGCCTGGAAATGCTTCTTCAGACTTCTGAGCTGCTGTGTAACTTCTCTGAAGATCTCCAACCTGTAAAAAACACACAAACTGATTTAGAAAATCCAAGCAATGCAGTGTTTGTACTCTTTGCATTCTGTGCAGTACATTTCTGGTGCTCATAAATTTTAAGCACAGCTGGCCCAAAGAGCGAACAGTCAGAGTAAGGACATTTGGAGGCAGGATTGTGTCACACTTACATCAAGGGATGAGAAAGACAGAAATGTCATTTTAATGGCTGCTTCAAGACATCAGCTTAATGTCTTGAAGCATCCATATTCCATTTCACCCAACTTCTTGGAGAATGGACAAGGCACACACCATACCCAGTGCTTGAAGTATGGAGAAATAAAAAAATAGAAGTTTTGCTTTTAAACTCCATAGAAGTGCTATTGTATAAACAAACAAAACACAACCCATCAGGCCTCTGTAAAAAAACCACTGTGATTTCCTGCTTCCTCACAGAGATGCACAACAATGTTGGAGAACTAAAGGTGCTCCTCTGTTGCTTTTAGAAGAAATTGTTCCCTACTCAGAGAACTTCATTTTTTTCCTAAATAGGCATCATTTTCTGGAAGGTTTAAAAGGAAAGCATCTCAGAAAGTGGGTTCAGCAAAAAAGAACCCAAAGATTTGGGAACACTTCTAGTAAAACTGATTACTCCTGAATGGGAAAGGAGGAGCTATGGACAGCCAGGAGGCCTTTTTTGCTTGTGCATCACTCAACACAGATCTTCAGTGTGCCAAGAATTCTCTGAAGGAGAAAAAACCAAAGTCCTGCCCAGAGCAGTCATGTTCTGTAAACCATGGCCATACACTGAATTTAAGGATTGCATTACCCCACTGCACCAACACCTGGCTGATGTGGCTGGCTGTCTTCTTCTATAACCTGTGAAGAGTCCTTTGTGTAACAAGACATTTGCAGACTAGGATTTACTCCCCAAACAGTAAGTAAGAAATGCAATTATTCAACACCCTCTTGTGTTTCACAATGAAGGGGATACACTTACAAATTAATGGGTTATTCCCTTCTTAATGTGTGCACTTCAGCATCTGTAGGAGTGGAGCTGCCCACACAACACAGATTCATAACAGAATCATGAAGGTGTAGGCACAAGCAAAGAAGCAATTTTTTTCTTGTGAAGAAACAAGAAAAAAATTTCTACAAGTTTCTCTTATTAACAGGAATGCTGGACACTGTTAACACAGTGTCTTAGACACTCTGCATGAAATAGATTATTAACACAAAAAAAATCAGAGGTTGTAAAGCTGAATAACAGATTTTCCTTTTGAGATCAGTAAGATACTATCATTAATGGATATTCTTTCTATCATTACTAGTAAATCATATGATATTATTACACTTCACATTCTGAAAAAGCTCCTGACTGCAAAGACTGTAGATGGAATTGATCATCTTTCAGGCATTTGGACAATTATAAAGTTACTTCATAGCCAGTTGGCCTCATTTTTTCTCAAAAGCAAATATTGGAATGGCTACTTTGACACACTTCTAGGTATTAAAATGAAAATGTAATTTAGCATTTTCCTTCAGTTTATGTACTCTGTATACTTTTTTCTTATCTATCTGGAAGTCTTAGTAATAACAATAAAAAACCAGCTGCCTCACCAAGGCTCAATTTTTAGATTACAAGAACAGGATAATGCATTACCTTCTCTGAGAGTATGGCAACATTGAAATGGGGCTCATACATGTGAGGTGCTAAAGATGAAGCAGTCTGCAGCAAAGCTCTTGCCTATACAGAGAAATGAAAAAAATAATATAGTGACATCTGGGAGGGAGAGTAACAAGAATCTAATGCAATATTCATAATCCTTAAAAGAAATCATCCTATGTTTACTAAGTCATTACTAAGAAAGCCATTTTCAAAAAGGTTACATCAATAGTGTAGGCATAACAGAATCAAATAACATTGAAATGAATAAAGACTTTTAGTTGAGTCAGAAAAAAAATTATTGGGACATACTAAATTAAGCAATTCAATTTTAAACCCCGAGGACAATACATAACATAAATTAAATAAAACTCAAAGTATTTAAAGAACACCCCACTGTATTTATCTGTTGTCTCTGACAGCTCTGTCTTAACCATCCCTGAAACCATAAATTTTATCATATAAATGACAGCTTTCACACTCAAACATTTAAATAAAATTAGGGGTTTTGTTCTCACTAGCAAAATAGAGGCATAAAAAGGTAAAACAAACTAAGTATCAGAGTGTATAGCTTCATGCTGTAAATCCAATGCAGAATTAAGGTCCACTTGTGAAAGATTTTACTAAAAAAACATGCAGAACTTAATGGGGAAAATTCCAAAATGTTTCAAAACAAAAGTAACTATAAACTGTGGCAAGACTGAGCTAGAAACTTATTAAAACTTCCTACATTTGAAAAATCTGAGTACATATAACAGTATTTATGAAAGATCATTGTGAAATAAAATCCAAGATAAGCAAAATGTAATCCCCTTTTTATTCTTCTGTGCATATTTTTATTGCCAAATTTATCCCAGTTTTTAATTATACACGTGATACAAGACGAAAACTGAAAATTTTAAGCTAAAAACTAAAGTAGACAGAAAGCTATTCTAATGGAAAGGCTTTGCAGTGCTAGTTATGAGCAACCAGAACTCCCACAATTGAGGGTATCCTCCACTAGGGAATCAAATGTCTAAAAATTTACTGATTATGAAACTGAAACTAAACCCAAAGTTTATCTATCACTGGAAACATCCAGTTCTAGGTTCATTTCAGTGTTTCCATGGTAATTGCTAGGTTATCTGAATAAAGTTAACTTCTGTCTAAGACAATCTGCTCTTAAAAAGGTATTTATAATTTATTTTAGCTCTATGATGTACACATGAATCCATCAAATTAGCTTGTTCTCATGAGGTCTAAAACAAGCCCACAGTAGTTCTGTCCAAAACTGCCCAAACAACAAGTATTCATTTTCCCTGCATGTGCATAAAAATGGTTGCATTTATTCCACCATGCATGTCAATTATATATCTAAGCACAATATACTCAATATACTCACACTAGGTAAGATGAACCACCAAGCTCATTGATGCAAAGGTGTTTATCAAGAACCTGTTGCTTTCTGACAAAATTCTAATGTGATCTCCTTGCTAAAAAAGCCCCAACTTTCAAGATATAACCTCATTGCTTTTTTCTGCCACCCAACAAAAGTATGTTATCTACATTTATTAACTGAATATACAGTCAGTTGTCTTTTAAGTGAAGATTTCAAAGCACAGGGGTTTGCTTTGGGTATCAATTAAAAAAAAAAAAAACATCTCAACAACTGCAAAGTTATTGGAAACCTTGCTTGTCTTTGATGATTCATTTGGATATGCCAAAGAATAAGCAGTTTAATGGGAGATGGCATGACAATACACTGAAACATGTAAAATAGTCATCCACGGTTTCTGCCTCTAACAGTAAGTTAGACATTCATATGATGCCTCCACCCCAGAGAAATGACATGTTTGTTAAATACAAAATGCTTAAATGAAGCATTCTCCTTAGGCTGGGATTCAGCACTGACCTGTTCAGTGTGACCTTTTCTCATCTCCAGCACAGCCAAGTTGTTGTAAGCTTCTGCATAGTCGTTATTGTTGACTAAGGTCAGCTTGAAACACTGGTAAGCCAGATTCAGGTCTCCTATGCCCTAAAAGAAAGACTGTGTTTTCATTTGTGAAAAGATTGGAAACTACATGCATCTGTTTTGGGTTTTGGAGTATCTTTTCACCATAGTGGAATGCAAATTACAATAAAAACATGCTGATCAGAAATCTATGTGCTTTCTTCCCAGATCCTCTCATTTTTTCTTTATTCTTTCTCTAGACAGAATCATTTCTCTCCAGAAGAAACTTCCATGCTTCAAGTGATATTCACTTCATCTAATTTAACTTTTGGATTATTAAAGTGGCATCTAAAGACTATGCTATCTGCTACTGTCTATAGCAGGGTAAGAAAAACTGAGATGTCTCCAGAGGGGAAGTCATCTTGCTTCTCTGTCTCTACACATATTTAAGTTAAGGAAGATTCACTCCTCAGATGGAGCAGCTGACTAATGCTACTGTAGTGTTAAGACTGACACTGACACAGCATTAGGTTAAACATCAAAAGTGACATGCTGAAAAATACAGGCACATCAGCTCAAATTTCAATCTTTAAGGCAGTAAAAATTACTGTGTTTATCCTAGCTGCAGTACTTGTGCAGTACAAGACACAGTTGTGTGTCTGACTCAAATGATTATCAGCAATCTTCAATCAACTGAAGACAACTCATGTTAGAAAACTCATGTCAAAAACCACATTCAGCAAACTTATTCTGGGCATGTAGCTAAAGAGAAATCCAACACAACTTCTTGCAGAACATCTGGAAAAATGGGCAAGACTGTAAGAAAATTTGTGTAGAAATTTAACAAAGTTTATCACACAACTACACAATATTTCTATAGCTGCCTTTAAGACAGAGGAAAATACCTTCTCAACTATGACCTACTTAGTGCTTTAGTATTGGCTACTTGGTGCTGAATGTGTATCTTTATGACAAGAGAATCAGTCTAATTCTCCATGTAAAACAAATAACAGTTCCTAGAAAAATATCTTTAATTCCTTTTTTTTTTTTTGGTCAGATTAGCTTGTTTTGCAGCCAAGGCCTTCAAGGGCTGGTATATGTTGTAATTTTTTTAGAATGATGGGAAGGTTAAACATAGTGGGGAGTGAGCATCTTTTAGCAGGAGAAAGCCACATTCATTCAGAGCTTTTTCTTTTGCTGCTTCTTTCCTACTGAAGTGCAAATAAACATTCCATTTGTACTAGACTTTATCGTGTACACTATCAGGTTTCATATTTCCAAGAAGGGAAATGACTCCTTCCTAGTTTTTACATTTTTTATAAATTTTACTTATTCAGAAAGATGGTTAATATTTTTCATACCACAGCCACATGTCCCAAGTTGTACCACACATCTGCTGTCTCCTCCTCATTTTCAGCCAAAAACAGTGCCCTTTCAAATGAAGATAGTGTCATATCATATTGCTGGGCATAGAAGCAACAGAGGCCCAGATTGTTAAAGAGCTGGCAGTTATAAACACCCATCTGCAGGAGCCGTCTAGATTGAAAGAAAACATTTGTTTTATTTTTTTTTTATTAATTTCAAGTAGGAGTTCTATTCTAAAAGAAAAAATTCTCTCCTCCTTTCTCCCTATTCTGAGAGGGTATAAAAACCAAGTGTTACAGTCTTACACTTGCTAGTTTCTAGAAGGACAGTGCAAGGTACTTTTTATTAGAATAACAACTGTGCAAAAGTCTGTGTAAATTAGTAATTTCTGTCTTCTTGGCTGGGTCTCATGATCTGACTTTACTGTAAGATAGAGATGTAGCAGACTTTCTCTTTCTGCTTTCCAATCCCTTGACATCAATCAAGCTGTAGTTTATTGCAGTTACTTTATATAATTCTTAAGACTTCAATTTTTTGCTTGATTTCCATCCTTCAGTACTGCTCTAATTAGTAATAGTATATTTAGAGATGAATGTGTATTAATCTTACACATAAAGCATAAATCAGATTTTGATTCACGTTGATATTGTTTAATGTGTCTTTTAAAATGGAGATGTATTATAAAAATTCTATTTATTCATATTTATAGGAATAAACAGAAATGCTATGAGGGCCAGGGAAAAAGAGGGCTGCTGCCTGCAGCATGGCTGTGATTTTCTGAACCTAAAGCACAAAAGAGCTCAAGTCCAACAGAAATGCGATGATAGTGCTCCTGCTGACTTAATCTGCTCTTAGGGAGGGAATGGCAGGCTCCTTTGCACTCTGACTGTATTGGAATAAAAATCAAGCAGCAGTGTTAACACTATCTTTTCACTGCTTTCAGAAAAACACACAGGAAGCCCAGCCTGAATTCAAGTCAGGAATTTTGTGGTCACAACACCCGGTCACTTCAGGTGGAGTAAAGGGCTCCTTGTGCCTTCTGTATGCAATTGAAGTTGAGGGTAAGATCCACTGTTCTCAAACTGCGAAAGAACTTTCCTTGTTTATTGGTTGAATGATAATCTATGTTGATACTTCTACATACTCCTCATATAATGATTACAAGTTTGTAGTGATGTACTTATCACTGTATAAAAAGATACAGAAATTGGAAACTGATTTTATGGTAATATTTGTCCAAATGCTCATTCATACTCTTGTGCCAATCTGCTGATTAATTTTTTCCCTGCATTAAAAAGATCAACACTTTATATTACTTTCTCACATATTCTGTTCCCCCTCCCTCCCTCTCCCTAAGTACAGATACCTGTAAAACCGCAGAGCTATCTCAGGCTGGTCTGAATAAAAATGGTTACTGCCAATGCATGCGATGGCTTCCACATGAGTATTGTCTTGTTTCAACACGTCCTTATAGTACTCTGCAGCTGAGGAGATATTGTTCATTTCCTATACAATTGGACAAAAATTCCAATTACTTCTACTGTTTATCACCTATTTTTAATGTGGAACTCATTAAAATGTTAATCTACAGGGTGCTTTATCTATGCCCTGTAGAGTACCCAACTGAGATTAATTATATATACTCTTAAAGTTCTCTGATTGTACCATTCAACACCACTGTCTGGCATCTTCACAAGCAACACATATATCCATGAGAGGAATGTATAATGATTTATTAGTAATATCTTTACCTGAAATTACCTCTATGCCACAGCTACAACAAGAAATTTATTTGGTTTTTATTTTTTAGAAAAAGAGACAGCCTGTTGTATTGAGTTTGGAAGTTGAAGGGGGACTACAGAGGTGGCTTCTGTGAGAAGCTTCCAGAGCTTCCTCCACATCCAACAGAGCCAATGTCAGCTGGTTCTGGAATGAACCCAGTGCTGGCCTCAAGGCTGAGCTCATCAGAGAAGGTAGTTACATCTCTGTGATAACATATAACATATTTAAAAAGGAAAACCAAGTTTTTGTACAGATATAACTGTGGCCAGGAAGAGAGGAGAAAACATGAGAGCAACAACTCTGCAGACACCAAGGTCAGTGCAGAAGGAGGGGCAGGAGGTGCTCCAGGCACCGGAGCTGAGATTCCCCTGCAGCCCGTGGTGAGGCAGCTGTGCCCCTGAATCCTGTGGAGGTCAACAGGGGAGCAGAGATGCACCTGCAGCCTGCAGAGAAGTTCAATGCAGGAGCAGATGACCCTGCTGTGGGCTGTGACCCTGTGGCAGCTCTGTGCTGGAACAGGCTCCTGGCAGGACCTGTGGCCCCAAGAGGAGAGGAGCCCACAGTGGATCAGGTTCACTGACAGGACTTGTGACCCTTGTGACCGGGGGGACCCTGCTGGAGCAGCACCACGTGCAACAGACATTTGCCCCTCCTTGCACAATGTCTTGTGGCACCCAGAACTGTGCAGTTTCCAGCATAGCAACACAGAGTAGACTGACTTCCCCACACAAGGTCTCAACTATTTTCAGTGTTTTTTAAATCAAGTCATTAATTGCTCTGAACACAAACGAGAATATAATTACATATGAAAATCTATTATGTGCCTTTGAAAACAGGAATTGTGAATTCACCAAAACTTGTACTACCTAGGATATGACAGTTAAGAAAACTGTATTGTATATAAATACATGCTTGGATGTGTGCTACTTGGAAGATGATTTAGGGTAAACTCACTGCTACAAATGACAGTGCACTGAGGGGTGCAAGGCCCTGAGAATCTATCCCCTACAAGAAAAAAAAATTAGAATATCAAACTTGCTTCTGTGTTTATATAGGAAAAATTTCTACCTGTGTGATGTAGATACAATGTGCTCCCAACAAAACTAAAGAAAAAGCCTTTATATAACCTCAGCACTGTATTTAGCTAAAAAAAAAAAAGAAAAAAAAAAAGAATTTCTTGTGATTCAAGGAAATGGTGATAAAGCAGTCCCTTTAAAAATTACGTAGTTTTTTTTAAACCAAAAACTTTCTATAACTCTTTGTACTCTCAAAAGTTAGTGACTGAGAAGAAAAGCTCTGATTAAGATGTCTGATACATATATTCCACTTGTGAGGCTATACAATGAAAGCCACCCTATGCTGCAGTGCAAATCTTTGCTAATGAAGCTATAATCCTTCATTCAAGTGTCAGTGCAAAACTCGATCCTGTCAAATATATTCTGCTCTTTAATAATTCCTTAAAGGGTTATGCAATGTTATGTATGGTTCTGCAAAATAACATCTATATTAAAAACTATTCAACAATTCAGAAAGAAAAGCCTCCAAAAATTATGCAGCTGTTTTTTTCTTGCTGAAGGGCAAAAAGGATTTAATATGAAAATGGATTAAGGCTTAGGGGTTAGATGAGAATGATGAGAACAGGACAGAATGCCAAGCATGAATATAGACACAAAAAAAAATTCATTACTTTGTTTTTAACATTTGTTCTAGAATAGCACTTGACCAATTTTAATGCAAAAACAATACAAAATCGACCGTTTGACGTGAAAATACAGAATTTTAAAATACAAAATACATGGTTACCATGCTAAAGTGAAACTACTTTATAACTAATCCTACTTAATATTACATTTACTTCCTAACTAAGAAACATTCACATTCTAACTGCTCTCAGAGCGTTAAGAGACCAATGACAACACATAGTGCTAATAAAAACAACACAGACAAATAAATTATTTTGCTGTTTAATTTTGCTGGTTGGTGACTTGAGCAGTTTTAGTATGATGAAATACATATGAACTAGCAAGGACAACATCTGGACAATTTGACTTAATATGGACTTGCTTCTGCATGCCAAGGGCAAATGGGATCTCACTGGTATGATTAATTGCTGAAACAAATAAGCCTGCAGGGCTCCCCTGACATTACCTTGTTACCTTTGTGGAAAGTTACCTGTTTTGCATTAGTGACACTGAAAATCAGCACAGTGGGTTTTTGATAACCTTAGTTATATTCAACTGTTGCCTCTTTTCTTACTCAAGCAGCTACATTTGGCCCCTATAAGGATTGCATAGTGGGTGCATACCTCATAGATTCTGGCAATTCCACAAATAAGAGTCACTTCTCCAGGAAATCGCTCTAACCCTTGCTTGAAAAGGTTCAAAGCTGTTACAGGCTGATCCAAGCGCAAATACACCTAGGCAAATAAAAAGTGTATATAGATGTCAACTGTCTGACTTTTATACAGGTTCTGCTGTTTAACAAGGGAGATAAATAAAAGGGATGACACCTCCATTTATACAGGAAACCATTAGCTGAGATGATGAATAATACCGGGAAAATAATGGAGTGAATACTGAATAAATCTGTGTAATGAAGATAAAATACGCTACTTATGATAATTAAATTTACCTAGGATTGCATGATTAATTTGAATATTACTAATTTAAAATATCTTCTTATTTATTATCATATATAATATAGTTTGACACTGAGGTGAATTAAAAAAAAAATCACCCAGTTTAATGTATTTTCAAAAACTTGGGTTTAGGCTTGAAAGAACTGGATCTTCAGGTTGATAATGCTGGCATATCAAAATGTTTTTCTTAGTTGAATAAGACTGCAATGCACAGAGCAGTGACACTTTCAAGTTTCCTTACTGCTCAACCAACCTCTCTGTCACAAACAATAAAGTCCTATGGAAAGAGGGCAGTTTTCCCTCTGTGAGTTTGGCTTCTGTGTTGATTATGAAAATGTGCAGTGTGGATAATAATTGTGTGAGAACTGGCCATTCAATATGTCCAGTGTTGATAGGGACCCCCTCAGCAGCTGTCTGAGAGTACAGCTGTAAAGCCCTCCTGCTGTGGCGTATGGTAAACACAGCTACAGCAAAGGGAAAAACCCTGCACTCATGCTTTGGGAAACTAGATGGCTACAGTGATTTCCCTATCTCCCACTGAGTGGAAAATTATTTTGTTGAAGAAATAGTATATTAATTAGTGCTAATATTTCATACTAGTAAAGAAGAGAAAGAATCTGTGACTGCTGTCCTGATACAACCTTTTTGTGATGAAACATAAAACAAATGTCAGTGTTAGCTGAACACCTGAGAAACCTCTAATTTCTGCTTTTGCCCTTAAACTTCACGGACTTCTGACTGCCAACAATTACAACTGAACATTGTTTTTTGCAATCCCATAGATATATACTGCTGTAGACACTTTCAAAGAATTCTTTTCTATGACCACTCAATGACATTCTTAATTATCAGAGAGCTGACAACTGTGAGTGTCTTCCAGAAAAGGGACTGCCATTCCAAGTTGGTCATTGGCAAAACGTTAAAACACAGGCATTTTTTACACTCATTCTGCTAATGTCACTCACATTTCCTGTATTAAGCTAGAAAATGAATGCCTTCTTGTGAAAATCTATAAAAGAGCAATGGTTTTGGAGGGCATGGTACTTAGTAGATTAGAACTGCATTAATTACATCATTAACCATGAATTATGCATCCAATTAAAAAAATGGACAGTGTGAAACTCTGCCCCTTTTTTATATTTTTATCTTTGTTTATGAAGTATGTTTTCTGAGCATTAATGACTTAAATCTGCTCTATTGCTTTATCTAGAGGCTGACTCCAAAATGCACTCACTTCAGATGCTAAAACCACACAGCCACAGTACTGTACTATGTAATTCCTATATCCAGTGTGATATCACACTATCCAACATCTCTGTAGACAGTAGAGCTGCTCTCTAGATAAATGGAAAAAAAAAATTAAAAAATAGGTGGGGCAATTTCCGTCTACTCACAGTTGCTTTGGGGAGACCTGCTCTTTAAAAGTACTACAGCTAATTATGGTTTATATGCTAAAAGGAGAATTGCCCCATTCTCTTTTTGGTCTCTCTCTTATCTCTTGTAAAAATATCCCATTTTTAGCTCTTCTAGGTCATGAAATACTTTGTAACTTCACAGCATGTCATGACTGCTTTAAAGATTCTTACTTTTTTTTCCATTCTTTTGGTCTTTTATATTTTTGCAAACTACATTTCAAGAGAGAGATAATTTTCAAGAAAATATTATTAAAAACCCAGATAGATGTTGCAATAATGAATATATACAAAAATAACTAGTATCATAGTATCAGTATATTTCCATAGAACTTTATGCAATCTTATTATTTTTTAATGGCTGCTTAACTCAAGCCTGATTTTTTTAGTTCTGTTAAATTGAGCCATATCTCTGTGCCTTACTGTATTGCCTGTCCACTGACACTGAATTATGCTGTGCAATGTTTTATACTTGAGCAAGCTGGTCTATAGAGCGGGAGGTGGAAGTACAAATGCAGCTCCTGCCTGAGCTGGTACTGATGTAGAGGGATGCAAATCTCCTGTAATGAATCACTGTTGTTAATCCAATTACTCTGCCATTTGAATAATTCTGTGCAGTTCATGGAGCGAGTCCAGAGAAGGGCCAGCAAGATGATTAGAGGGATGGAACACCTCTCGTAGGAGGAAAGGCTGAGAGAGTTCAGTCAGCCTGGAGAACAGAAGGATGTGGGGTCACCTAAGTGCAGCCTTCCAGCACTTGACAGGACCCTACAAGAAAGCTGAAGAGGGACTTTTTACAGGGACATGTAGTGACAGGACAAGGGGAATGGCTTTGACCTGAAAGATGGTATGGTTATATTAGATACTAAGAAGACATTCTTCACTATGAGGACAATGAGGCATTGGAACAGGTTGCCCAGAGAAGCTGTGGATGCCCCATCCCTGACAGTGTTCAAGGCTGGGCTGGATGGGGCTCTGAGCAACATGGTCTAGTGGAAGGCACCCCTGTCCATGGGGGAGGGAGGGGGGGATTGGAACTGGATGATCACTGGCATTCCTTCCAACCCAAACTATTTTGTGATCCTATGTAGTTTGTAAATAACTTGTGATAGAGACAGGAAAATTAATAAGCTTCAATGAACTTCAAACACAGTACTGAAGACATGTCTCTAGATAGCAATGATGATTATTTAAATACAAAACATAAATTGCTCAGGAAATGTAAAGCACATATGAATATTTGAATCATCCACTAGCAGTGATGACTTTTGGACAGGCCTGTGACAATGAGCTTATGGGGAACTGATAAAGAGCAACTGGTTTCATCTCCTTCTAGGACACACGGAAGAAAAATGCAGTTTTAGTTTCTCACAGGTCACCTTTTCTTGAATGTCTTAGAAAACATTTAGAATCAAATGTGTATCCTGGTAAAGAAGTAGTTCTGAGACTCAGCTGTACCACTTGTTCTTTTAAAGCTTTTAATGCCTTTATTTTGACAGAACATTCCCTGTTTCAAGGTCTCTGATTGCTTTCTTTAAGCTCACTTTGTTTTGATTTTGCTTGTGAAACTAGGATTTTGAGCTTTGCTCTTTATTTACAGATTTATTGCATTTGTTTCCTAGGAGACCATATATAGCCACATTGTTCTTCATACTGGAACTCAATTTTTTTAGCCACATAATCCTCATTGGAATTTAGAACAAAGAATCCAGTAACATAGAACATTTTTTAAATCTTGTTTGTGAAATCTGGGAGCTCTAAAATAATTTTGTAAACTATCGACTTCCACTGCAACGGTTAGCATGTATTGCCTCAGGCATGGAGACCACACACTTTTAAACACAATGATTTATCTGTGACTTACTTTTGCCAAGTACAAGATGGTATCAACCATGTCCTGCTGTTTAAGGGCTGACTTAAATTGCTTTTCAGCTTCACGATATAATCCCAACCTAAAGAGACAACAGATACATATAGAAGGTACTTGTTTACTGTTTTTTTTTAAGATTTCTCATAAGCTTATTAAATAATGAAGCAGTTCAAACTAAACCAAACATAAACTACCTGAAAGCACACTTTATGACCACATATTTGTGTGCACGTTAACAAAAAACATGTCATTATTTAAAGATAACAAAACAACCATCCAAAACTATATAAAAGACAAATCCATGAATTTTGGCCCCCTCTTACTCATGCAGCCTTCTAGAATGGTGAATAATGACGTACTCATATTCACAGGAATTCCTCCTGCTCTTAAAACAGACAGTAGAAAATGAGCATTTAATGTCTCAACTCTACCCAAACTGCTTCAGACCAGAATTTTCTCGCCCATGGCAAAGATCACACAGATAATCTCCACTGTGAATGAACATCACAGGAGTCTATTTCATCTCAAAGGCATTTGTTTTGTATAATTACAGTCAAATGTTTTTTACTAATCTATAAAAGCTATGTAACTACAAATTAAGAGGACCGTGCAATTTTAACAACAGAAAACGTTCTACTTTCTCATATATAAATTGCTCTTTGTTTCTGTCAGCCAAAGAGCACGTGCTTGCAGAAGAAACACAAAACACAAACAGAACAAGCCAGCTAAAATGAAGAGGCACAGCCAATGGGGACATAAGGTAGTTTGGAATCCTGGAAGCCCATGTACCTGCTTGGGTGCATTAGTCTCTATAACACGATTCATAAAAATTCTGAAAGTAATCAATGACCTCTAAGCTTATGTATTGGGTTTGCATGAGAAGGTTTTGGTAGCTGGGGGATTCAGGAACAGCTTCTATGAGAAGCTGACATGTCTCTGATGTGCAACAGAGCCAATGCCAGAGGGCTCCAAGATGGAATCACGGCTGGTCAAGGCTGAGCCCATTCATGAGAGTAGTGGTGCCTCCATAATCAGCATTAGGAATAATGTAACATGCAGGGAGAATACATTTAAGAAGGAGGAAAAAACAGTACAAGGGCAGGCAGAGAGTGGAGTAAGAATTTGTGGGAAGATCTCTACATACACCAAGGTCAGTGCAGAAGGAGGAGGAAGAGGTGCTCCAGAAGTTCCTCTGCAGCCCTTGGTGAAGACCATGGCGAGGCAGCTGTGCCCCTGCCCTGCAGCCCATGGAGGACTAAGAGGATGCAGAGATCCACCTGCAGCCTGTGAAGGAACCCATGCTGGAGCAGGTAGATGCCCAAAGAGGGCTGTGACCCCATGGGATGCCCATGCTGGAACATACTCCTGGCAAGACCTGTGGCCCCATGGAGAGATGAGTCCACACTGGAGAAGGGGCAGCAGGACTTGTGACCCTGGGGAGGACTCATACTGGAGAAGGGAAGAGTGTGAGGAGTCCTTCCCCTGAGGGAAGCAGCAGAGACAAACTGACTGCAACCTCCATTTCCTGTCCCTCTGTGTTGCTGGGAAGGGAGGAGGTAGAGAAAAGAGGGAATGGAGTTGAGCCCAGGAAGAAGGAAAGGGTGGGTAGTTGCTTTAAGAATTGCTAATATTTCTCATTATCCTATTCTGATTTGATGCTTGTGTATGGGGTGCCAGCCTTAAGCCTCATCATATTTTTAACTGGTACTTCTTGGGCAATACAATTCTGGCAGAAGTGTCTAACATGAATGTTTTATTCTGTATTATTTCATCAATCTGAAGCCCTCATTGACAGATTATTTCTCAAACTAATACTGCAACATTTATTTTATGTGATCTGTTTTAACAATAGTTCTTTGCATTTATTGACTGACTTTTCAAATAATTATTTTAAAATCCATTAACAAAGGCAAAACTGCAACTAATTCAGTTACTCACTATGGATGCCTTTATCTCAAGCAGTGGTCTCCTTGTGCATTAAAGGAGATTCAACTGTAAGCACAGCACTCTCCAACAAAACCCTTTCTGAGCTATTTCTCACTGTTCAGCATTGCCCAACACACTCAGCAGTACAGGTTCTGCACTCACAATCACTCACCACAGAAGAAATGAACAATGGCTTACCTATAGTAGCACTTTCCAATTTGGACCTTCCACCACCAGTCCTTGAACTGTGCGTACTCAGTGGCAAGGGCTGCCAAATCTAGAGCCTTCCAAAATAAACCCATCATCTTAAAATTAATATTTACACAAAGAAAACACTGTAAAGATGTTTGTAAAGAGAAAATGCTGAGCAAAAGTCCAGTTAACTTGAGGTGGAAGCACTGCTTTTTGTTTATTACTTTTACAGTTCAGTGCCTAAAATAGCTGAAAGCATTATTTGTCCCTATAAAAATAAGCAATCCAAACAGTTTCTTCTAAATCAGAGAAAACAGAAAATTAATTTGATCAGACTCCTGCAGTGCCACTTCAGAATACACTATTTGCTTAAGCACAAACACTTTTTCCAAGCTTCCCATCCTTTTTCAGTAAAAGTTGTTAAAACCAAGTAAAGTAAAGAAATAAAAGAAGAAATAAATGAGTTTGAAATACTGCATAAATTTTCATGTCATTGCTAATATCAGGTTGCCATCACTTCTGGAAACTCTCAAACATGCACAATAAGAAATATTTCTTCCTTTAAAAAGTCTATAATGTAAACAATTATTTTATTACAGGAAAAACAGAGAAATATTCTAAGAAACAGATATCTGTTGAAGATGGTGGAGGTCTAAAATCTCTTTTGTCTGGTATACTGGAAAAGCAGGTAAGCTAATCAATGTTCTCTGATCAGCCACCACAGCCAGAATCTATGGCCTTTCCTTTTTTAGCTATAATTTCAACACCTCTGGTAAAACAAATATATGTCTTTTCTGTACCATAACCTACCATAGAAACACTTGTGTTTCTTTTTTTTTTTTAATTTCATTTTATCTCAGAACATATCAAAGCCATGTTATGTTTTTTATATTTCAGGATATCAGTTTTAGCACAGAGTTTTTATAACAAAGAACCAACTTTTCTTGCCTGCTTTTTTAGGTAAACATTTTGCAGACCACAGAAATCAGGAAAAAGTTATCTATTAGGAACAATATGTAAAAGTTATGTGCACCAGTCACCCAGTAGCAGATAAACTAGTAATTCCAGGAAAAATTAATCTGAATATTGAAATGCTGTAAGAGCCCAATTTAGTGACATCTATGCCTATGCTGGGTTTCTGTTCTTTCTGCTAGCAAAATGAGTCTGCAAGCAGTCAATGGGTTTACTTCTGACATAATGAAGAAAAGCCAGTGGAGATAACTTAGACTCTCCTTTGGCTTTGTGAGAATGAAAAAGTAATTTGTTTTCTGTAGCAATTCAAGATAAGTAGTTGCATCAGTGCTGTCCCTAAGATAAAGAGACAGCTGTCATCATTCCCTGCCTCTGTGACAGGAGACAGAAAACTCAGGTAAAACTACAACTCTGAATTCATTGTTTCTTCAAGTTGGGTGGAATCCTTGAAGGCCTTAGATGGCAGCTCTTTTCTTGGTTGCCCTTTGTTTCTCAATATCTTTGCAAATTGCCCAGCAGGGCCTTTGGATGCTACAACTATAACGGGGAATAAGCTTGTATCAAGACAGAAATGGTCTGGGTACCCTTCTGGATAGATTCTTCCTTTCATGGGAAGGTACATAAGCAATTTTGTCCCAGTACTGGAAAATCTGCAAAAGTAATTGATGTTAAAACATTGGTTACTTCTGTTGCATTTACAGATGTTCAAACAATGTGGGTGACTGTCAAATACCGCACCTGCTTCTAATGCAGCAGGAGCAGCCACTTCAGAGGGGTAAGGATCAGACTGCCAATACCATGCTGCAAAGAGCTTTCCTCAGAGCTCTCTGATGGCAAGGGCTCAAGAAGGAGGACTGAGTTTCAGAAAATGATCCCTTCTGCAGCTACACATTCAGGTTTCTTTCTGGTACCCTAATTGCTTCCGATAACTATTTTATGCAAGGCTAACAATTTTGGCTGTGATTGGAAAATGGGAACTAAGACTGCTTTAGGCTTAATAGACAGTAACATCAGCAGTTTATTTGTCAGTGCAGATCCTGAACTCTTCCTGGGGTCTTCTACTAGCATCAAGAAACACAGCATGACTTCATTTTGAAGTTAGCTTTTGAAATTTAATCCTGTTTTTATATTTTCCAATTAATGAAAAAGGAAAGAAATAAGATCTTGTTTCTGATACTTTACAAGTGATTACAACAACTTCAGTCAAAAAAATCCAACCAAAGTTACAAATACTTCTTAGAAGTGTTTCCCTGAGAAGGCTTTGCGCATGCTAAGTTAAAAACTTTTGCTGGTACTACAAAAAAAAAATCTTTTGACAATGTGGCCCTTGAAATATTAGTAAATAGACTAAAATAGTCTTTTAAAAGTAAAACCTTTCAACTTGCCATGTCAATACGAACTGCTAGCATATTTAAATTTCAGTTTGCTGCAAAATTTGAGTTTTTAATTGTACAGTTTGACTACAAATCAATATTCAATCTGCACAATATGTTAATTTAAAATCAGTCTGTAAGAGCAGTAGTGATATGCCTGTCCTGCACTCCTGTGTGTTGCTGGACATTGGTGTAGTCATATTAATATCTGAAAGGGAAAAACAGGATGGATTTGGAATTGGCAGACACTGATATGCCCTTTTAAGGATTTTTGATTGCAATATGTGTATCAGTTCAAAAGGTACACTGCTTGTCCTGAAAGTTTTAATAAACTTTAGGATATAACTCATCATCTGGACATACTGATGAGCTGAAGTTGTTACTGTCTAGAGCACTCAGCATACTCAAGAATGCAGAGCCCATTTCAACAACAGTCTTAACCCTGAGAAGCTTTTCAGAACAAATTTTTTTACTTCCAGTTCTTATGTTTGTGAAAATAAAAATGTCTAAAAACCCTGATACTTGGTGGATTTTTTGTTTCTTTTTTTAAATTTTTTTTAAGAATTAAAATTAATGTAGATTCTTTAATTGTATTTAGCATGATTCTGAGTTTTTTTTTTTTGCCATTATTTCCCTTAGCTAAACTGTATTATAACTAAGACTTCCAAATTATCTACCAGCTGTAACACAGTATAAAACAGCCTGTAGGCTTGTGGCAATTTACTATTATATTACAAAATTAAATTGGTAAATGTACAGTTGTTTGACACAGTAATTTCATACAGAGTATTGTGTGCACCTAGAAATTAGATAGATGGAAACAATAGTGAGCATCTGCTGCTTCTTTCATGTGCTGTTGAATGGCTGTAATTTTCCCAGCAACAATTACTGACTTAAGTCTTATTTGTAGACAAATCAACACCAGATAGTCTATAAAATAGCTGAGGAAATGACATAAGCCATAGTCAATTTAACACAATTTATTTTGGTGAGTCTAGTCTGGATTTCTATATTTTGTAGATCTAACATAATTCCATTTCAAATAGATTTCTATCAGAGAGTATAAATACAAAGTATTGAGAAGGACTAAGGAGAAATGAGAGCTTGTGACTTCTGGCCACAAGTATATAGTGTACAATCTTTGTGCTTCCTCAGGACAAAGTGTTTTGCCATCATTACCCACCTGTGAAAAATGGCAAAATACAATGTCATGGTCTACTGAAAAAAGTAGCAGCTGAACTATTTCTGGACAAGTCTTTGAAACTGCCCTGCTCTTAGAGCATTTAGGCCCTTAAAATGGCTTTTAGAAATAGCTCAAGGAGTACAGAAAGTCAGTTATTAAGTACATGTGTTCAAAAGGAAACAAGTCAAGAACAGTAATGGATACAGAAATAGTATTTTCTTCAGACAAGTGTTTAATTTTTCATTACATAAGACAAAAGACTTTTGAATATATTTTCAAGTGCTGAAAAGCTCACTGCTTCTCTGTTCTTGCATCCCCACGATTCTGATAATTGATAGATTACAGATATATTTAGTTTTAATTTGAACCAATTTCCTCACACTATTTATCCAGTTGAATGCACACTGATTAATGGCATTTCTCAACTGAAATTGCTGAGTCTTTTTTTTTTTCCCTTTCTATATACTGGTTGAATATGAAACAGAAGATAAATAATAAAACTGCCTTTGTTTCTCAAATAATTATGCAAATGAGAACAGTACAGACTGTTCCAGTTCAGCACAGTGACAAGGAAGGGATATTGTCACTACTGCTTTGTGTTTTATTTTCAAAACTGCAGGAAGTAGTATTCTATCCATGCAGAAAGCCTAAAGTAAAGACTTTTCAAACTTAAGTCAATTTCCCAGGGTTCCATGCCTTTCAAGTGCTTTCATCTCATCTCAGGCAGAAGAGTGTTGGGTTTTAAGAAAGTCCATTATCACACAGCAGCAGGAAATACAAAGATGTGAGAGATGTCAGTGATTGTTTTAACAACTGATCAAGCAAGAGCCAGATAAACTTTAAAAAGTTAACATATGTGCTGTTTCTCTGATGAACCCTAAGTGACTAAATTATTTTCAGGGAGATGTAAGATATTGAATTTGTGAAATGCCATTGCTAGGAGAGGTGAATAAACAGTGATGCAGCCACACTTCAGCAGACATTAAAGCAGACATTAAAGTGTTTCTTTTTTTTAAGAAAAATTAATGCAGATGAGGTTCAACAGGAAGAGAGAACAGTTTGGAGAATGGAGTTAGATTGCAAATGGTGTAGAAAGCACATAAGAAAAGAGTCAGTGAAAGCAAATGAGAGAAAGCAAACTGAACAGCTAAAAAATCACTTTAGAGATATGCATTACATTATAAAGACATCTCATTCTGTGATGAGGGAATTCAATTCCCAGCAATAGTTTCTTCCAATAAGATGCAATCATTAACCAAATACTGATCTCTCTCTCATTACACAGTAATGGTGGTGATTAAGCTGACACCTCTTTGCTTGCAAGTATTTATTCAAACAGCTCAGGTGGGTAAAAAAATACACAGAACTCTTCCTGCAAGACAGTGATTTGGGATTCTCAGCAAGGATTTCAAAATACATGCAGTACAGTGCAGAAACATCTTCCAATTTTTTCTGGAGTTCTTGAAAAAATGACTCACATTATATGAATGTATGTGTAGCCTACAGACGCTGCATGTCGTTCAAGTGTAGACACATCTAGCATCGTATCAAGTGTCCCTTTTATTCTTAGTGAACTGGATTTTCAGCAACAAACATAAATTCTTAGCTACTAGTGGGCTAAAACCCAGGTACCTCCTTGATATTCAGCATTGGATTATGTAAATGTTCATTTCATTTCTCTCTGACATTTCTGACACTTGCACTTACTGTTTCAATGATATTTTGGATTAATAGTGCATTACAATTCAATCCTCTTGGAAGAATGCTATGCTATAAATTGACAGTGTACAACTTTAATCATTTGATACTAGATTAAAAAGCTTCATATAGCAGTACATTTGGAAATTATTAGGAGCTATGTCAACAACAGCAAAATATTTTTGGTGTGTGTTATTGATTAACTGGGGAGTTTAACTCCAGATCTAATTGCACACCAGCTAGTAGTGTTGCAGAAAGTTCAATAACTGTTTAGTCAACTATGCATTTATTGACATAAACTTCTTTCAGAAAAACTTGAACATTTTGATTCCATTTCAACTTGGTGCACATATCTGAGATAGCAATGAAATATACCGACACTTCATTAATTCCATACAGAGATCCTTTCCCTGGGTGAACTGCCAAAAAACCTCTGCAACAGTTATCTCTTTCTGAAAGCTTAAACAATATGTACCCAAACTTGATCTTTCCATTCAGAGCAGTAACATATGAACCACAGAAGAAAAATTTTGGATAGGTTAAGAGGGAAACTATAATTAGGAAAATATTTGAAGAATAAATGTTACAGACAATCGTATGGACAATATAATCTTTGTCTTGGTATCACCAAACACCTCAGCATTACAGATTTACATTTCTAGAAAAAGCATCCAAAACCCTACTGATATTTTATTTTTATGTAGTTTCACCAAATACATTTTCTTTTTATTCACCCAAATACATAAGCAATCATCTCAGGGGTAAAAAATGTCAAGGGATGTTCAACAATACCTGTCTTGTCAGGTATTTTCACCTTCCTCTGTTAATGGACAGTCTTTTGTAACTTATACTCAAGCCTCAGGACTCTGAACTTTCTAGGCTACCACTTCAGCTCCAATTCAGCTACCAGTTCAGCTACCACTCAGGCTCCAATAAATTCCTTTAACATGAATTCAGAGACCTTGTCATATTGATCACTGAGGGACCCAGTTTTAAGAATTAGAACATTTCGCTTCTCAAAAAAGATACCAATCCAATACCAGTATCTTGGTATTTGCCAATTTTCATTCCTGACTATCACCCCTGTAAGAAAGGATTTCTCCCTCTTAAACAATTATTAATGCTTCCCTTCCATACTTGTGATGTTCCACCTGGATCCTTAGTTTAGCAGAATACAGACATAAATAACTCAATCATACATAATAAAATCTGGAAAAGGAACATATGAGTTACTTACATTTTTTATGTCATTTTCATGGTGAAAGATATACTCAAACAATGCCTGCCAGAAGAATATTTAAAACACTGTCATATTTGAAGAGAAAAATTGATAATATTCTTTCAGAGGAATATGGAAACTTGATTATGTTAAGCAGAAATTAATTCTTTAGGAAAACAATCACATTCACACATAACAAATGCTGACATTTACATTTAAGACTCCAAGAGACAAAAACTATAGATGTGCTATATTGTTGTCACAGGAAAGCATCCTAATTCCTAATCTGTTGCAAAAGATTAGCAGAATTCTGCTTATCTTTGGTGCTTAACTTCACTTTAAAACATAAAAGGCAACTGTAACTTGAAAGTGAATATATATTTGAGAATCTGGTACAATTTTAATGACTTCTTAACTCTAAAACCAACCAGTGATCTAAAAAAAAACTTTTTGCAATGGACACTCAGGAGCTTACACAGCGGCAAACCTACTTAAATTAAACACAGGTTTATGAAGAATGGAAGCTGAACAAACTTTGCCTTTGGATAAAAAAACTTTAAGCTCTGAAATACTTTGGGATCTGTAAAGGAAGAAAATATTTTAAAAACTGTTTGTAAATTATAAATAAATGCTAATAATACTGTGCTTCTGAAACAAACCATCATAATAACAAAGCTTAAAGAAGTCACATTCATCAGCTGTGCTGTGGTTAACTGCTTATAAGGCCACAACAATTACACAGCAAAATAACTGCAGCTTTTTTTCCTCCTGTATAAAGCTAATTAAGTCATACTACCTTGTAGTTGATCTGCACTAGAATATTAGATGAGTCTATATCAGGCAATGGGGGTGGCATTTTCAGTGAATAAAATGACATTGAAAGATACTGGATAACTAAATGGAGACTGGAAGCCTCTGTTCCCAAAAATATATTATGGGTGCTAGTAACTCAAGGTTCAATTGAGTTGAACCTTGACCTTCTGCATCCAAATCCCAGGTCTTAATTGCTTCAAAAGAACAGAATATTTTTCTAAATTTGTTTAATTCATTCTAAAACACCAGGAGAAAGTATTGCCCCATGAGGAAAGAAATACAGAACAAGACCTCCTAAGGGTTTCCATGACCCTTCTGCCAGATTTTCTTAGACAAAATTCTTAAAATATTTACCTTCAGGAAACGAGAGAATTACTAATGAATTGCCATATCTTGTGAGAAAAATAAACCACAACCTACTTTTCTTCTAGTTTCAGTCAGAAAAGACTCCAAACAGATGATTAAAAGACATTAAAGGATTATAATAGTAACACATTTATAAGGAGCTTAGAATAGGTAGATAAGAAAAGAATAGACAATAAAGAAGTAGTGGAACATTTTCTCCTCTAGTTCAATAACAGAGAAGCATTTGGTAAAAGTGTGTAAATCTGAAGTGACATGAAAGATGTTTTCTTGCACGGCCAGCATGAGGAATTAACTGCTGTTATGCACAGACTCTGACCTTCAAAAGGATTTAAGTGGCTGAACATTCACTTGGATAAAAATATCTAGAGTTATCTTAGTAAGTCTATTAAAAATCCCCAAGCTGAAAAAGAGAAAACTTTCTGTTTCATACCAGAGAACAGTTGCTAACTGGGATTCACCAGAGGCTTTTTCTGGTGATAAGTGATACCTTATACATCTACTATGGTGTTTCCTGGGATAGTCTTTAACATGGTTAATGATAGTCAAAGAGAAGCCACATTTCCATATACTTCAAAATACTGGAAAACCTCAGACAGATAATCTAACTTTAAAAAAGATACAGTCAGGCTACTCTTCAAACACATAAGGAGAAAGTATGTAGGAGGTATTCATATACAAACATGAATAGACTGGCTAATTATGTGAATTCAATAGCTGCAAGGGTTATCACCTTTATGCACTGGGAGAGGTGACAGCAGAAAAGTTTTGAAACTTTAATCAGTTATTCTTAATGGAGAGGGCAGTCTGCATTCTCACCTCCTGCTTTGGCTTTAGCCTTACTGCTCTTTCTTTAAAAAAATGTTATAAATCCATGTAGCTCCAAATTTAAACTTAGATCTTACATTCTGTGTGAAATGTTAATGTCATAATGTATTAGCTTCATAATACTGACAAGTACACTTGCTGCCTATGGATGTTTTTATGACTGTTGATTTACATTTTTTGGCTTAAGCTTCTTTTCATATGAAATTGAAGGAAGACAAATCTGCCACAAAATGCTAATTAAAACCCAAAATTGTTAAAAATATGTATGTTTCTCATTCCTGAGAGCCGTTGTTGAGAATATTTCCTCTGAAAGCTAACCTACCTACTTAAATAGCATGTAGTTAGCAAGCACAATTAAAAGCTAGCTGTCTTCAAGCAGAACTAAGCCTAGTTTTTATGGATATGTCTTGTGCTTCTTAATCCTTCCCAGGTTTCTTTACATTCCCTCTGTTTTCCAGACTGTAATGGATTTATAAAAATGTGTCTGCTGGCTGATTGCCGGCAAGGACATAATTGGACAAAAAGCATGCAGCATTTTTTCAGCACTGATAATGAAATGATTTGTAACTGCCCTCAGATGTTAGTCTGGAAGTCTTTGATTACCTTACCAGACTAGAACTTACTATATTTGATACCTATTCTTCTACCTAGCTTGGCTAAGGGGCCAAGGGACAATGATGCAAGCAGTGGGGGAAGGACACAGTGCAATTACAGAGGATTTATTTCCTTTGAAAACCACACTGAAATGCAATGCCCTACATCAGTCTAGATCAGGCTTTAATAAGGAATGAAATTTCCTGGTTGCTTATGAAAAACTGTTAACCAAAGTTTTGAACTGGAAGAGCAATTTCCACCAGCACATTATCAGATACTGCCAGTTTTCTTAACAGTGTTCACCATTATGTTTCTCAAAATAGACTAAATTCATAGTGGTTTGTTCACCTTTAGGCTGAGAGCCAAATATAACTCCCTAGAGTGTGTTTGATACTTGTGCTCCCTAGAAATAATTCCTTGATACGTTGTGCAAAATGAGCTGTTGGCCTCAGCCCAACAGTTGTTTTTTATGAACACACTATGCAAAGAAAACATGTTCAACCATACAGCTAACTGGTTGTGTTGGGGAAAGATTCAACTGAAAGGCAAGATAAATCTCACAGCTTTCAACTCCCTGCCACTCGGAGCTGAAACCTCTAAGTTGGGTGGATAACCTGCAAAAACCTCTTCTATTGTCAGATAGTTTCATTGGCTGTCAATCAGATGATCTTAACTGAAAATGAAGAAGTATTCTGAACAAAAAATGGTACCTTTTACATAAAAAGTTTTAACTCATTCTACAAAGGCAAAGAAAAAATCCAAACATTGTGAACATTTTTAGGCTGGGATTGCTATCTATTTGTACACAGAACCACATTTCCAGATACTAAGGAAGGTTCTGCTGGTTTTTTGCTCCTGGCTTCTTTTTTATTCTTTTAGTTGCCCTTCATCACTCCTAGATGCACAGCTCAAAATTATTTACCAGTGGAACATTTTTTCCCATACGAATGTTTTTCCTAGATTATACTTTCACCATAACCTTTTTAGACATAGCTTCAATTTCAAGTCTGGTAAACACCGTCAAAAGGTGAGTAACACACTATTTTTCTGGAGTTAGTATCTAAACCACTGTTCATCATTGTTTTTATCCCAAATCCCATGTACAGTTACATCAGAATGACACCAGAAAACAAGAAAAAGATATCACAACACTAACTAAAATTGTTACATACCTTTGCCAGTTTGGGTTTCTGAGCATATTTCGTTAAATTCAGTCGAGACAGATTTATGAAAGGGCCATCTGGATTTGTTATCATTGAAGCCTGAGGGGAAAAAAGAAGCTTTTTAAGTGGGAAGATCCCCTACACTTTTCCTGAAGATTTTCAAAATACTATTAGTATACAAAAAACCACCAAAATTCCAAACAAAACATTTGTAGATTCACTGCTCTACTGTGCAGTACCAACTCTTCCTTTTTATTCTCTGTCAATCCCCACTATTTCCATACACTGCCTAAGCATGTAGCTTGGAAGTTGGGATCCATAACCAAAAAAATCTTCCAAGAAATACTTAGGAAGATTAGTTCTTACCTACAGTAGTGAGAGGATGACACATTTTGCAATTAATGTGATTTTAATATGTATTACATACTCATGCTGGTTGCAGTTTATTAATTTTGCCAACAGAATGGGATAAATTAGTATAAACTATTCTCCTTATCTTTTGAAGTGACAGACACTGAATGCTTATCAATTGTTTTGTTTCACTTATGGTGAAATCATATCACAGTCTTTACATGGTCTTCCATTAATATAAACTTGTCTCAAGGAGCCTGTGAATTTGGAATTTGTTGGAACCCAGGAAATTCCTCTGGCTGCCCTGGAGGACTCGAGACCCTGACAGGGGGGCTTGGAGATCTTGACACAGAGTCAAAAACACCTGTGCCTTTGATTTTAGCCCAGAGGAAAAAAAAATACTAACTTTGTATGAAGATGTACAAGCTACAAGAGTTTGAATAGAATGATAGTGAATTTATCACCGGGTGAAAATGTAGAATTTGGGGGTTTTTAGAATGGGGGTTCAGGAGGCAAGATAGAGGAATCTGGGTGCGTCCAGTCTTTCTCCTTCTTCTTAGCCTCCATCTTCTGCTGTGATGGTGGCACTTTTGGATTGGTTTAGAGTAGGGACAAACTGTCTAACATAGGTGACAGGTACTGGAAAATTATTGTACATAGTGTAAAGTAAGTACACATAGTGTAAAAAGGTAGCGCCGCCCCAAGGCAGTCAGCGTGCCTCAACCTGAGCTGCCAGACAGACCTCGGCAGGTCAGAGAAAGAATGTTATAGATAAGAAAAAATAAACAACCTTGAGAATGAAAGCCAAGGAATTCTGTCTTCTTCTTTGGTCTCGTGGCTGGGAAAAAGTGACTTTCTAACAGCTCGGGGTGATCTCAACACACCAGAGACCCCGTAAGGAAGTTATATGAATCCTGGTGAACATGTGAATTTATGTACATTTTTTTACATAACCAGACTATCAAATGCACAAGAAGTAATATTTTCAAACTCTATTTTGAAAAAATTAAAAAAATTAAAAACACTCGCTTCCTTCAAACTTGAGTTTAGAGGCATCTTTTAACTAAACTACAGTATCAGTGTGCCAGATACTGTGACCAAGAAATGCTCCACTCTGGGAAGAGAGGCAAGCAACTCACCGTGCCCGGCCTGACATAGCCCCCGGAGGCGCTGGTGATGGGCCGAGCTGTGAGAGCTGTTCGGGGCGTTCGTATCGCCTGCTCCATGGTGCTGGGCCGTCCGCTCTGCGTGCTGGGCCTCACAAACCCTGTGATGGGCCTTCCTGACTGAGTTACAGGCCTGGAGATGTCAAGTACATTATCCTTATGTTAGGTGGTATTCATTGATAGAGAATTTGAACAGTTATACCCAAAGCATTTCATTTTCAGAATGATTTGTTCATTTTGAACTCGTTACATTTAAAAAAAAAACTATCACATACCTGACAGCTGGGCTGGGGCCTCCACCTTGGCCAGTTCCAGGAAGTTTCAAAGATGTTCCTGGTCCTACAAAATAAGAGCATTTCTCACTTTACTTTGAGATATTACACCCTTGTCCAGAGGACTTCAAACATGATTGTGTTTTAGGATAAACAGTAAGCCTCAAATTTCTTTATTCAAACTGAGGGGTCAAAGAAGACAAACCCCAAATATTGCATTCTACTAATGATAATTTGAAAGACTTGCAAGAAACCTGCCAAACAATGACAGGTTTTCTTTCTTTCACCCTCTCCATTCTCTTCTCCATCCCACCTGGGGGGAGCGAATAAGTGCCTGTGTGGATGCCTACTGAGATTGACCCAAACAATTGTCAAGAACATCTTAGAAACACCACACAGTGCTAAAGGTAGAAGGTAACAGAAATGATGAGACCAGACCAACTTGAAATGGTATATTTTCTATCTGGTACCCAGACTTGAGTAAGTAAATCTAAACCTTCACCTACAGATGGAGAATGTTATCTCCTGACATTAGACCTACAATTAGACCACCTACAATTTAGAGCACTGTAGAGTGTGAACTCGTCCTTACCCAAAGGTCATCAATGAAAACACTGAACCAACTTGAGCTCAGGTGAACTGATGAAGGGTTCCCCTTTTCACATATTTCTGTTTTAACAGTGGGTCATTAAGAATTACTAGTTCCTGCAGGTAGATTTTCATTCACTGGCATTTGATTGGGCAGTTCTTCTAATCTGCTAAGCGAATGTCTATGAGATGGTTTTAAACACTCAGTTAAAAGCAATATATGAAATCTATACCTTGCAGTCTCTTTACTGCTTGTTACTATGTATAGTAATAAATGAGATTTAAGTTGACACAGACAATTACTGACAAATCACTGTTACTCATCTATGTATTTTCTATATACTTATGAACTGCTTTTATTGCAAATATTTCCAAGAACTGAAGATAAACTGATCGGTAGACAGTTTCCTTTCTTCTTTTTTTCCCAAAACAAACCATAAGCAGCCACCTGACTACAGCTGTATTTAAAGGTAAATAATACAAAAGAAAGTATTAACCATGATCTCCTTGGTAAAACCAACTAAATATGCAATTGTGCTAAAATAAATAAAAAACCCTAGGATTCTCTCTCTTTTCGCTGAACACCCTCAGGATTTCTATTGCTTACTTGCCTTCTATGGTCCTGTAAATCTTGAAGTTTTTACTCCATAACAGAAAGGGTGGACAGTTCACTCAGCAGAGTTTCTAACATGGTAACTAGGCACTCTTCAGTGAAATGAGGAAAGTTGCTTTCAACCTTTTAGACTAGCAGACAAAGAGTTCACTTTCTGAACTATTTTTAAAACTATTGCTGTAATATAAAAGAGGCAAGACATTAAAATTCCTTTTTTCAGACATGTTTTTTAATAACTACAATTGTTTTGAGTTTTTGGTGCACTGGGAGAATGCTTACCGTTCCTTTGACCTCACCCCAGGCAACTCAGTCCTTACTTGGAGAATTCCCAAGCCAACTAGCTATGAATAGATGCAAAAGGCCACAGCAGTGCATGTTGCCATTAGAAGTGTCAGAATTTAGAGTGAAATTTCAGTAGTTAGTGATGACTGCAGATGACTGCTTTAATTCCCCAGTTAATGAAACAGCTGTGATTAGTACAATGCCAATTAGTACAACTTTCTGAAAAATATGCTGTCAAGGTAACACTTTTAAACAAGATTAGAATATTACCTGAGAAAATTAATGGTGTTAATAGTCCAAAAGGAACATAGTGGATTTTTCTGTAAAACGGTGCTCTAGGACATTTTCATTAATAAACAAGATTGATGGAACATTAACACAGCAAAATTATAAGAAGAAAGATATCATTACATATGTATAACGAGGAACCACAGAAAAGTAGTTTTTTCCCATGGATCCTATACACTTTAGTAATTATTTAATAACTGACGACTGACAGCAAAGTCATAATTAAGAGAGTTTAATCTGGAAAGTAAGATAAGGGCAGATGTAAAACTGAAATGGATATGTAACTGATGCAGAAGGATTTAAACTGCTTAATAGGTGAAGTATAGACAATACCAATTGTAATATGAGAGGTGTGGCTACACAGTTTTATGTTTGGGAACTATGACTTTAGTGGAGGAGGATATCCTGAAACATCTGCCACAATGAAGACCTGAGTCAAGACCAACTATGGCTAACACACTTTAACAGCAAAAGGAAAAGCCCACAGTCAGTCAGCACCCATATTTATTAAGTCAAATGTAGAAGTGGAGTAATCACAGAACCAAAGAATGGTGGAGGTTTGAAGGGACCTCTGGAAGTCATATGGTCCCATGATGCTCAAGCAGGGACACCTGAGGACAGTTGCCCAGGACCCTATTTAGATACTTTCTGGATAGCTCTAAGGAGGTAGATTTCACATTCTCCGTGGGGAGCCTGTGCCAATTCTCAGTCACCCTCATAGTTAAAAAGAATTGTTTCTTGATGCTCAGAAGAAACCTCCCGAGCTTAAGTTTGTGCCCACTGCCTCTGATCCTGTCCCTAGACACCACTGACTCTGTCATCTTCACTCTGTTCAGTGATTTCTGTGCTTACTTTTTATGCAAACGTGTAACATTAGAACACCTCAGAGGTATAAAGAAAGTAAAATCAAGGTATGGGAAGAAAAACATGTTTTCTGCATGTGAGTGGATCATTGTCTGGTTTGGTGACTACAAAAGACAAGTGGATTAATAGAAAGGTTTAAGAAATTACTTTCAAGACTCAACTCAAAAATTAAAATATATAGCTCAGAATGAGAAGATTGTTTAGCTTATCAAAGAAAAGATCACTGAATGATTTAATGACAGATTTAACTACTTACTTGGGAAATATACTTTTGAAAATAACTTTGTATCAGGCATAAAATGTTCACAAAGAAGCAGCAGGTGGAGTTATAGTTAATAATTCCCACTAAAGATATGGCACACTGATAAAATCTATTAAATTTAATAATTTACAAAAGACTGCAGGGAGTTCTCTATCTTTGGAAAGTTCTTATACTTTCTGAAAAATTATATACTAGCTCAGGCACATCTAGCAGATTTGAAGCACAAATAGCAAAGTCTTATCTCAATGATACATAAGTGGAGGTTACACTATTGTAATAATTTTCTTTGGTTTTGAAATCTGTGACACACTATCCAGAAGGTCACCTTTTTTCAGCTTCAACATAACATGAATATATTTTTCCAGAATGCCTTATTTCTAAATAATATTCATCAAATTATTTTTCTTGGAAGATAATCTCTACCACAGGGGGCACAAAATCAAATTAAACTCCAAATTTTATTACTATGGTATTTTAAGACAGATATCCATAATTAGTTGATCACAATGTATAAACACATCTCCAGTACTGCCTGACTGTGACCGAGCATGTAATGAAAATTTTAAAAACTGGAAGAAGATAGATACGCAATTACCTACATCCAGACAGACAAGAAAAGCTTTTAACACTTCAAGTGTCAGTTTGGTCTATGTTCAGTTCTTCCCTTGAATTCCTTGACATGTTACATGGTTGAGAGCTATGCTTAATAAGTTACATAAAAACTTCCATGTGAACTGTACTAAAGAAACAGAGAAAAATATAAATACTGCCAAAAAAGTAGTGGAAGACAACTAATTATTGTCCACCTGAAAGGGAATTGATGAAGCTGAAAAATAATTGCATAGAAGAAACAATGTCAGAGCTGAAGAACTGCTTTGTGAAGGAAGAGAAAAATGAAGTAGAGAAAAGCAGAAGAAAGAAAATCAGTTCAGATAATGTTTGCAGGACATGATGCCAAAAGGTGGTATCTGACTGTTGACTGCACTACAGGCATGTGGATAAAATTCACAGTACACTGAGGGCAGATTTTTTCTCTAGTTTCCCACAATGCCTAAAGAAGCCAGAAAGGAGTAAAAGACATCAACATATTGGTGGAAAAATCAAGTGACCACTTGCATCCTCACGACATTTCCTCAAATGTAGAGGAAAAGCTGACTAAACACAATTGAGCATGGTCTGAACTCTAGTCCAACAGGCCTAAGTACTACATCAAGAACATATGGTGGATCTCAACATTGCTATAAAACAATCTAAAATGCTTTTTTTACCAATACTAAATGCTGTATCAGGTCACCTCAGTTTGTTCAATTCTAGATGACAAGAGATGGCCAAAAGAGCTCTTGTTGAATCAATGTATTTAAGTGAAAGTCAATCTTACGTGCAACTTGAGCAATGGCATTTTCATCCAGGATGATCTCTGCGATTCCTTCTTGATCCATATCAATTTCATCCACATACACCATTTCTGTCAAAGCCCGTGTTTTCAGGTTCCAGGCAGCCTGAATAAGGATAAGTAAAAAGTAAAATGTCTTCAAGACACTAAGTAAATAATCTAATCAGCAATTTTTTCATTTCTTTATTATTCACTTCACAGCTTTATTAGGCCTGAATAAGGTATTGACTTAAAACAGCTGAGTATATCCATCCATCTGATGGAGGTATAAAAGGAGACTAAGTCCTTTATTCAAAGCATCAGCTGTAAAACACTGTATAAATAAACACCCCAGGCATTTCAGATTATGAGAGCATTGAAATCCATTTTAGTGACCTGAACTGACAAATTACTACACTGTATGTCTTGGAGGATAATCTGAGCAGCGTGGAAAAGCAAGCATAACTCTAGCCTATGTGACAAGCTTTGTGTAGACTGTGAAGACACCAAATCAGTGGGGAGAAAAAGAAAACAAGAAAAATCAATAGCAGCCATATAGAAATACCAACAAAGTAAGTGCAGGTCCAACCACTTTGATAATTTGATATGCTTGTAATGTACTCATAGAACTGGTATGATATAGGAAGTCACAAGACCAATCCCTGATCTTCCATAAGATATTGAAAAGATATTTTTTTCCAGAGTAAAAATCACTGCCAAAATAATTAGATTTGCTTCCTTTCTCACACAGAGTACAGCAATCTGGTGGAAAAGCATATTAAATATTGGCTAAGGAGACCTTTCAAACTAGAAACAGACTATCTTAATAGAAATAAAGGTCAAACACATGGAAATGTTTGTTCCTTAAGTAAGAGGTATGAGAAGATCTGAAACTCAAGTTTATTTAATAATTTAAGTAATCATTTAATGAGACACTTCTCATTCACCCTGTCATTTCCTCTAGACTTTCCTTATACTTTTATGCAAAGTTGTGTCAATCAAAAAGAAAGTGTATCTAAAGATGCTGAAATATTTAACTATTCTTTTAAAAAGTGCTTTCTTCCAAGCAGAAGGAGGACGTCAGCCAGCTGATTCAACCACAATTGGAAATTTTTGTTCAAGAATGAAGAAAAGGGAATTCAGCAGGATGATCTGAATCTAGGCCAGTCATAATCCAGATCTCCTTTATTTTCTCTTAGTTTATTCTTATGTAGCAGGATGACAGCCTTTAATTAATGTTGAGATTTCTGTTAGATGTTCAACACCTTTAACAGTTTTTCATTATTCTATGAAGTATTTAGTTTGTTGAATTTTTAATACCTTGATGCTACTCTGTTCTTTTCAAAGACATGTATATCTACAGTCAACATGACCATGTCTACAAGAGGAATATTCTCCAATTAGAGCTCTTGCATAGCCAAGCACAGGCTAATTTCCTACTAGAAATAAGAAAATCTGCCTATAGTAATGATCTTTTCCTGGAAATTAGAAGTAGTAACTCCTCTACACTAATTGCTAAAACTGAGGTCAGCTCTTTACATAGGCATAAGTGTATTATCGTAATTTTTCCACTAACTACCATGTGAAAATGTGTTTTTAAAATCAACATGTCTCTTTGTCATTACTGGGCAAATATCTGTCATAAAAAATAGATTCCTTAGGCATCTCTTCCAGTGTAAAGCTCCTAGTCCAAGGCTTCACAGCCAACAAAAAATTCAAATATCATACAGTATTCCTTAATTAAACATCTGTTTGTAGATTACAGATTATCTGCTTTCTCTTTGTGGGTCTGATAATTTTGTTTTGTGATAAGCACCATGTCTGGAGCTTATGAAGATAAACTGCATTTATATGAAAAGGCATTTATAGGAAAAGAAAAGGAAAGGGGAGCTCATTTCTGATGACCCACATATTCACAACATAACAAATTTAGCTTGCTTAACTCATAATCAGAAAATTTACAATACCTAATAGCAATTAAAGAGGTACAGAAATGTGATGCAGTATATAAGTATACAGTATACAGCATGTAAGTCTAAACTCCAGAAAGAGAAGTGACATAGTGTTTTTCACTCAGTTTTTGAGAAGTTTGTAACTGAATCAAGTATTTTCTTCTTGTTCCTGAAAAGTCCAAAAACCAAATTAAAAATATAGACTTTGTTTTCTCTGAACATGGTAACATATTTTTTCAAGAGCTTCTATTCCCCAATAATCCTTTCTATTATAATAAATTTTATTCCATACACAATGAAAACCCCAGAACACATCTACATTGTGAAGGGCAATAATTACACTCAAAAAGATATCCAGCAGTGTTTCAGTGAAACCATTCTCCATGTAAACAACTTGCATGAATTCATGGAGTAAAGACCTGTAAAATATGTTATGGAGCTGTATTTAAAAATGCCATTTCACATTGCATTTAGTCTCTTCTGACTGTAGGCTGGAACCAAAAGATGCCATCACCTGCCCAATACTATTCTTGCCATTGCAATAATCTAGAGCTAATGTGGGCAGAGGGAAAATTAATTAATTACTCTCAGTCTTCTATCACTTATGCAAATCATCATCATGCACCTACAAGGCTTCTAGACTCTGCACAAGGTAAGCAGTGAGCCTGAGCTGCAAGAGCAGGAAGAGCATGGGCAGGGGCCCACCATTCCATGCATTAAATAAAACATGAAAGTGAGTCCTAAGAGCACAAACATTGTTCTGTCTGTGAATACATGTTGTTTTCTTCCTAATCTCATCTGCAGATGAAGGTCATTCAGCTCAAGGTAGATTCAATTTAGCTTTTAGAAAGCACTGAACTGCTGAAAAAAGATATAGGAAAAATATGAGAGAAATAAAATTCTATCAAATATAAAAGCTGCCTGTTCAAAATATCAAAAATCTTCCCCTCATCAAAAGTAATGCCTTACAATACCAAAAAAAATTTCATGCTATTGAGGACATAACTACAAAGCAAGTATTATTCAGTGTATCAGAAAAGCTTCCCAATGATTGTATCTCATGATTGAATTTATGGAAAGAACTTTACCTGAAACACAGTATATTCAGAATCAAGCTCCTGAAAAGAGAGAAAATAGAAACTAAGGAATGGAAATGCCAAACAATAAAAACAACAACACGAATGTGCTTATACTCTGTGACGACCTCATTTTGCACTAAAATTTTCTCTCTGACACATATATCCAAATTTTCATTTTATTACATTATCTCAACTTACACACATTATGAAGGCAATCAATGTTTTGCACAATGAAAGTAAATTTGCAGTAAGTGTATCTTTCTAATACCTTTGCTTTCTTGCTTCTCCTGATCTAGCCAAATCTTAGATTAACATGCAAGCATTATGAAGCTGAAAAATGACAGATTAAAAGAAAATGAACTTGGAAGACATATGCACATCTCCTAAAAATTAACTGGATTATCACACCATGGTCTTTAGAATGTCTACTTAATAAAATCCATTTTTGCACACTTTTTTAGCTGCTGCTGGTGATCACAATGATACCACTCAAGAAGACAAAAGAAAAATCCATGGCTTTTTCATGGTACTTTTATGATGAAAATGATGTATTCATTGCACTTGGACAGTAATATTGCAAGTGGAATAAATGTCAAATTAACAGCCTATTGCACTACCCAAAAAAAACCAAAAGAAAAGCTACCAGATGAAGTTTGCTGTAAGTGAAAAAGCTGGAACTTGCATCTACTTGAAAACTTCTAGTAAAATTGAGTAAATACTGATAGGAAATAATGTAGGTTTATTACAAATTAATGTGTAATTATCATATTTACGTAATATTTAAACTACCTCACTTCCAGGGACTGTGGATGAGTTTTTCCTGATGTATTACTTTAGCTTTGGACAAGGAAGGTAGGAAATGAATGTTACTTTCTCTAAATCACTATTAGTCTTTTGTAGTGCCAGATCATTTCTGCTCCTAGAGGTAGTGAAAAATTTCTTGCATATCTGGCATTGTGTAAATCTATCACAGTTAAACCAACTGTATCGGACTGAATACACAATCTTCAAGTAATTCAGACTATAAAGGGACTTCTGAAGGTCTCTAGTCCAAAGCCCTCAAAGCCAGGTCAGCTATGAGGTCAGCTAAGGTTGTTCAGTATCTTATCCAATTGGATCTTGAAAACTTGCAAGGATGGAGGCTGCACAGTGCCACTGGGCAACCTGTTCACTGCTGACTATCCTTATAGAGAAATGCTTTTCTCCATACCAAGCCAAAGCCTCCTTCACTTCCCTGCACCATTGCAAGTGGTCCCTGGCTCCATTTTCTTGAGAACCTCCTTGTATGTATCAGTATCAGAAGGCTGCTATTAGAGCACACCAATGTCTTCTCCCAGCTCTAGCACTGCCCTGCTGCTGTTTGCTTTGCAGCCAAGACACAGAGCTGAGTTCTGTCCCACCAGGAGAATGGCAATGTCACGATCACCCCTCTGCAGTATGAGGCATGGTCTACTTCTTTCAATTTGAACCTTTTTACTCAGTAAATTATATGACAGCAGGGACCCAGAATACTGGTGAAGGACATCTTCCTTCTCTAGTGTACTGGAATTTGTGGCCTTTAAAGGATTGTATTTGGAGCCAAAAAGTTGTTCACTTGTGTTAGAATGCCTAACACATCTTACACATTGAGTATTCTATGGAACTGAACATTAATTCAGGGATTAATCTCAGTTTACTGTGATGTACCTGGGCCTGACTAAGGCACTGAAACTGGCTTTGCATTTCAGTTGAATGATTAAATGAACTACTACAACTCTTTTATGTATAGCAGTTTTTTTCCTAAAAAACCAAACTATTCAGCTTTCTAAGTAATAAAGGACATTGAGATATTTCAGCTTACATTTTGTTCATCCCATTGTGTCTGAGTATTACAGCACATATGAAGATGGTTTTAAGAACAGTAGGACGTCTTCCATACCATATGTGCTACAGTAACTAATGAGGAGAAGTTTGGAATATTATGTCAACACTGATACAAAAATGCCTTGATGTTACAGATGTGTATCTTACTTTAGGCATTGTTCATTACTTTAAAAAATAATTTAAAAATCAAACGAATTTGCTTATGTAGGAGCACTTATATTACTATAAAATTCAGAAATTTCATCCCTCATGATTTTGGCAAAAAAGTAGAGTTGATCAATAATACTAAAACCATTGCACTCTCATAATTGTAGGTGAGAGTATGCATTGTTCATACATACTAATACATTGTTTCAGTTTTTGATAATAAATACCTTTAGATTTTAAATAACTCTCAAGCAGGTAACGGGATCCTCAGATTAAACAAAAGTATGGAATAACAAAAATTACATTAGAATATAACATATTTTAACATGGGTGGATCCAGCAGTTGCTACACATGCAAGTAATCCACAGGAACTAGATTTTGAGAGGATTAACAAATAGCATTGCCCTGAAAGCTTGTCTCTCAAAACAAAAGCTCAAATTTATTATTCATTTACACATATAAAGCTCCCTTGAAAGTCAAAAGATTGTAAAACTAATGAAGGAACTATTTAATCCAGATCCCTAAATCCACTGAGGGCACTTTAATATTAATATACAAAGTCAGTTTATGTGAATATCAAGAATACTTAGAATAATTAAGTTTTTTGACGCTTATAGCCTGGAAGAGGGAATATTTCACATACCTTATATTATAATAAGGCTTCACTCTACAATTAGTTTTAGGTGAATACAATTTAATACATGCAAAATATTAAAATCATTATATTCTGAAAATGCTCTTCAAATGATTAAGAGCAGAAACACAGAAAAAACCCCAAACCTTTATCCAGGAACAATGACGTCACTCGAATTGTTACTATTTTCATGCATAAACTCACAGTCTCTTGCACCATTAAGTGATTTCAGTTGAAGATGCTTTTTTAAATCATGTTCAATGCCCATAAACATATCCATGATAACTTTATTATGACCTTAAAAAAACAAGTATGCAAATTATAGCAGCTGAAAATTCAATGTGGGAGAAGAAAGGACGAATGAACAAAAGCAAATCCTCATAGAAGACCATTAATTAAGTTAAAGGTAGAACATCTACTATATGTCAATTATATCAGGCAATTTTTTTCTACTGTCAAACTAGAGCAGGCCTGATACATGGGTTCTGTTTATTGCCTTGAATCCTACATATGGAACACAAAGAGTAATCAGATTAGGTGACTAATCAGGATGATCAACAGAGACAGTCCTGGATTGTATTTCCTCTAGGTCATGCTATTACTATAAACACAGAAGACAAGGTCTGTTTGCTTACAATAGGAAATAATTAAACTGAACACCAGTATTTTACATGTTTCTATGACCAAATGCCAGTCACACAAAATACAATTTTTATTTATCCTAAGATAACATAGAAGTGAATTCCACCAACACCATTTATATTTCTAATTATTAAATGAAGAAATGCACAGGACATTTTATAGAAAAAAAAATTCAATCTTCCATAAGATGTAACCCAGTAGCAGCTAATTATTCTTCTATCACAATGTTATTTTCTAAGACATCTTCAGGAAAACTTCATTGATTTTAAAACATTTCAATTTTGCTGTTGTGCCCTTTAAGAATTCAAGATTTATAATGGCACAGTATTTGATACTGCTATGTAAGAAAATTTCTGATTCATGCCTAGTTAGCTAAAAGGTCAACAAAGAAGTTTAAAAACCTCCTAGGGCTTACTGCATCTGGTTACAGGGTTCAAAGAGAGTTCTGCACCAATTAAGACAGCCTCTAAATGTATGAACATGTGACTATTGACTAGATCATCACTAAACTTATTTTTAAGATCTTTATATCATCATTTGCCATGTTCTTAAAGGAGAACTTCTCGTCATTATACTTGTGATCCAAACATATCCCAAATACTAAGCCATATGTACAGGAAGTGGTAAATCAAGACATAGGTCAAGATATACTGGTCAAGAAAATTCCTTACTACATTTTCAAGTGTGGTGGCAAAAATGCACCTACTTCTAAGGCTATTGTAAAAAGCTGGTTTCAGCAGCCCATAGCTCTAGGACACTGCTGCAGATGCAATGGAGCAGGAGTGGGGCTGTCACTTAGCAGATGAGCTGGGAAAAAAGTGCAGGCTTTCACACAGGAAAGGCCATCTCTTTCAGGCATGAAAACACTCTCCAGCTGGGCAATGTTGGTCTTTTCCTTTACTCGCCTGCTGTTACATTACATGTCTTAAAAGGGAGAAGGCCAGTTGCCTGAGCATGAAAAAGCCCTGAGCTGTAAGAGTCACTGTTTAACTCAACCTGGGCATGTCTTTAAAGGACAGCAGCTCCTGTAGCTGAAATTATATCCTAATGCACTCTGTTCAAAGAAGTGAGTCCCTGAACAGTGACAGAGGCGACTGTTCCTACAAGATCCCTCTTTCCCTGGCTGCAGAGGTTGGGAAGCACATGCTTAGCAGAATATGGGACAAGGGGATAAGAACAGATGGCACGGTGATTAAAGCTGTTGAGTATTCCTCATGCTGCACAGCAGCTCACTTAATCCAAACTTTCTGCAAGTGTTGTCATTTGTCTGTCTGCTTTCCTGGTGCCCACCATGCCATACAATACCATTTTATACTTGAGCTTAAGCACAGAGTAGAAATGCAGTTGTCTTTACATTCCCATGTTGAGATCATAGCTTGAAAAATGTTTTACTCATTAAAAACTTCATAAATTAAGAGCAGTGGAAGCATCATGATCTTTACAACTTTTATTTACTGTTATCTGTGCTATTTCAAGAGTTTCTTTCACAAATCAAGTGCTGTCCTTCCATATGCAAAGATCACATATATAAAGACCCAATAATGTATATACATATAAAAAATACAGCACTAGCATGGAACAATGCTCGTCCCATACTAGCAATACTGAGCCCCATTTAGGGGTCAGGAATAATGTTCTTGGAATACTTTCTCCACTAAAAATGTCTCTGCTGATGGCTCCTTGGTGGTGCCTTACAGTATAAAACATAAAAAAAAGAATCTTTTCAATATCTATCCTAAATCAGTTCAAACAATTACTGTGCTTTATATTTACATTATTGTGTGACCATGCAGCTTTCTTTAAAAACTTGTCCTTTGTGATAAAAAGAACTGCATTCAAGATTCTTAAAACATCTGTCTATAGGATGCTTTGAGACTTACGAATTTACTGTAAAGTGTTTAAGACTGTTCATTTACTGTTTTTAAAATATGGCAAAGAAAATGTTTACATCCTTGTAAATATTAATCCAGAAGCAACTTTCCCAAATCCTTTACTCTTAGAGAAGGGTGGGATAATATGTAGGTATTGAAAAACATGTCCTACATTTCCAGAGACTCTGCAGCTGGAAAAAGAGCAGAGAGAAGTAAGCAAATGCCTCCTGTCCCAAGATAGGGCTCGTAGGTGAGCTGAGCTAAAAATGGTATCTCTTAATCTTATGTGATTTGGTCAATACAGCAGCCATGATATCTAAACATCAGTATAAAATCAACAGGAACATCCCTAGCAGACCTGATTTTTAACCTCAGCTGTTCTCCCTTTAACTCCCCAAAATCTTGAGTGCGGTAAAGTTCTCGTTTGGAAGAGCCTGGCCCGGCAGCAGTCACGGCAGCTCTCCGGCACTACCGGCAGCACCGCTGCTCCCTCCCAGCGCTGGGGCCGGGCCGGGGGGGCTCCCCCGGGGCGTGTCTGAGGAGGAGCCGCAGCGCCGGCTCCGGGAGAGGGGGCGCGGAGAGGCGGCGCTGCCCGGCCTCCTGCTCGGGGAGCTCGGCGCGGCCCAGCGCTCGCTGCCGGGCTGCACCCGGCCCCTCCGGCGGCTGCAGCAGGCACAGCGGGCTCCCGGGGTGCCGAGGCAGCCGGGACGCGGCCGCTGCCGCCCCTCACCGCCGCCTCCCGCCGCGGCCCGGCCCCGCTACCTGCTCGCCGAGCGGCCTCTCCAGCAGCTGCGAGCAGACATCCGCGCACTCCCGGAACTTCCTCCGCCTGAAGTAGCTCCAGGCCTGGAACAGCGGCTCCAGCCCCATCTCGCCGGCAGGAGCACCGCGGGAGCTCCGGCCGGGCCCCGGCGCCGAGCGGGGCCGCGTTGCCGCCGAGCGGGGCCGCGCTGGTGCCGCCGCGGAGCCGCCGGGCCCCGCCTCGGCCGGCTGGGGCGGAGCGCCGGGGCCGCGGGGGAGGCGGCTCTGGGCGGCCAACGGGGCCCTGCCGGTCCCGGCCGGCTGCCCTGCGAGCCCAGGCACGGAGCTGCGCCCCGCTCTTGGCGGCCAACGGGGCCCTGCCGAGCCCGGCCGGCTGCCCTGCGAGCCCGGGCACGGAGCTGCGCCCCGCTCTTGGCGGCCAACGGGGCCCTGCCGAGCCCGGCCGGCTGCCCTGCGAGCCCGGGCACGGAGCTCTTGGCCGAGCCCCTCCCTGGCAGCGCCTCTCGTGCGCTTATTACATTGGTGACTGAAAGTAGAGTTTGATCTGTGATAGTGGCATCAGTAGACTTCCGATAACCAACTATTCTTGGCTGTTGTCATTTTCTGTCCTGTTATCTAGAGGAGTTAGAATAAATGCCTAAGCAATAATAATACAGTCCATTAATCTATATTTGGGTAAAATGTCCTTTAGAGCCATGGAGCCCTGGTTGAGAAACGTACAGATTGCTGTGAACAAGTTTTCAGTCTTGCAGACTATCAGTTCCTTTAGTTCATTAGTTTTTGCAAGGATATTATCAGACTGAGATATTTAGAGGTTTAAAAGTTAGAATACAATTGCTCCTAGGTTATAGGTACTATAAAATGGTGATTGCAACCATCAACTGAAGTAAAATTAAAAATGCCTAGGGATGCTTGGACCAGTAATGGCATTTGTGGTGTGAAAATCTTTGAGGGATGAACACTAACAATATTGCTAAAATCATATTGTTGCCATTTAAAGAGATCATTCTGGTTTTATTGCTTTTGCCTCACCTAAACTACCAATTTGTCCAAGATGCATGAAATTAATACCTAGGCTAGCAAGATCAATGTCAGGTATAAAGAGAAGTGGCAGTCCCAGGACTATCACTTATTCAAATATGGGACTAAGTGGCTTGAACTGAAGTAGTAGTTACAGAGAGCTTTGCTTTGGTTGTCCTGTGAACAGTGCACAGGTCTGTTGGGTCTGCCTGGCAAGGCTTTGGGTGAGAGCCCATGCGAGTGGTTTCTGTGACAAGCTGCTGGGAGCTTCCCCTATGTCCAGTTGGCCAAGGCCAATGATGGTAGCACCTCTGGGATAACAATTCAAAAAGGGGAGAAAAAGCCTGCACAACTGCAGCTCAAGACAGGACTGAGAATATGTCAAACAGCTATGAAGTCATCAAGGTCAGTGAAGAAGAAGGGGAACCAGTGCTGCAGACACCAGAGCAGGGATCCTGCAGCCTGTGTGTGGTGAAGACCCTGGTGAGGCACCTGTGCCCCTGCAGCCCTTGGGGGACCACGGGGGAGCAGAGGATGCTTGAAGGAAGCAGGTGCTGCTCAAAGGAAGCTGTGAGCCTGTGGAAACATCACAGTCTTCCAATGTCAGATGGGTAGATACTGCTGTGTAGCTTCTCAGCAAAAGGATGGTTCTGCAGCAATTTTTGTTGGTTATGCTGCTGGGAAGGGTATTCATTGCACTTAGTGATCAAGCTGAACTAACGTTGTCCTGTGGTAGTAATTAGATCAAGATGCATCTTCAGCTTTGTACAATGAGATTTTGCAGTGTTGCAAATGACAGGAAAATCAATTTTCCTTCTTTCCAACCACCCCCTGCAAGGGGTTTTTGTTCTCTATTTGGTTGCAGATAAGGCGTTTTTTTTCAGTTTCTACATGATATATGAAGCCAGAAAAGGTATTGGCACACAGGTCATCCTATGCATATAATCTCTGAAGTCTTTTTCACTGGTAATACTGCTTTTCACTTCTTATATGTGGTGGAATATTCTGAGCTTTCTAATATGGGGATTCTCATTTATATTGATCATTGAAATCCCCAAATTTGAACTTCTAACTAGTATTTTCTCCAAATAATAATCTCTGTTGGTGGCCACAATCCACTTCTCTAACTTACTAAAATCCTGGAATACAACACAGAGAGTCCCTGTGGCTGTCTTTGTGTTCTTTGTAGATCCCTGTATGTCAGTCCCCCTCCAGTGTAACTGCATGGAAGCTAAAGAGCCAGGAATTATATCCAGGTCCTTCTGGAACAAGCTGCTCCAGTGTGGGCCCCCCATGGGGTCACAAGTCCTAACATGAACCCGTTCCAGCTTCTCTCTCCATGAGGCCACAGGTACTGCAAGGAGCCTGTTCCATCACAGGTTTGCCACGTGGCTGGAAGTGTTATCTATCACAACATAGCTTTTCAGTGGCTAATTTTGTGGGATGTTCAACAAAATTAATTTGGGGAATTACACTTGAGATGCACCTGATTAGTAGGAGAAGAACAAATTGTAATTTTTCTGTCTAACATTGACAGAAAAGAAAATCAGAATTTGGTAATAGCAGCATCTGGGAGAGATTGTCTAGGTGGAAAAATGTTTTGCCATGCAAAATGTTACAAGTTCAAAATCTGTTACAAATCTGATTGTGTGATATTATGAAAGATGGAATTTGCCTGGCTTTAGTGCAATATAGGCTCCTCTGCATTTTTTTACCAAAAGTTTTGTAGTCTAGTGGTTAGTCCTTTCCATTACCTTAGATAAAAATGCTTAATTGATCATAACAGTCAAATGTTCTCCAACTGTAATGAATTCCTCCATGTTTACTGAGTCAGTGCTATATTGGGACAATGATGGGTATGTGACATAAGTACACAAATCACCAGGGTTTATTAAAGAAAAGTCATGTGCTTGTCTTGTATAACTATGCACATTCATTGTATTAGAGGTGACCTGACCTTGGCTGGGATGTTTGGAGTGACTGTTGTCATCCTCTGTGAATGGACAGGAAATTTAGTGGTGCTGCTTTATTTGCAGCTTGAGTATTGTGATGGTATCACTGTCACATACATAATTTGAACCTCGGCTTCATTTATTTGAACCAAGAACAAAAAATTCAGAAATCAGAAGTAAGGGTCAGTTCCTCTTCTGTTATTTATTCTTAATTTGAAAACTAGTTGTCTCTGAGATAGGCTGCAATAAAAACTCTCACTATAGTTATTTATAGATGAAAATATCAGGGAGCTCTACTGAACAGAACGAGTTATTATTTATCTTTATTCAGAAAACACATGGGTTTGTATAATTGCTTTTTTAAAAACATAGGTTTTGTGACAACTATAACTGTGTATGGGATTTTAGTGATGTCTCAGTTTACTGTTCAATACTTTGTCACGATTAAATGTTGCTTAGAGATTTAAATCTGCTTCACATTTTCACCTTTTATTTGAATAGTTTTTTCCTTTTTTCCAAGAAGGACACTTTAAACTGATACTGAATACTGGCTCTGAATGGATAGATGTCTTTAATGTTTTTCATCTTTATACACTCCTCTAGAATAAATGATTGTGATGCCTAAAATGCTTTGCATTTTCCAGATGTTTTATAACTTTTCTTTACCAGTCTCTTAATATTTAAACTCTGAGTTTAAATGTATCTCATGTATCATGAGATACATGAATTAGCTTCTTACAAAGTATGTACAGAAGAGAGTAGGACAGGGCCCATCAACACTTAATATACCTTTCATTTTAAAAACATAGCTGCTATGGGTTGACTTTTGTCTCCCATGACTGTAAGTCTCCCATGGGAGTCCTCTGTGCACCAATCAATCATACTTGTTTCTTGAATAAGTAATGATAGCACTCAGCCTTATCTCTCCTCATGAATGCACATTCTTACAATAAAACCAGAAACAGAACCTAAAAATAGATCCTAAAATTCAGTTGGTATCTTGAAATTTCTTAGGCAGCTCTGAGGAGAAATGTCTTGTATCCCTTAGTAGCTAACTCATTTAGATGCAGGCTACTGCTTCTGTGAGTTACTCATCTCTCTTGAGATATAAGATTACAAAACAAAGATGTAGTTTGCAGCTCAATACAATTAACAAGGGCTTGAAAAAAAATATTGAAGTTGTGACACATCTACCTGCAGATTGCCTCAGCTGGAAATGTCTTGCTCACCTTTGAGTAAGAGTTGGTACATTGAAAGTTGACATGCAAAAAAGGTTCATTCTGATGAATCAGATACCTTTGGTATCAGGGGAATTGAGAACAACAGAGCATAGAGCAGGTTTTATTTTGTGTTCTTTGAAGGACCCCAAACAGGACTACAGATCAAGCCATGCCCGGGGAAGGCACACAGATGTTGCAGAAGGGCACAAAGAGGAAGTTCCCTCTATATGTGCTGTTTTCAGCAGGACTTTGACATCTGAAGCTGAGTTCACATATTTGCTTGTAGAACCCATTTCTTGCTGACTGTAGAAAATTAGGAGATGTCATGCAAATGAAATTGCATTAAGAGTAGAGTTTTGTTCTGATGCATGGATTCACTCTCTGGGAAAGTAATTTGTAGTAACAGCTTCAGTTTTCATTCTGTGGCCAGCCAAGAGAACGACATGCATCAATAGCAATTATTGCAATCATAAATAAGAATTCTGCTGTTTCTTTCTTACCATACATGATAACCTAATCATGGTTACCATGGTCTGGCTGAAAAAGGACCATCCAGCAGTTGATAACAGAAATGAGGTGGCAAGAATGTTCAGGTCCTAAACATCAACCTTCCTTCACAGGACTTTATGTTTGTCCTCTGTTATTTATACATTGACTGAACCCAGTCTTTTAATCACACCTACACCTCCTTCAGTGTACAGGATGAATGGGATGCTTTTCAAGTGAGATTATTACCTTTCTTTTTATCTGTAGTGCTTCATATGAGGCACTATTTCTTGTCTGATGCAGATGCTCTGTATGCTGTGCTGAATATAGATTGGTGTTCATAACACTAGAAGAAATCAATGCAGCTATAAAAACCCAAACAGTGGCCTATGAAAAAGGCTGGCCTGTTATTTTCATTGAAAGATAGGCTGCAAAAAATTGCAAAGGATCCACTGATTAACTGGATGTTGAGATTAAAAATACTTGGACTTTACTATTTTTCTCCCTCTTCAAGTTTAGAGCACCTAGACTAACACACTTATTTGCAGTGGATCCCAAATATCGAAGTAGGAAACCTGGCAATAATACCAACTTAGGAGTCATACCTGGAAATCTTGATATAAATATTTTGGCTATACATATCTGTATATATAAATGCAGAGGGGAGAGAATACGGATCTCCTGTTGCTCAACCTACTGTATTAACTACAAAGCCATTCCAGCATCATCATTTGTTATATACCTGTTAGCTCCCACGAAAAAAAAAAAAAGAGAGAGAGAAAAAAATTAGGTGCCCTACAAATCTACTTTCTTCCTTTTAGGAGTCTTAGTCTGATTTATTATTTATTTAACATTTTTAGAGCAAAAATGTGGGGAAAAGATCTATTTTGAGGATGAGTGGAGTTTTATGAAGAGTGACTGGTTTATAAAGCCTTTATATAGGCTTGTGCACAGTGGGTTATGCTAGAAAATTGTATCATGTAACAGTTTATGGCCCCTATTTTCTTTCACAATTGGAAGCACTTGGAAAGAACTATTTGCTGTCCTAAAAGTAGGTTTACTTTACTTCAGTTGGCAGACTGACAGAATTGCAGAGTGACTCTATTCCAGTCCTTAACTGATCTGTTCCAGAGCTTAGCTAAATTTGGTAGTATGAAGTCACAAAATGAAATTAATTAATTCAAGGTCTGCATTCCACTGCTTAATAGTATTATGTTACTTTTTAAGTTTCTTGCCATTATGAGTGTTAACACTGTTACTTTATTTAATGTTTAAATATTTTATTTCCTTCAGTTCTTTGAAAGTTTGTATCATTGCTAGTAAATTATGTCATATTTGATAAACCTGCAGTATTGTATGTTGATGCTATGTAGATGCTATACACCCTTATGGTTAAGATGTTTCATGATTTCTTTTGACAGCTAAGCTTTTTGAGACCTTTTGCAAAGTCAGTACTGTGCACTGTATTTTGAAAACCTTGTCAACTACTGTGTAAAAGGAGGTCAGCTTGACCCCACAATTTTAATCTCATAATTATCATCAGCTAGCTGAAATTTTGGTTAATTCTCCAAACAATATTAACAACATGTTTTGGGGTTGATCTTCCTACACTATCCTAGTTGTAAAGAAAGGATTTAAAACAGGTATAAAAATTATGATTGTGGGCAAAGGTGTTGCTTCACATTGGTTTTGATCATATCATAAAATGGAGCCTAAGATAGCTTACTTTAAAGTAAATTGCATTCTATATTTAGTCATTAGTCAACAGTTGAAATTGATTTTAAGAGTTCAGAATCAGATTTTTATCATAAGTCTATTGATAGAAAATGCCATGGGATTGATTTAACTACCATCCCTTTATGTGCTGCATTTAAACCTTGTGCTGCATGTAAACCTTTAAACCTTGTTGAGGTTGTCCTGTGTTATGTAAAATGCTGATCTTGATACGAGTTCTTCTAATCACCTAGATGAATAATTTCAGTACACACATGATTTTACCTAAAATGCACACTGAAGAAAGCTGTTTAGACCCAAGCTGTGTGTATGTTGATTAGACCCATGGTGTGTAAACACAGTGTCATTTCTGAAACAAACTAAGTGCTCCACTGAGGGGCATCAGGATGCATCTTGGTGTCAGTTTGTTGGCAGTCAGAAACACAGTGGTTTTTTCATTATCTGCAGACTAAAAAGAAATTTCAGCTGATGTTGTTCACTGATGTACTTGCATCACTTCCAAATATCCAGCAATTATTGCTTTCTAATTGTGGATTAATTTAATTTCAATAATAGATCTATCTATCTTATCATCTCTCTTAATATCTATCTTATTCATCCCTTTGCCAGACCTAAGTTGGGAAACCATTACCTGATGACATTTCTAAATAAATTTTCTGTGAATAAATGTGTTATGGCCTTGGTTGCTGTCTGTATTCTGACATGTTCATTGTATTTTCAAAAGGTTGCCTAACATGAATGTTTTCCAAATTAATACAATTATTATAATTATCAAGGTGTAATTAAACTTGCAGAAACAGAAAAAATAATGTCTGTAATATTTAAGTTTATACACATATAATTACTATATTTTAATGTCGACCATTATATAGAGTTCATCATTCAGTACCAAAAGAAAACATGTATTTGTAGTTAACAAGTTTATAACAGAACTTGTTTTTAAAATGGTTACAGAATTGGATGATGCTTCGACATAGCACATGATTTTAAAAAGCAGTTGCATTTTTCTCTTCAAAGCACACTAGCTGTACCATTTTGAAATTGTCAGAATTTTGGAAGTACAGTATAATGTACTCATGGCTTATTGCTCTCTAGCTCATCATTTTCCAGCACCTTGTTATAAAGAATCCTCCTTATGTGATCACACCCTGTACATGCTGCCATCCTGTATTTCCCAGACTCTTTTATGTTGAGACGAGATGTGAAGAAATTAGTAACTTTTTCTGTGCCATTTTCTTATCCTTTTTTCATTCCCTTGCTTTTTGGTGATGCAGTAGACCTACTGATTATGTCAAGCCTTCTTGTTTCTAATGTTATTCTTACAAAAAAATCTCTGTTGTTAATTTAATAAAATATCTTAGTTCTTTAAAAAGTTTTAATCATTTACATCTAGTATGTTGCTGACATGCTATAAAATACCTCATTGAACTTTCATTTTTCTGAAGGGGAATTAACTCATCTAGTGTTTGAGTGTGTGATGCTGTCTTTTTTCGTCAACTTCTTTTTCTTATCCAACAGTAAACAGGCCTTTGTGATCCTACATGTTTGCTTTAGTGCTGTTAAATGGTAGCAGGTAATTCTTATTACTCTCTCTTAAGCAGGTTTCTTAGTTTTGCAGAATATTGTTTTCAGACATTGTGTTCCCATAATAGACTGGGACCTTTTAATCCCCAAGAATGTTGAAATTAATGTTGTCACTGTTGTTCATCGCTTTCATATTCTATAATTACTACTTGAACCAGCTACTCTGTATTACTTAGGACTTAACAGAGAATAATCCCTCATCTTGTGTGCTCTGGAATTAGCCGTTCCAAGAGCATTTGTTTAAGAAATCACTTCTCTAAGCCTTGTTACATTTAGCAGAACATGAAATACCTTGTAAATATATTTGCAATATGCTAAGAAGTATGTTTTCTTATAGGTATGCACTGTGAGACATAAAAATGCTACTTATGGGATTTCATTTAGGAAGGTGGTGTACCTGTGTCACCGTATACTAATGAAACATCATTTGCAGTGATGTATATGTAGGAATATATAGAGCATAATAGGAAAGATATAAACCCCACCACAGGCAGATAAGGCAAAACAGTCTAACTCTTGTGAAGAAGAATAACAAATGTCTTATTTATCTAAAAGGTCATTTGTTTCCCAGTACAGCAATAGTGGCAATAAGGCATACCTGACCCTGCCATTGGTTCAGCCGTCAGACCATGGTGTTGATAACACCCAGGTCGTGGGCTTAAACCCTGTATGAGCCATCCATATAAGAGCTGGACTCGGTGACCCTTGTGGGTGCCTTCCAACGCAGAATACTCTGTGCGACCTGTGACATTTGCTTTCCCCGCGAGCCCCGCCCGGCCCGGCGCGTTTGTTCTGCCAGCCACGATCAGCACCTCGGACAGCGCCGTGCCCGTCCCGCCGGCTCGGCCGCGCGTCCCGGGCTGCGGGGAGCGAGCGGGGGATGCTCCCTGCCCCGGAACAGCTCGGAAAGGTCTGGCCGTGCTCAGTTTCTGCATCTGCCGAGAAGGAGGAACGGCAGGGCTTGGTGTCTGAGTGCTGGGGTAAATGTGCAACGCATACAAGAATGCCACACTTATGGAGGGATGCTGTGGGGCCTTGTGGCTTCCAAAGCATTGAGTGACCACTGTGAGTGAGTGATATGGGTGGAGACATCCAGAGGCCAAGGGAATGATGTGTATCCGAGCGGGAATGCTGGACAGAGCAAAGAGAGAGGAAGAGGTTATTACACTACGCTGCTTCCCATTCCTGTCAAGAATAGATGCCAAGTGTGTAAAATTCCACTTGCACCCCTTGTGCATCAGCATAAGGTTAATAACCTACGACAATCAATAGTTTTCCTCTTGTAATTTTCTCTCAGGCATTGTCCCATTTTAGAGATGGTAGTAAATTCCTGAAAAATCTAAAGAAAATGCTGGCTGTTAGTGTGAAGCATGTGATGTGCAGCTGTTACCCTCCTCACACTGCGTGTATGTAGTTTTTCTGAGTACTGATGTGGGTTCTTCTGTTCACTACACAAAATATGATCTGCAGCTTCCAGTTAGAGATAATGTTGTTACATATTAAATTTTCTTCCTGATTGCTGTTTTTTTTCCTCTCTCTTCAGTTTTAGTTTTGGAACAGGTGACTGAAAACAGCCTATTTACTTTCCCCTACCAAATACTCTCTTGTTCTAATTTCTGAGTTGCAAGTAAGATAATAAGATTAACAAATTTAGTTTCACTGAAGCTAATACTGCACATTAGTACTTAGGAATCTCAGGAAATTCAGAATTTCACTTGAAGTAATACTCTAAGAAAAATATGTATTTATAGATTAGAAGAAAGTAAAGACCATAACTGTAATTACGGGTTTTGTACATTCATGTTTAAATATTTGTTATATAGGCAGTAAATAGAAAAGGAATATATTCTTAATTTATACCATAAAAATACTCCCACTTTCAAATGAGCTTTTGCAACATCAGAAGGAAAATATATCAGATGCCTATGTCTGCTGATAATCAATCCAATTTCCAGAATGAGATTAGGCATCATTATAGACTTTTCCTCTAAGCACCTTTCCCATGGGATAGCAACAGAGAGCAGCCATGCAGAGTTAACATCTGATTAGAAAGAATAATACATTTTCCTGTTCTAAGACAAGCTAGTTGGGAATTGTCCAGTCCATTTCTCTGGCTACTTACCCCTCCTGAAACTTCCAGAGAAACTATGACTCCCCAAGTTCCAAGGTGCTCCAGCTGTTTAGGAAGCAAATAGAAGGAGAAAAAACTGCTTATGGTTTTCTGCAAATAAGATTTGCTTTAGTTAATATATATTTTTGTCCTGGTTAGGGATTAAAGTAATTTTCTTTAATTTGTAAAATTGTATGTTTTGTGGAAGGGTAAGTTTCCTTGGGTGTAAGTTTCAGGCTACATGAATTTCTCTGCAAATTTCTCTTCCACGCTGTGTTGTTTTCATTAAACATGTGGGACTGAAAGCTGCATCTGAGCCTGACGTCACAAACACTGTCTCTGTAAGAGCTTGAGAAAAATGTTGTCTCTCAGTGAAAATATGTTAATATAAAGGAAATTGACTGGAATGCTTAAATGTATGCATTTTTACAAAGGAATTATTTTTTTCTAAAACAATGAAAGGACTAATAAAATATTAAGTTTGTGCAAGAAAGATTTAAGAGAAAAAACTCCCTCTAATTAAAATGAAAATAAGGCAGCACAGAAAAATGTCTCCAGTGCAAACTGACTAGTTAAGAGTAAATATTTTGTGGGAGAACAGTCAATATGAGCAATAATATTGTAGAAGAGCAGAAGAAGATAAAGAAACGTAGATTTAGAAATAAATCCTAATAAACTAAATACATTTGCTAAGCCAAATCTGTGCTGAAAGTAATAGGGAAAAGACCTGGTTTATTTTAAATTGTCAAACCAGACAGTTACTCAGGAGCTTTTAGAACAGAATACAACTCTATAGCACAAAGCTGTTCGCATGATCGTGTACTGTACATTTATTTAGCCAGCACGGTACTCTATAGAGTGACAAAGCTGGGGGAGCACGTTTTCCTGACCAAAACTCTGGACGTGGCGAGGGGGTTCCCCGGCGCTGCTGCCTCATGCGGCACGGAGAAGTCGCTTCCACGTCCGTAAGGTCGGAAAGTGGTGACTTTGCCATGTCAAACGCTTTGAGAACTGAGGCTGAAAAGTTCTGTATGGGGAAATTAGGGCTTGAATGGGAAGTCATTTTTGTGCGGTGCATGACTCAGGCGGTGGGCTGCAAGGGTTAACTAATCGTCATTAAAAATTACAGTTGACATTTTCTTCTCGGATGGCAGGGAGCTGGCGTGCCGCCGGTGCCCAGTGAGAGCGGGGGGTGGCTTGCACGCACGGCCGACAAGGGGCTGGGACTCTTCCAGCCCCAGGGGCTGCCGAGAGCCGGCGGCGGTGCGCCGGGGGAAAGACAAGGGACGGACATGTTCCTCGGAGGGGCAGTAAAAATAAAAAAACCCCTCAGCTTGGGGAAAGGGGAGAAGACAGAGCCGCGCTTGAGAAGGGAAAAAAGAAAAAAAAAAAAAAAAGAAAAGGTAAATATAGGAAAGCCCCGCGACACGCCACAGCGCGCCGTGGTGAAGCGCGCTCCCGTCCGCCCGCTCGTTGCCATCGCTCGGTGGCCGGTCCCCGCTCTGTCCCCGCTCGGTCCCCGCTCGGTCCCCGCTGGGTCCCCGCGCCCCCCGCCGCCCGCCGGGCCCGCCCGGCCGCTGACGGCGCCGCCCTCGGCGCAGGCGCATCCGGGGCGCGGGGGGGCCGGAGCGGCGCCGCGCCCTCGCTCCGCGTCCCGGGCGGTGTCTCAGCGCAGCCATGTCTGGCGGCGCGGGGCGGCGAGGCGCGCTCGGGCGGCGGCGCCCTCTGTGAGGCGGCGGCGGCGGCGGCGGACGAGCGGCGGCGGCGGGCATCCATGTCGGCGGGCAGGGATTAGCGCGGCGGGCACCCAGCCGAGCGGAGGGGGCGGCCGGCCCGTCGCCCCCTTCCCGCGGGGTCTCCGGCGGGAGCGAGCCGTACCCGGCTGGCGGGGGCGGGTGGACATGGCTGACCGGAGCGCGCCGAGCTGCCACCTGCGGCTGGAGTGGGTCTACGGCTACCGGGGTCATCAGTGCCGCAACAACCTCTACTACACGGCCGCCAAAGAGATCGTCTACTTCGTGGCGGGGGTCGGCGTGGTCTACAGCCCCCGGGAGCACCGGCAGAAATTCTACCTGGGGCACCAGGACGACATCATCAGGTACCGCTGGCGCCGCGCGCCCCCGGGCCGCATCCCGCCGCGGGCTCCGACCCGCTCCGGCCGTCCCGGCCCCACAGCCCGGCTCGTCCCCCGCTCGCTCCTCCCTTCCCCCGGGAGCGGGGCGCGAGTGTCCCCCGGTGCCGTCCCGGGCAGCGCCGGTGGTGCGCGTCCCGCCGGTGCTGTGGGGATCCGGGGGTCGGAGCGAAATACATCAAGGACAATCAGCGCTTCCTCACCGCCCCCCCCGCCCGGGCTTCGCCGTGGGTAGAAACAGCCTGGAAATGGCTTTTAGCTGTCGGATTTAATCAGCCGTGTTGTGTGGCCCCCGCTGCCGCCGGTGTGCGGTGCCGAAACTCGTACGGGCGCCTGTGCCCGGCGCGGCAGCCCGAGGGTCGCCGCTCGGTCCCCGGCCGCCCCTGAATGTCAAAGGGCCGGCGGGAGGAGAAGCATTAATCGCGTGTGTTCCCGGAGCGCTTGGGCTGCGGAGGAGGTTAATCTGTAGCAGGTAGACCTTTGTCTGGTGTTTAAAAGGCGACGATTACATGGGGAATTAGTGGCCTGCCTGTAACTCACGCAACTTTTAGGGTAATCTAAAAAGAACAGCCTTTCTGGAGAAGTTGCGGCTTCTTCTGTAGCTCAGTAGTCCATTTGGCAGGGAATGTTACCAGGTGCTGAGTCCATTAAAAAAATTAATTACAAACTGATGTTGCAAAAGAAGTGTGCTGGTATGATTTCTTATATCGTTCCACTCCAAGGATGCTTTTGTAAGCCTAGTGGTGTTGTGAGATCAGTAAGAGAATTTGAGGAGTATGAAGGGCAGATGTGAGCCTGAGTCATCAATCTTTTCCCTTACAGTAGGTGTCATTGCAGATGGATTTTAAATTCTTATTTCCTTTGGTCTTCCTATTGGGGTAAGAGCTAGCAGTAGATACTTTTGTAGGTCTTTTGTATGTTTAAGAGCACAAAATTTGTTTTTATGATGCTTAGTGCTCCCAGGCGTACCTCTGTATGTGTTACTCATGAGTAACAGGTATTGCCTGTAGAGAGCAGAATAGATGCTATGTCTTTCATTTAAGCTTTTAGACACGCAATAAAACTTGGTCACTATGGCCACTTTTTTCCTTTGTTTAAATCTTTTGGAAGGAATTTAAATAGCTCTGAAGTATGGCTGTGAATGTTCCTGAGAAGGGTGTCACTTCCATAGTATATTTCTCCTTGCTACTAAATATGTGAAGAAAACGTTGTCAATGTACCACAGTAGAGTGTCATACTAGGGGTGTTGAGTCAGGAGTTTGAATCACTATTATTTGCATTGCTTAATATTTTAACATTCTCAGTTTAATCCAGGAAAAACTGTTTTCTTAAGAACTGCTAGCCACCTGTGATGTCAGGTGCTGCAGGAAATCCAGATCTGCACCTTGCTATTGTGCTAGGGGAGCGGTGGCTCCCGCTCGTTCTGAGGTCGCGACATTTAATACCATCTATTCAGCAGTGCTTCCGAGTGACACTGTTTGTTTCAGTAGCACTTCTTATAGCAGAAGAATTAAATGGTTTGAGCTACAACCGGACAAGTTTTTTGTTTGCATGTGGTAACAGTTTCTTGCTCAGTCTCTCTCAGTTTTGGTACAGTGTGCTACATTTGGCTAAAATGTGACAGAATTCTTTAGAATAGTACTAAACAAAAAAACCCTACAGAACCCAACAAACAAACAAAAATCTGCTGTAAGTCAGCTAACTGGAGAGAAAGTGTGTGTGGTTTGTGTAAGTACTTTGATTTGAATGATACCATGGCCCATTCAAATATAGCAGCTTCTTCTGCTCTGAATTGTATTGATGCGAGAATATAATTCTAAGTATGATAAGTATGCAGTTAGAATTTTGCATGGTTCTTAAATGCAAAAGCTATACAGAAATATTAGTATGCATAAAGAGGAATGCTTGGTTTAAAAGCAGTGTGGCTATTTCTAATAGTACGATTACTTGGTACTTTCTCTAAAATGCAACGTGGTACCATTTAAATGCCATCTCACACTTTTGCTGACTAAACTTGAGTATCTAAACATGTTAGTTCTTAATATTTAAAGGAGACATAGGAAGGTCAAATATTAAAAAGGCAACAACAAAACCCAAAGCCCAAAAAGCAGGTGCAAAAATTGGATTATGTAATATAGTAATCGGTGTTACTAAATTTTCTCTCTGAAGATAAACTCAACTGTTGTACTGGAAAAGAATGAATGTATTTTGTGCTTTAGCAGTCTCAGCAAGAACTGTGCATGCTGAGATATTTGGGATTTTTTAGTGAAAGCAATGGGAGGATTAAGTGTCTTTTTACAAGTATGGGATCTAATTTGTGAAAGCAGTTCTGGAGTCTGAAAATCTTATGTATTTAAAGAATCAAACTTTCATGAGCCTAGCTCCATAGCTACAGGGACTAAGCATAAATATTGCTCACTACATGGTGATATTATTAGTACTTTTCATTATGAGAACTTTCATGTTGTTATCATTCTTTGGATGACATTGTAATTGTAAACATCAATCAGGAGAGAGGAACTGTAGTTCTTAAGTCAGAGACCATTTCTTTATTAGTAGAAAACAATATTGGAGTAATGGACAGTCATAGGACATTTTCCATTGGAAATTTCTAACACTAGCATTTAGTTTTTGTTCTGCTTTGAGGTTTTACCTGCTTTGTTAATGAAACTCTGTAAACCTGCTGTAATATTTTTATATGATTAGGTGTTTTAACGTGATTTGTTTTCAGTATGAGTGTCTAATCTTAATTTTAATCATGGTGTCCACACCCCAAACTCCTCAGCCTCAGTTAACTGTATAGTAAAAGTAAGAAAGCTCTCTTTCAGTGTTTTGTCCCTCAGATCTATTGAAAACTCTTTTGGACTAAAAGAGGATAATGAGGATCATTTCAAACATCTTTTATTAGTCTGTTTTGGTGGTTTGTTTAGGTTTTTTTGGGTTTTTTTTTTTGGGTTTTTTTTGTTGTTGTTTTTTTTTTTTAATTTGAACAATCTCGGTTGTAGTCCATTTTTAAAAGTACTTTTCTTGCTTGCTGGTGAGCTTTTGCTTTTTATGAATTTTTTTTTTATCTCATCTGAGAATTATTTTCCAGAAATCAACTCACTATTCTGGAGGATACAGTTACATGTTTTCAATCTTACTTGTCTCCCATTACTTATTCATTTGCATATTTTTATGGTTGAGGTCGAGGAATGTATGCAAACACTTGTGGAAAGTATCAGCTGCAGAAATGCTTTGGAAATTTGCCTCTTTCAGGAGTGCAGTTAACTGAGTTTCTTATATTTTCAGGAGTAAATAAGGAGAAAAATCTTGTACATGAAATCTCAGGTGACTGGCTTTGATCTGTTGCCAGCAGCATAACTTGGATGTCTCCTGTGTTTGTGGAAAAGTTCCCCTGTCCAACCATGGCTGTGTATGTGTAGGAGATACTAAAACTGAATGAAAATGCAAGCTATTCCTACAAAGCTACTGGTTTCAAGTGTGTGTTCTTAGGATTTCATGCATCACCAGACAAGCTTGTGATCTGTAGAATGGTTTGCTTTCTGGTAGCTGAGGAAGAAACTGTGTCTTGTTGTTCAGGTTAGATCTTAACTTTGTTCTCTCCAGAATTTTATTAGTTTAGAGGATCATAGGGTTTTTAATGTTGGCTGATCTTCCCATTTCAGAGACACTTAGCGGGATTGTATTTAAATCTGACCTGAATCAAGATTTCAAAAGATGCCCCCTCAGAGTTTTAACTTGTCAGACTGTAAAACTCATGCTCACGTTGAGGCTCCTTATTTGTCTGGGCTAGCCAAAACATATTTATGAATTTTATTTTTTTTGATATGAGAAGATTGAAAATCCTGAATTTATCCACCTTTTTAAATGGCAATCTACTGGCAAAAGCCTTTGATGTCACTAGGACAATTGTCTATGCTGATGTGCTCCAAGGAGACCACTGACATGCTCCAAGGTGACTTGTAGAATAATTTTTCCTTTTGGTGTATTTTTTTGCTCCTTCCCTTCCTTCCCTTCCTCTTTCCTGTGACCATCTTTTTTTTTTTTTCTTCAAAGTACTGGAATTTTACTGGGAATTAACTTTTCATGTGACATTGATGAAAAATAATTGAAATAATAAACCAAATAATTGAAAAATAAAACCAAAACATAAGGTTAAACCAGTGCATCTTTTTGAGAGCTTTAGTAGACTTGGGAAAATTTTATATTCTGCTTTCCATGATTCTTGATTTCAAACTTTAGCACTTATTTGTAATTCTCCTTTTGCACCATTACCTTTATGCTGACACAAAACCACACAACTGTGCCAGTCACAGAAAGAAGAATTATGTTTCTCTGTCAGAAGGAAACAAATGAGGAAGAGTTGTTATCTGTCCTACTTTTTTAATATCCATTATGTGAGCTGGCTGGCAAATAATAGTGCTTTTGTATATTCTTCCTAGAACTTAATCACTGTGACTGCTTGATTAAGATGTTTGTGATACATTTAGGTTTTATTGCTTAAGGTAGTTGCTGGCACATTTTATGCTAGTAAGAACTCTTGAATCTCTGCTGATAATGGCATTTATGGCTCTGCTGTTGAGCAACTCTAGGCTGTGTCTAAGTCAATTTCCCTTCTTGTCTGAAGTCTGTATATTTTTCCTTGTCTTGGACTAAGTTGGGGGAAAGAAATCATCCATCATTTGCCCCAGGACACATGCTATGTTCTGCTTTTAGGGCAAACATAAAATATTATTCAGAAAACATTGAAATTCTTTACTATTAGGAGTTCTAGTACCAGAAACTAACCAATACCATGCTACAAAGGCAGAGGAGAAATAAATGCTTGTACTTTCTGTTTAGTTAAAACTTGGTCATTTTCCCCTTTGTGCCCTCTGTATCCAAGACTGTAGAGAGGTAAATTGCATGTTTACAGAGAGCAGAGCTATATGCAAGACAGGTGGAAAGAATGGCAAAGCATTTGTCTCTGTTCTCACAGAGACAGGCTTTAGCTGATTCCAACAAATTAATTTGCTTGTCTAAATCATGGCTTTTCTTAGGACAATTTTTCTTGTTGCTGTGAACTCTAGGGATTACCTGAACTTTGTTTCCCAAGGAATAAAAATAAGCAGCCAAACCTCTGGCCACTAAACTGAGATCTTTTCAGGCACTTGATTTGAGACTGTCATCTTTTTATATTTCAAATTTCAACTTAATCTCCTTCCTGAGATACTATGATTTTGTTTTTGTATTCCAAGGCAAAATAAACCATTTATTTTAGTGTCAACAACATTTCTTAGCTTCTAGTGAGAATCAAACCCACTAACATCATCTCTTCTCTCTGGTGTTAGTGCTGTCTGCCAACTCTGATTTATCTATTTATTGCCACACTCTGAGTATTATTCCAACCATCAGCATCTAAGGAATTGTTGGACTCTGTGAGCTGCTTTCTAAGACTGCTCCTAGATAATGGTCTCTGGGAGGCAGGTCCAGCCTTCCTCTGTGTGCCTGTCAGCTGTGCTTTGCAAGCAGAAATTCTAGCAGTGCAGTGATTAGTCACATCCTAGTTTTGAATGGCAACAGATCTGTTCTTCCCCCTCTCTTTTCATTAACTATGCAATGTTATGACTTTGGATGACCTGCTGTTGGACTTTTTTGTAAAGATACTCAGTATTTCTACCACCTCATTGTATCATTCTGCCTCTCTTTGATCCCTTTTCATTAGATGCTAGTAATAAAATAAAATTAAAAAAAAACCAAACAAACAAAAAACCAAAACAGACAATTTTCTCAGAAAAAGAGCCAAACATGTTTCACAAGAACATAGAGGAAAGTTATTTTCTTTCCATATTTTGTGTTCCCCCAGTAGTCTGACACCTTAAGAGTTCTCAAAAACCTCAACAAACAGTTGGAGCAATTGAATGTTGGGGTATCTGCTGTCAGGTTTATTGTCTTGTTCTTGTCTGGAATAAATGGTGTATGTTTCTGACCTAACTCCAGATGACAGTCAAGCACAAATGTTAAGGAATGGATACTAAGCACAGCTATAGAATTTTGTCAGGTGAAATTGTATTAATTGGTTTGGCAGCAGATCTGTGAATTTTCACTAGGAATTTCATGATTAGTAACAGAATGAATACTAGGTTGCCACATAAGGAAAAATTTCTAATTATCATTTCTAATTATCATAAAATATCTAAATATCATCATAGCCATCAAAGGAGGCCAGTCATCCCCCATTGTAGCCTCTAATAACTGGAGAAAAACAGGAATAAAATCCATTTTATAGTTATGCTTCAAATGTGAAATGGATCATGCATAGAAACACCTCAAAATGTAGCTTGTCTAATACTTAGGAAACATACAAGGTGCATGCAACCTGGATTATTAGGTATGGTGTTGGGAAGCCAGTCTTTGTTCCCAAGTCCCAAGGAAGGTCCTTGGTAGGAGTATTTCCCTTGACTCAGTGCTGGTGAGGCTGCCCCTGGAGTATTGCAAACATAACTTAAAACATAACTACTGGGTGCCATTCTGGGCTCCTCAGGACAAGAGACATGAGGAACTACTAAAGAGGCTCCACTGAAGGGCCACAAAGATGATTAAGAATCTTGGCCATCCCTCCTGATGAAAGGCTGAGAGAGCTGGGACCATTTGGTGCAGAGAGGAGCAGGCTCAGAGTGCATCTGATCCATGCATATAATAAATAGCTGAAGTGAAAGTGTGAAGAAGATAGGTGGATCCAAGCTCTTTTCACTGGTGCTCAGTGACAAGTCAAGTGACTTTCCAACCAAAAATAAATCCTATAGGCCCATGCTGAACAGTAGGAGTTTCCAGAATTGGCAGTTCAGTTTGAAAGCTTCAGTGTTTTTACTACAAACATGATTTATTACTTTCTTCTTTTTACATAAAAATAATTTTATGTAAATCTAGTTAAGGAAATAATTTTTCAGATTATTTTTTTCTTGAAGAAAATTAGATATGAACTATAGATCATGTATTGGTATGCAATAGAATGCTTACTGTGGAATGAAATACTTTAACAGTATTTTCTGTAAAATGGGCGGGCTTTGGGGTGTGTGCTGGTAGGTTCCTGCTGAAATGTGGCACCTGGGCTTCATTCTCCATTTGCACATGATGAGGAAACCACGTTCTTGCTTCAAAGGATGAAAGCAATGTAATGCTGAAGTCATGTGATGTACCATTCTGAGAGGTCAAATACAGGCACCCAAATCACTTGAGCAGGTTAAATCACCAAGCTATTGTACTTTGTTAATAAGCCATTAAGGCATTTTTCTTTTCTGAATGTATTTTGAGGATGATTTCTCTTTTTCCCAGAAAGTTTATATTTCCAGCTGAAAATCATATATTCTCCTTAGCTTACTCTTTGGACCTATGTATTGTCTTTTATTTTGTTTATACTAAAGATAACTCAAAAAATTAACTCACCATCTCCAGATATCTTTGTGAGCATACTCAGTTTATTTCCCTCCATGAAAGAAGTCATGACTTAAAACCTAAATTGTGTCATAATTAAACTAACCAGTCCCCCTATAAGCCTCTAGCTTCGGTATCTTTTGTCTATCAGTCAAAATGGTATTTCTTACAGCAGAAGCAATTGCTAGGACAAGGTGAGATGATTACCCTGCTCACTGTTTTATACTGTGGTTCACAAAGTCCCAGTTAAGCTCTTTCCAGCTTTTCTTGCTAAGTGGTCTCAAATGGTCAAATATTTAAAAGTCTGAAGGGAAGATTTGGGTGCATATCTTAAACAGATCAGGGGGAGAAATGAAAGACAAAATTATGTGCCTTCTGCCTCTGGAAAACCAAGTTTTCTCAGTAGTTCTAGACCTGTTCTGGAACATGTTATACTGTCTGAAAGATGTTTTTTGAGGTATTTAGTATTGAAACTTCATTAATTTTTTTTTCTTTAAAAATATTTTTCTTGGATTTAGTTTGATAAAATGAAAATATTTTAGGAATACAGAATAAAAACATTCCTGGATTCAATTTGAAGTGAGGCTAGAATAAGCCTGTTGTTTAATACACTTGCATACCATTGAAAACTTTACTTTTCCTAATTAAAACTACAGTAATAGAAATACCAAAAATATCCAGCCAGAACTGGACATTTAAAACATACTAGAAGTTGATTAAAGTAGATCAACACAGCAAGGAGCAAGGCATAGGAGCTTGCTTTCATGCATTGTGCTTTTCATAGCCAGCAGTCACATCACCTTCTGATCTGATTCTGTCAGCGCTCACAGGCAAGGTCAGGTCAGGTCAATACTCAAATGGGGAAATGTCTTGGTGCTGTAGAAAATGCTTCTCTGGATTTGGTACTTGGGTCTTTTTCTCAGAACTATTGCAACAACATGAGGCTCTAGGACAATGTCTGAGAAGAACAGGAAATGTACCCAAAAGCTTAATAATGTTTGATTCCTAAAAATTTTGGAGTATTTCTGCAGAAATGTTGAGGTCTGCCCTAATCTTTTAGGGCAGTAACTTAGCATGTTTCAATAATTTTGAGCTGTTGATTTTTTTATCCCTCTTTAATTTTTTTTAGATTGAAAACCATAGTGTACATGTTCTGTATGACATATCAAAAATTGGTTTAGACTTTACTGTAATTAATAACACAAACATTGTAGGCTTTTAAAAAAAGATGTGCTTGAAACAGAACCTGAAATAATTGCAAAAAGATGTTTCTAGTTTTATGTCATCTACATTTTGGGGTTTTTGAAGTTTAAGCTGACACTGACATTAAGCTAAAATATCCATAGAATTTAGTTGTACCTTTTATAATATATCAAGGGGGTTTTTTTACTTCAAGATGTAGTTTACCTGATTTTTCAAAATACTATTACACAACTTGCAGAATTGTATTTGTGATTTAGGACAGCACTTTTGTTTAGCATCAATGACTTTAAAGGGAAAATAGTGTATTATTCATAAAAGTGGCAAAGGTATCTAATCTGTACTGATAAAGTTTAGGCATATGCTCACATTAAAATTTAGATTTGTTAAGATACACTTAAATTATAATGCTGTTATGTTATGATCAAGGAAATTGGTTTAGTCACAATATATTTTTTAGACTTGACATAAACTATTGGTTTTGCTACATTCACATGGTAAGCAAAGCTACTGGGCACTTGAAATACCTTGAAAAGAAAAATAAAGCTGTAATTTTCCTTGAACTTAGGTAGCAGAGTGTGAAAGCTGCCATAACCATCTTAATAATTTTGTTGAATGTTTGACCTAGTTGGTGTTGAATGTTCTCTTCAAAATACATGTAGTGAAGCTACTTTGCCCAATGAGATTCTGGTGTCTCATCTGGTGTGGTATGAATTTCCCCTGGTGTAACAGTGAAGCACCTTCCAGAATGTTATAGATACATACAAATCACCTTCATTAGGGCACAGATTGCTCTGATTACTCCACTGGCTACAAAAGACTTCCACTTCTACAAGAAATACCCAGTATCACTATTTGCATTGCTGTTAGCTATTACATAGTAAGAGTAGTAGCTGGTAGCTATTACTATAGTAATAGGCTTTGAAAATGCAGTGCTTGGTTTGCACAAAAAAGGTCAGAATCAGCCAAGATTGCCTTAACTCTAGGTAGCAAAACCTATGATTGAATTTTTAAGCCTATCTTTTATATTGCAAAAGATAGAATCCACAAAGGATTATTGTGTGTGCACCATCTGATAACACCACTGCTACTCTGCATTTAAAGCAGGATGTCTTTGTGAGACCACTTCAGTTAGAAAAGCAGTGTTCCTTGTTATTTTACCTAGCTGCTAGAGGATACCTGCATCATTAAATCTCCAAAGAAATACTATAGCTTTTCTTCAGAGTAGCTGTCCTCAGCCTAGTTGTCAAAGACTTTCCTTTAACTGGGAATTCTCATCACTGTTGGGAGGCTTCCTGCTGGACTTCTTTTGAATAAGTTCCTTAAGATGGTGCCTGATGCTTATTTTTCTATGAAAGCCCTGGGTATTCAGATATTACTTCAGAAAATACAGTGAACAATCCTTCCAACCATTTTTCATAGGTTTCTAATTTAATTTCACTGCTTGATCTTCCAAGCTTTTTCAGAGGAATTCCTTTGTAGTGCCTATTGCTTTGGGCTGCAGACAGGATGGATCAAGACTCATAACTGTATGCAAAGGTCAGTTTGATTACTTTGCCTTAAAAGCACATGTCATTTTAGCAAAAAGCCTCAAAAATTCCACAAAAATCACCAAAAAGTCATTCAAAACTAAATCTTCTAGTCTAACAGCAATGTCCAACTTCTAATTGCTCAGATATTCATGGGGTCATCTTTGATAAATATTTTTAGAGGCTCCTTTTTTGGGATTTGAATTCAAGAATTGGAAGAAATGTGTCCAGAGTGAGTAAATGGAGAGAATAACATGAGTGTGAACAAAATGATCAGCTCTAGAGGTGCCTGCAGTAGTGCTTCCACTGATGGTTTAGCCAGCTTGGTGACAGGTTACATTTAGGGAACTCTTGCATTTGCCGTGTGTTGACTATAGAAAGTATTACACCTTAAACTTCCTTTAGCTTTATATGAAGTATATTGATAAGATATTTGGATATTTGGCATGAAATTACATGCAAATAAATGCTTGATTCAGGGGAAAAGTTCAAGTGAAAGAAAAGAAACTAAACTGAGGCAAAGGACCAGACCTAATAATAAAGAAAATGTGTCCAAAAGCTGAAAATTATGTTTAGAAATTGCTCATAGTTACATTAAAGTCATTGTGTTCTCACAATGTTCATACATTTCACTCCTGATTATTGAATGTATTTTTTACTTTACCCCAACTGAGAATGAAATTTGTAGATATGACATATTTTTAAAACAATGTTCTCAAAGAGTGTTTTGCTGCTTTGATTCTTTCTATTTATGTGGTACGTTTCTTGTGACTAAATCTAGTTGGATATTTTAAAAATAACAGTGACCCTTCAATTTTCTGAACCATAGGGTAACTTCAAGAACAAAGCTCCTGTAAATGTCAGACTATGATAAAGGTGCACACAAATATTATATATACATGCCACTGGGGGAAAAACCCCAAAATGTATTAAAATATAAAAATCACTTTAAAGGAACTATGCATTTTAGTTGTGGTGGTGAGATGTCTCTATTTTATCAAGACAGCCTGCATGCCGAATGAGTGGATTAATTCTATGTTTTGGTTAGCTGACAGCAGTATAAACCTTCTCCTGACTTTTAGAACTGTGCTAATCCCTGTTCCCTGTTTATAATCCCTCTACAAGAGCAAGCAAGGTGAATGATGCTTTATCTTAGATCAAGACAAGGCATCTGACAGCATTTGGAAATTGCCTGAAGATTTATTGTGGTGAGTGTGACATTTTAAGGGAAAAAGCCTTCTGGAGTACTTAAGGAAATAAAAGAAATATTTGAAGAACCGGTAAATGTTTGGTTTGGGTTTTTTTTTTTAGATCAAGGTTGCACATTAGATGATATTTGTGTTTTTTTGTTACAGGTTACTCTTTTGTTTACTCTTTTTTCAGTTGCTGTTACTTCTGCCATAGAAATTAATACCACAAAAAATGAATTGCCCTTGAAACATTATTCAGTATTAATTTGTAAATAATCATGATTTTGTCTTTTGCAGGTTACAACATGTTTATGAGTATTACATTATGTTGCATTCCTCATTAGGATTAGTCAATGGATCAGTATTCTTGAGATAAACATCATTTTTAGCAGAAGATTTGTATTTTCTTGAGAGTGTTGCACCTGAATGCTCTTTATCCATCTTCTCCTTTTTATTGGTTTTCAGTAATTAGGTTTGTGACACTACATGGGTGACATCTTTCATTGCCTACCAACTACACATTGACTTCTGAGTCCCTTTAATAATCTCTAGTTTTCCTATGCATCTTTCCTGTTTTATTTATGGTTCTGGTACCTGTGGGGATTTTGTTTGTTTTAGGAGATGGTGTTCTGTGTAAATACTTTTGTGGCCTCTATAGCATATTTATAGGTTTTTTTTTCCTAAACAAGAGATCAGATGTTATCCCAATTTTAAGTGGTATCCTGGTTCCTTTCACTTTTCTGGTGCAAAGTTAGATGCTGGGATGTCAATTTGTGACGAGTGTTAGAGATATCCTTGACTTTTTTCTGTAGGAAAACACCTCTGTCAAACACCTGCAGGACACCTGTAGGCCTGATATACTCAAGAACTGGAGAAATCTGGTGTATCTGCAGTGTCCAGGGCTGGCAAGACAGTGTTTTCTTCTGCTCTAAAGCTTCTTTGGTTGGTAATGAAGCACAGAATGAATGTTGTGCTTATCTCAGCTTTTTTCAATAGCAGCTCTGCCACTGCTGTCTTCCCACCACTTCTTACATTAAGCCAACTGCTAATTCTGTCAGGATAATCTTTCTGTATTAAAGAAGAACTTTTCAAAAATTGTCACTAGTTGTTCTGTGACTCCACTCAAATATTCAGATGGTAACTTCTTGCACATTGGGAAATTTTCATCAATATTTCGTTTTCTCCCATAGGAGAAAAGACTGAATTGCTGTTTAATATACTTCTTCAGAAATATGAAAGAAAATGGTACATTCTGTGATATTTTTTTCTGTGTGATACTAGAAGATCTAGTATAAGTTTTAAAAGTAATAGATGGAAGGTTAATCTAGTGGTTAAAAACTGTTCTAAATCTTGTAGAGAAGAAACAAATTGTAATGACTGGGTAAAGGGGTGCTCAGAGGGTTTTAGTAGAAAAATTTATATGTCAAGCAAGTTTATTTAGTTAAATGATGGTCAGAAGCATCCAAAATAACCTTCCTTTAAAAAGTAACTTTTGAAATAGTCTTGGCTAAAAAATTTGGAGTAAATGCTTCTTTGACCTTAAATAATTTAGTCTTTAGATTTCTAACTCAGCAATGGAATGTCTTTGTGCACTGAAAAATGAGTAATTTTGATTATGTTAAGAACTTTTGCCATGTAGTTTCAGTTTCTAGACTGTATTTCATTACTAAATTTATTTGAAATTAATTCTGTTTATATTTTATAGACATGTTTGTCTCAGTTTCCCCATTATTAAGTGGGTATGGCATGATAATTTTTAGTAGTTTGTTATCAGCTGGGTAGAATGAGAAACAGAGGTTTCCACTTTAATTTTAAACTGGTTTTTTTTTTTGTTTTTTTTTTTTTTAATCTGTGATTATTTAGTAGCTTTGTATGCTTTTCACTACATGTGTTCAGGAGCAAAGGACTGCTTTCTAACTTTGTGGCTGACAAATTCTAACCAAACCATTTACTAGTACTTCCTGATTTGTTAAGGGGTCTCTTTTGGGTCCTCAGATCTGGTGACCCAAAGGAGCTGAACAGCTGCACTGCCTCCTAAGCTCCTGACAGCTGATTGCTCTGTCTTCTCTCCACAGATCTTGCACTTCTGGTTTCCTATTTCCTTTTTTTTCCTCTCTCTCTCTCTTTTTTATTTTTTTTTCCCTTGCTGCTAGTTCTAGGGGAGTCATGTTTGACACTTCATTTGTAATAATGGTTTAAATAATTGGTCAAGTCTGTGCATTGTCGTGTTAGGAAAGAAGGTGGTTGGATTTTTTTTTTAGGTTGGATTCTTACTTATCATCAGGGTCCAGTATGTCCCATTATTGTACCACCAGTTCTTTAATATGAATGGCTATTAAAGAATAGCAGGACATTATCTCAACAAATTTATCTCCAAATGAATCTGGAGTATATGATATTTCTAACTTTCATGTGAGAAGATTTTTTAGCTAGGAACATGTAAGTAATTTTGCTATCTTCTTTTTCAAGAGGCATATTAGAAAAGAATTTTCTTCCTCAGATTATGAAAACCTGGTGATTAAATTGTCACAATCATGTAGAATTTGTAAAAATCCAGCAACCCCACTCAGTCAAAGCATGAGTTCTCCTATTGGCATTGGCAAAATCATTCATATTTGAAAAGAAGGGGAGTATCTTTATTTTTATCAGTTTTCTAGAGATGATGACTTACTAGAAAGCTGAAGCCAATCCCTTCTTCAGCAGTGGAGGATATGACAATGCAAGACAAAAATGGACATTTTCATATAGCATATAGTTCCCAGAATATTTTACTCAGTTCTCATATTTGATGATTTGGGAACTTTGCATCAGTGTTGCTTTAGTCACTCTCTGACTTTTTCCTTCTCTTTGAAGTACATCTCGTTTTTTATTTTTGCCCCCTCCTTGGAGTTCAGGAACAAATAGAAGCCCAATGCAATCTTTAGGAGTCTCTGGGTTTAAATATTTCTTGTTAATCTAAAACCATTCAGATCCAATAGGAGAAAAATATGGATTGTAGTGAGATAAACTGCAGCTGGGAATGACCAATGTACAGTTTGAGTTCACTGTCCCTGTCTCCACTTCAGCCTCTCTTACTTAGAAGTTGGATGCTTGTGCAATTTAAGGAAGATTCAGAAAGCTCTATTTGACATTATTGGCTCTGGGGCAATAACTGTATGGAAGGCTGGTAGTGGTGCTCCATGATGAGCACTGCTTTGTTTGGTCTATGGAAAATAAGCGTGTTCTGACTTGATCTGTTTAAACTTTGATGAGAGATGTTTGCTGATTGCAGCTCTTTCTGCTTTAAGATTTTAAATAGTATGACAGAAATGGTTTGTAGCTTCCCCTGTTATTCTTTCTGGAAAATATGGGTAAAGTACAGCAAATAAGAAAATATTCTCAAGTGTATGTAAAATGTCTGTAAACATACCATGAATATATTTGGCTTTATTTAAGCGTAGAAACAATTTCACACTTGAAATTAACTCTTAATTAAGAGATGTCTGAGATGCTGTTATTTTACTGCAGTATTCTTTTGTGCATTTTTACTGGTGCCCTAGTTTTATGAAGCTCAGGAGTAGTCACATGAATATATTCTTGGATTTTCATCCAATATTGTTGCTAAGGAAACATCATCTTTAATACTGTATCCTTGTCTGCAGCTTGTCTGTATTAATCAATGCCTGCTAATGCTCAGCACAAACCAAGGAAAGATGAAAAAGAATCTTAATTTCTTTTATTATCAAGTAATTTATTATTGACTATTCTCCTTCAGGATCCCCTGCCCCTTCAAACCTACACAAATTGGAGGGTCTTGTCCATGTCTCTAGTCTCATTCCATGCAGACACAACATGGACAGGTTTTATTTTTTTTCATTGGCTGCCATTAGTATTTAATATAATAATCTAACATTGGTCTTGCACAGTGCATGGATCTGGTCAAAATGTTGGGGAATGATTACATGTTGCTCTGAAAGGGAGAAAGAACCTTTCCTGAATGCATTAAAAAGAGGAGCTTGAATGTACTAAAGTGAGAAACACATCCCTTTCAGTAGGCTGTTAAAACTCTACTACTGCATTTCAGCTCAGTTTGAGTATCTGGCTAGGAAAAGACCTGTCATTCAGACACAGTGGTGGAAACCTCAGCTCACTACAAGTCCAGCTACTTGGTTTGTTGCAATAGTGACAGACAAGATTTTTTTCATTTTCTATTTCTGAACTCTTCTGAGAAGTGCCAACTTCTAGAGTCAATTTAAAAATTCACTTGACTTAGCAGTTTGTTAGCTTAATACCTGCTTTTTTCGTTATAAAGTTTGCCTTTTGGATGTGTTCTTACATATGTTACATGTTACTACATTAGATCTAAGATCTGTTGTGGAAGAGCCCAGGTCAGAAAGGCCAGAGGCAAACAAGAAGGCCTGAGGAATTTCTCATTAGGAATATCTGTTTCCTTTTCTGGACAAGCAGCAGTATCTTGTTCATCAGCTTAGTCATCCTTCAAGGACAAGGAAAGAAATCAAGCTCCAGTTTACAGTCTAGCAGTGTGGGCTAGAGGCAAGCACAGTTCCAGCAGTCTAACCTGGAGAGGTCATACCAGCTCTCATCACCAGGATAGTAAAGGGAATTCTCTCCTTCTGACTGCTGTAAAGGGAATATGTGAGCTTTTCTTCTGAGTGCAGACTTTCTTATGCCACTAAGCAATCTCTTCCTTCTCCCTAAGAAAGAAAATGCAAGAGAATATTTGTGGGGGAGGGTACCTAAGCCCGCAAGTCCCACACTAAGAGATTTGAAAGCTGCCTTTGGAGCTGAACCACACCCATACTTTTCTGCCTCATCTCAGGAACTGAATGGATGAATGGCAAGCAGCTATTGCAGATACCATCCCAACAGTTGTATGATTTTGACACCTCAGTAGAGGTGTGCTGAAGGTTATACCCAGAGTACCCAGAGAGAGCTCAAACTCATTGTTTGATCCTGTTAACTGCATCACACCACAAGTTCCTCTGGTCTGTGTATGGAAAGTATTTATTGTGATTTGTTTCTGGGCATCCATTCCAGTTAAGCTCTTTCTGTCTGCACTAGGAAGCCATTTAAAGTGTTTGGCTCAGGGCAGTTCTAGCAGTGAACGTTCTCAAGTATGTGACTGGTATTGATGCTTCTACTCTAGAGGTTAGAACAAGATACTGTATTTTTGTATTGTTTACTATGCTTATAGGGATTGCTTGATCACTCACAGTCCAATGAAAGAACTGAAAAGAGTCACCATATTGTGTAAAATTGGAGTCTAATCCTTGACTTTTCATAAGGACCCGAAATTTTCAAATTCATAATTCTGCATGGTTCCCCATGGGATTAATAATAGCCAAGACTTGATTATTAAGGAAAAACATTGTCTTATCATTCATGTCTAATATCAAAATGTAAATATATGTTTAGTGTTCATTACAGAAATAGTCCCTTGACTTTTTCCATGCTTCTCTTTTTGATCTGCTCTGACAGCCTGTGAGATAGAATACCTACAGGTAATACTTTAAGTTTTCCTTCACTCCTTGGTCTCTAAGAAAAGACATGGAAAGGTATTTTTAAATAGGTGTTTCTTCAGCCACTTCTAACAGCTTTCCTAAATAGTTTCCCTGAAACTCACCATATTTGCATTTTTTTAAGAGCTTGCTGTCTCAAAATATTTATTGTACATTTATTTTCCTCTTCTTTCAATGAATGTCTAGAAAAGTTATTAGCAGTTTACTATATCCCATATCAAGGCAGAGTTTGAGCTCAGTTGTTTAAGCCAGTATTTTGTATTGTGATGTAGAAAGAACAAATATTGTGATACTGCTATTAGTTGTTATTTGCCATTTGTTAATTAGAAATAGAGGAAACCATCTCTGTATTCACCTAATATTCTTTGAATTAAATTAGTTGGAATGCTTGGGCTGAGGACAATGTTCTCCTTTCCCTTGGTAGTGCCTTTAGTGTTGTCCCTTCCCTCTCTGATGCATTGCGTTTCTCTAAAGACTCTTGAGTTTCAGTTAAAAACATACAGAACTGATATTTGGTTCCTGTAAATTGTTTTGCAAGGTGTGATGTGGGGGTGCTTTTGCATGTATGTGTGTCCATACACATACAGTGAGTGTTTTGTTGTATTGTGGTGTGGTTTTTGCTTGTCTGAAAATGCACTATGCACTTGTAGCACAGATCAGCACAGGATTGAAGAGGTGGGGAATCAGACATGAGACTCTGGGGTTTTTCCTATTTTCCTCTTAGTTTCTGTCTCTTTTTTCTTGCTTATTCTTTTCACTTCCTTTTCCAAATTTCTTTATTGTCCATTTGGTCTAATTGCCCCCTTTCTGTGGTGCCATTCTAAAAAAATAGATATTTTGGATGCAGCATTTTTTTCTCCCTCCAGATGTTTTTCCTTTGTCCTGTGAGTTCACCATCTGCCTTTGTGTGCTCTGGGAGATGTGCAGGTGTTAGGCAGGATTAGGTGGCAGAACTGAATTGAAATGTGATTAAGTTTTGCTGCCAGCTCCTTTCTGCAACGTTTTTAATTGTGAAGTTGCTCTGTCAAATAAACAACTCTGGAAGTGTTGTAAAGCAAAGTGGGGAAATATTGGTTACTTTATCCTGGTGCTGAGGGTAACGGAGTAGCCAAGAGTAGAAACTCCCATAGTAAAATGGAAAGGTTCAGGGCTTTTTACCTTTTCACCTTTGAAGTTAGGCATTCTGCTCAGTTTTGCACGTGGAATTCATCAAGCAGTATCAACAAACTGACCTGCTATTTTAAAACAGAAAAAATATGGAAGTGTATTGTGTACTGTAGTTTAACTTCATTAAATATTAAGCATCTTCTAATGTGGTTTCCTCTTGCTCTTTCTGTATATAGAAAATGTGTACATCTTTTGAATCAGAAGATTTTTCTGGTAATTGCCTGGTTAGCTTTAACCTTGCTGTTTTTGTTTATATTTATAACTTCCCTTGTCTCCACCCTTTGAACTTTATTTATCAAAACGTGTGTTCAAGTTAAAGATCATCTTACATTTGCAAAGTGCTCAACCTTTCTCCTTCCCAAATAATTTTGAGAAGATAAATATACTTACATGTGTTGTTAGTGATTCTGTCCACCAGTCTCTCAAGATCATTCATTACCCTGGCATTCATCAGGCTAGGAAATTTTTTAGCCAAATTAAACAGCCAGCTTTGGAAATTATGTCTTCCTGACTTCTGTGTGGTGTTTCTACATCATTCTGGACTGCTGTACCTAGTATATTTGGAGTGTGATCAAGTAGTTTGTTTGGGTTTCTGTTAGAATATATTCTTACTTTTCTGAGTCCTCAGACCTCGTGTTCTCCCATACAGCTTGCTGGCATAAATAAAACAAAGAAATATCTTGCTGACTAGAATGTTTTCAAAAACTGTGTGGAATAAAGAACTTCTGGAGATGTGCATCTCTCTCCATTGATGATTGATGTGTAGATAGTTAAACACCAACTTCTGTTTTCCATTGTTTGTGTTTTTGAATTTTAAGAAATATAGAGAAAGGAAAAGAGGTATTTCTCTCAGTGCATGAAAATCTGACCAAACTTAGGAAACACTTTTGGAACAGAGGATTATTGACTATTTTGCAACTAATTTAAATGTAGAAGGCTTTTGAAGGCTAAATTCAAGAAAGATGTTGGAATGTACTATACTTAGAATTTCACAGCTACTGTGGAATCTGTGATACAAAATGACTTTTTATTATCTAGTATCCATAGGAAAATATTGTAAAAGAACTTTTAAGGAAAAAAAAAATAATGCAACTAACTAGGCAAATACCAAAGTTTCATGCAGAAATATTTTTATCTCTTTTTTTTGGCAGCCTTGCTTTGCACCCCGAACGTGTGTTGGTGGCAACAGGTCAAGTTGGGAAGGAACCATACATCTGTGTGTGGGATTCATACACTGTGCAAACTGTATCTGTCCTGAAAGACGTTCACACACATGGCATAGCTTGCTTGGCCTTTGATTTAGATGGTCAGGTATGTCATTAACATTCTTTTTTCAACACTTGAATAAATTGTTTATCTATTAGAAATCTTGTTGCCTAGTTTTTCTTTAAAAAAGACAGTGTATTGTCTCAGGCTCTATCTCCTTATTCTCAAGTTGAGGAAGATCAATTTGTATTACTAATGAATGCCAAATATTTATATTTGGCCAGAAAATTATAACTTCAAAAGCTTTTTGAATGGAGATGAGGTGGTAGGGAGGTTCTTGTGGTCTGTGGGCCACAGTTCAGAGTTAGACCAAATAACTGGAGACAGTGGCCCTCCCCTGTGCAGGGACATGGCTTGTGCCCAGGGCGATGGTAGCCCTGTTGTGTGTCTCACCTTGGACTCCTTCAGGCAGTGTCCCCTTCTCTTTCATGCATTTTGCATTCACTGGTGGCTCTCCATGTTTTGATTGTTTGTTCAGACTTATGTATCCTGTATCTGAGAGTCAAGAAAAAGGTTTCATTGGATTAGAATTTTTTTGCTTTTAAACATTTTCTGAGTAGTAAATTGGTTCTCAGAGCTGATACCTATAATGGAGATTGTTTCTACCAGACACTAGCTCCTCTGAGTAAAGAGGCTTTCTTGACTGATGTATTGGAAATGGAAAATTTAATGGTTATATTTACATGTTAGGTAGCAGATGAAAAGGTATTAGCTGAGAAAATCCTTTCTGGAGGTGTGCTTTCCTGGTCTATGAAACACTTTTTTCCTTCCCACTCAGCCTTGCAATGTGATACTCAGATTTAGCTGTATCCTCAGCTCCTTTTGCTTGCTAAAAAGGTCAGTGTCTGTTAGTTACTGCTGTTCCCTCAAGTGAGGATGTACTGTAGAGACAGACTAGTTGCTGTCCTGAAGAGAATATCAAATGCAGTTGCATTGAACACAAGAGGAAAGCCCACCTGTGACTTGTTTCTGTTACAACATGATGTAATTATTGTAGAAAAGTTCTGAATCTGTTGAAATGACCTCTCACTTTAGGCAGTCAGCTTTTTTCTAGAACATCATTTCTACTTCAAAGCAATATATTTTCTCTACATTGTTCTTGTTGTGTAAACTTGTGTTACTCCCTCACTTGAATGGCCTTCTTAATTTAAGGTCAAGATACATCAAATTAGGATTGAAATACACTGATTTTTCAAAGATGGAATAGAAAGGTTAGATTTTGTTACTCATGCTACAGGAAGCATGAGTAGAAATTGTATTTAACTTGTTAATTTTTTCTTCTCATAATCTTGGAGTTTTTCAGACAGTAAAGGAATTATGTTATTTAGATTAGGTTTCTTTGTAATCTTTGGGAACAAAGATTACAATTGAAGGTTGGAGTTTGGTTTTGCTTTTATAACTCACTTAGATAATCTATGTAGAAATTGAAGCTAAATTTGTCTTTAATGAATGTAAGTATTAACTGCTGAACAGTGAAAAAAGCTTTGCCCTAAAGATTTGAAAAAAATTCATTTATCAACATCAAGATGGCACAATTCATGCAAAAATGGTACAAAAATATGCATTTTCTTTAAAAATTGAGCCAAATCACTCAGCGTTTTTTTTTTTTTTTTTTAATAATTCAATCCTGTTAGTCTTTCTGTTGAGAATTTCTGTAGGATAAATAGCATTTTGACTGGTTAACAAATACCATAAAAGTGGCTAATTTAGTCAATCATTTGTGTCAAGAAATCTGTACAAGGTGTCTTCACAGTCAGGACAAGCCAGGCTGCAAAGCACAGGAAGATCTCAAAATTTTATTTTTATTTATTTTTTTGGAATAATCTTTTTGTTCATCCTAGTTTTACAGTGTAAATGGCTTCAAGCTCTTTCTGAATAATAAAGACTTTATGAAATTATATTTGGGGCCTTTTTAATTCTGATTTGAGAAAGGATTTGGAAAGAAATATTTACTCATATGTGTTTTGAAGAATCAAGCAAAAGACTTAAAGCGTTTAATTGTTTGTGATCTTTTGTTTGTTTTCAAGAAGATTGAAGAAAATATTTGTTTCTTTGTATCTCTTGACTTATAAAATATATCCTAAATTCTGCAAGTTACATGTAATTTAAGGTAAACACATACAGTTTCATTAAGGTCGGTGATTATTTCTTTTTTGCAAATGTCTCCTGACCACAGCTTGCCCTGTGTGCTATATATAATTATATAGATATGTATTAAACTTTATAGATCAGAAATATGTTGTTATCTAAGAAGATCTTTATGGTCATGATCTTGTACCTGAAAAGATGTATCTGTGTAAGTTTTGGTGTAAGATACAGCTTATATTTTCTTCTATATCAAAATGGAGCTATTGCTTCTATCTCAAATATGTTACACATTTTGTGCAACTCATTCAAAAGAATGACTTTAGATTTCATTAATATATTGAGATATTTTTATTTGTTTGATTTGGACACTTCTAGCGTTTGGTCTCAGTTGGTTTGGATTCGAAAAACACAGTTTGTGTATGGGACTGGAGAAAAGGAAAATTGTTATCAATGGCTCCTGGTCATACAGACAGAGTAAGTACAACTAAATAGTCTGGGCATCAGTGTCATTTCAGCTTGTTAAACCATGTCTGTATGTAGGTACTAGACCTATGTCTGAGCAAAACCCATTTTGTTTTAGAAACTGAATTTGCCTAAAAGGTTGATATGCATAAAGATGTGAAGATATTTAAGATGTGTGCATTTATTTCTGGAATAACTCAATATTTATTTGTATATGGTTTGTTGAGACTGAAAACATGTAGGAGAAGTGCATAATTAATGTACTTCTTAGACCCTAATCCCCATATGGGAAATCAAAATGCAAATAATTGCTTAATTTTTTTAGTCTATAAATGAACCTTAATGTTGTTTTATCATGTGTTTTAATTACTCTAGGGGAAAAAAAGCCAGAACTATATTTGGTATATATTGAAATTTCAGTATGGAATGAGAGGATAAAAAAGTCTTTCCAATAGATGCATTTAAAGCATTTCAGACTCCTGTTAATTTGCTAGAAGTTTTACTGTTTTAACTGTCCTGTGCTAGAAAGACCATCTCTGCTGACTGCTGACATCCTTTGGTTTTTTTTGTGCAGATATTTGATATTTCTTGGGATTTATACCAGCCAAACAAGCTCGTCAGCTGTGGTGTAAAACACATCAAGGTAATGAAATAACTCTTCATTTATAAAATATTTAAGCTGCAGTAATATATGCTCTATAAAATGCATAAAAATAGAATCTAAAAGGAATATAGAATGATAATATGGAAGGTGTTGTGTAAGAACAATATTAGTTCTTAGAACTGCAATCATGAATCACACCTGACTACACTAGATATGTTAAAAGATCTGTCTAGTGAAAAACAGACCCTCCCTGCTCAAAGACTTCATGCCCTGGCAGAAGCAGTGTAGTAGGAATGAAACAGTTGTCAGTAGCATTGTATGTAATGCCTGTAATATAATTTAAAATTTAGGTTCTCTAAAACATGCTGTTTGAAATCCAGAGTAGTGTAAGACAGGATGCACACGTTTAAGGTGACTCCAGGTACTCACGTTTCTGGATCTTGGACAATGAATGAATTGCTGCACTACAGAGGTGAAATTAATTGAAAAACCATTCAGTGAAAAAAAAACATTCAGGGGAAACAGTGAAAGAGAAAGGAAGAGAAGCAGCATTTTCCTTTCTTTTAATTCTTTTCCCTGCTTGTATTCATACCTTTGTCATTTGGAGCATTCTGTATCTGTTACAGGATTCATAATTTGAACAATTGATGTATTTTTCAAGCATGCTCTGTTTGATCCTGTAGCAAATTTTGTGCAGAAAGAACTTTTTTTTTTCAGCAGGGTTATCAATGATTAGGAACTGTGTTTCACTTTGGTCAAAAGTCGCTGTCTTCTCCCATGCACGGTTTTCTGTGTTACCACATCACAGCAGTAGATGGCAGCTTGAAAGTTCTGTATTGCTGCTGTGTGGAGGTTCCCATGGTGGGAAAAATGTGTTGCTTTTTATACAATGAACTTGTAGAGTAATATGTATTAGTGGCCTACTGGAAAAAGTCTTAAATCTGTTGGCTGGATTGCATAAGTCTGATTTGGCATGCAGGTGTTTAGCATGTCAGTTAGAGAATTCCATTAACTTGTTTAAAAATGATCTTTTTTTTCTACTTCTCTTAAAGGACCTTTCTGCCAATAGTAAGCTAATATTTGCCAGCAGTGATTTAGTATATTTAGGATGGCTTTATGATGTCAAAACATATCTATTTAGATAAGCAAAAGTTTGAGCAAATTTTAAAGCTCTACAAAGCCTTTCTAAATAGAAACATTATTTTAAAAATAACTACTGTTTCCTCTGGGAAACCAGTATGGAAAATCAGAATTATAGAGGTATTTAGGCATTTGGATCAGGCAAGAGATTGTTGTTGATGTGTGTTTTTTTTAAACCACACCTTCTTGTTCTTTCAGATATCAAGAATTACTTTCAAGTTTTTAATACAATTGTATTTTTTCTCAGATATTTTATGCAACTTGTAATAGTACTTGATCAAATTATGTAGATAATTCCATGTGAGCTGATGTTGAGGAATTACTTTTGTTAGATCCATCATCCACTTTCACATTGGAGCTAGGTGTTTGATTTATGCAGTGACCGTGTAGTTGCAGCCTTCTCAAGCAACAACATGGTCTATGCCTTGAAATCTGTACTTAAGTTAAAAAATATACTGTCATGGTTTCACCCCAGCCAGCAGCTAAGCCCCAACCAGCTGCTCACTTACTCCACCACTAGCAGGACTAGGGAGAGAATTGAAGAGTAAAAGCTGGAAAACTCGTGGGTTGAGGTAAAGACAGTTTAATAGAGAGAGCAAAACCTGCACATGCAAGCAAAACTCATGAAGGACTTAATTCACTGCTTCCCAGGGACAGGCAGGTGTTCAGCCATCTCCACAAGAGCACACATAAGTAACTTGGGAAGATAAACTCCATCCCCTCAAATACTCCCCCCACTTCTTCCTCTCACTTTGTTCTAAGCATGATGCCATTTGATCTGGAATATCCCTTTGGTCAGTTTGGGTCACCTCTCCCAGCTGTGTCTCTACCCAACCTCCCATGCATCCCCAGCTTCCTCACCAGTGTTGCAGTAGGTGAGCAAAAGACCCCTGGCTGTGCAAGCCCTGCTGAGCAATAACAAAACCATCTCTGTCTTATCAACACTGTGTTCAGCCAAATCCAAGAGACAGCTCCATATCAGCCATTGTGAAAAAAATTAACTATCCCAGCCCAAACCAGTACAACTAGTTAAGATACTGGGATTTGTCTAATCAGTACTGGTAATTTCTGCTTATTTCTGAATTACAGTATTGCAGATACAAAAATCTATTCATGGTAACTTCTTACATTATCCCATAATTATTGAAGTCTGCTTAGATTTTTGAATTGATTATTGGTAACAGAGTGTCTTGCTGTGAAATACAGTTCCCTAAACACATATGCAAGAAACTCTATACGCTGAGACAATGGAAGAATAACCTGCCAGCAGTGCTGCTTTCATGTTTTACATTGGATTACTTCAGCAGCTTCACTTTCCAGTGCACATTTACATGTGTGGACAGGAGGGTTTGAAAGCAAGTGCTTCTTGTTTGCAGAGATCTCAGAAACTACAGTGTTTATCTGGAGACTTAGTTGGCAAGTATTGTGCTCTCACAAGAGACTTTGCATGTCTTTAGTTCAGGATCCATTGGTACATGTTGGGTGACCTAGGAGGGAATTCACCCTTGTGTGATTGCTGCAATTAAACACAAATGATTTATTAGAAAGTTCTTAAAAATCTCTGCCTCAGATGGCTACTCCGTGTGATCCATGGTTCTTGTGAGAAATACATCTGCAAAAAAACCAACTGCCTTCAAACAGAGCAAATAGAGTTTCATCAGAATTCTGCATGCTTAGATGGTATCTTTAAATGTATAAAGTAACATAAACTACAAATACACCATTTTCAGTGTAAAAGTCTTACATCAAAGAAAGATAATTCTATTATGAAATACTTTTCAAAAATAACTGAAAATACAACTGACTCACAAATTATTATTTGAAAGAATTTTAGTTTAATAGCATACTGATATCCCAAAATTCCTTCCCAACTACTCTGTTATGATGATTTATGTTATGGAAAGATAAAGTTGGTTAATAACATAAAACACTGTTAACCTGGAGAACTAAGGCATGGAAAATGGTGATGTCTTTTGCAGGCAAGGTGCTTCTCTTTCAGATCTGCATATGAAATTATAAGGTGTTAGCAAAATAGCCATTTCTAAATCACTTCATGTTGCAGTTCTGGAGCTTGTGTGGCAATTCCTTGACACCAAAACGTGGTGTCTTTGGCAAGACTGGTGATCTCCAGACTATCCTGTGCCTGGCCTGTGCAAGGGACGAGGTGACGTATTCGGGGGCCCTGAATGGAGATATTTATGTGTGGAAGGGAATCAACCTCGTCAGGACAATACAGGGAGCCCATGCTGTAAGTGTCCCTTTCTAAATTAATGCTGAATGTTAAATAGATTTCTGGAAAGCCAGAAAGAGCAATGTGAAGTCACCTTGTCTGTGTTCCTAAATGGTTTCAGTGATACTCAGGATGTCATACTGGAATATTTTTTTAGAACAGTATACAGATTTGGAAAGTGAAGACATGTCAGTGAAAGTTTAACAAAAATTTTCCAAAGTGCTTGGTAATATCTTCTTTTAATTGAAATGTTTAATATGAATATAAAGTGATTATAATTTTGCTATGTAGGTTTTAATTACATTTTCCATGTTATTTTAAAGCATATGGGTTTGTGATTAAAATAGGCAGCAAAAAACCCACTTTTTGGTTTGCTGTCTGATTTGTGCATACTAAACTGTGAAAATCCTCGTTACCTCTCATTTGGTAATAGGCAGTATTTGAATTCTAATTGTGCAAGTATCACTTAAAAACAAAGCCAACCAGGTTCTGTTTGGTTTAACCTATGAAGCATGGAACTGCTAAGGTCACTTTGTGAAGCTATGTGATTTGCTGGTTGAATGTTAATTTTTGTTTTGAAAAGCATTGTACCTTCTTGATAATATTTGAAGTTCCAATCTTAGCAATTTAACATGGTGTGAAAAAACAAGCATATGAGTTCTGATATTGCAGCTTCAAAATTCTAGATAAAAATTATTAACAGTCAATGATTCTTGCTTGTAAGAATGTGTTTGTTTTAACTGGCCTGTTGGGCTGGGTGGCCTGATGTTTGTAACTGAAGTAGAAGAGTCACTCTTTGATTTAATCAGGTGGGGTGGAGGGGATGAAGGGATGAATGTTATGTGTGTGGGAGGGGTCACAGTCAGTTGTGGTAAGCAGACTCTTGGTTTACCAAAGATTTTAAAATACACATTGAAGATGACTGCAGCTTGTTGAATGAACTAATAATTCAAAAGTGATTGGAATGCTTATTCTGTCAGTTGTATAATGACACTGTCTCTGGTTATGAGCAAAGATAAATTATGAAGAACATCTGTGTGTGAAACATATCCCAGACTATATTTTGCATTTGAGATTTATTTATATACATAGAAGTGTATGTATATATAAATAAAAAAAAAATACAGATCAACATACACAAGCATACTGTCCTGTATGCATCTGTAGAAATATAAAATGTATTCAAGGGGGACCAAATTATGAATCAGGAAGTATGAGGGAGTATTTACAGTGTGGAGTTATTCTTGCTCTATAGCTTCAGATCTGGTTTCAGTCTTCATAGTAGGTGTTCAATAGTGTTCTGTTCTCTTCTGTGTTTTCCTGAGATGATTGGCCATTGCGTATGCAGATCTCAATTCCCAGAGGAAAAAGTGTACTTAGTCTCCTGTTGAAAACTGATGCCAAAATATTCTCCCATCCTGTTGGTGCTGTAGGAGACAGCTGTCCTGCATATTAACATACTTGTTACTTGGACTATTTAGACTTGCAACAGTTTATTTCACAGAATAATGCATTGCTTTTCAATTGTTTAAGTATGAAATGACAACTGATAAACATAAGATGATGAGAGCTTGTTGCTCCATTCCATTATGTGCTGTGTCAATTCTGACTTGACCATAAGATCAAATTTGAAGTGCAGTGACATCCTTATCTTCAGTAACATCAATGGGCAGAGCTCAGGTGACCTTGGAGCAGGTCTCATCTAGCCTTCTATTTTTGGCTCTGTCATCTAGGCTCAATGGAATTGTACTTTGCAGTACTGAAAATTAAATAGGAATACTAGTTCATGTCTTTGAAATTCATTTTTACAAGAGTTTAGAATCACTACAAATTTCACCGATTTCAGGGGAAAAAAACCCAATAAAATATGGAAACTTCTTTCCAACAAAATGAAGCCTTGTTTTTCAATTAAAAATTACCTTAAAGGATAATATTGACTACTCTAAGCCCAACATATGGAAACTTGGAATGACAGTATCTCTTCAACCATACTAAAATATTATAATGATATTTTGTGGCTACTTAATTTAATAAATTAATATACTTAATTTTATAAATTATAAATTATGTCCTTCTTGCCCAAAGGAAATGCAAGTGCAAACTACAAGATTTATGGTATATGTCTATTGTTGAAGGGACAGTGTGCACTGTAGTAGGGAATTGATACAAATTTCTCTTCAGTGTGCTAGTGTTGGAATTGTTATCCCTGCATACCTGTTCATCATCCTGCATCATGAGTCCTCAACAGATGTGACATATACTGTAATCTTATTGAAGAAGATGTCTCATTATTTGCATAAATACCATTCTTTTCTTGCAGCGTCACCAGCAGATATCTGAGAAACTGGAAAACAGTTTCTAAAGCATGTTAGTGATGTGGAGAAATAGTCCAGCCCCAGATTTATTATTTATTATTAAGACATTTTCTGCATTAATACAGAAAACCTGTTCTTTTCAAAGGTTGGTTCTCTTTGTTGTGGTTGCCTTAGCTGAAAGAACATTTTTCACTTTAAGAATAATTCAATGTGAAAAATAAGGCATGGTCTCCAAGTATGAGCAACCAAGGAAACAGCAACTTTTAAAACTAACAAGCAAAATAAGAATTCTTAATTCAGACAGATTATCTGTTTTCTGTCATAGCAATACTAACAGAGAGGAAAGTAGAGTTTCCTGAAGATTTCCATCTGAATTTGAGTAGAAACAAAATGTTGAAAGCACATAAGTTAAGAGTTGAAAGGGGATTAGGGAGTTCACTTAAAATAGATATAGGAATGAAAAGTTGGAAAATATGTAAATGAGCAGGATTTAGGAGTAAAGACACAGAATTCATGTGCAGGGAACAATGGATAACAATGGGAAACTTCAATTCTAGATTTGCCTCCTAAACAATAATCTTATTAATGAAAATTTTAATGGAGAGAAAGGAAACAATAACATGAAAGCATGTGTAAATTCACTGGCAATGGTAATACTCCATGAGGTTATTTGTAGGTGATGGATCTGGCTCTGGAAAGTTAATAAATACCTTGACTACTAAAAAAAAAAATTAATAGTTGTCTCATTTGTGTACCAGTGTAAAAACAAATTATAGAATCTTCCACTTACCACCTTATATGTTCTAAATTCAAGGTAGTCCATAGCTATTAAGATATATACAAGATGTTACTTGGATATTAAAATTGTATGCTTAGTTAAAACGCTCTATGTTTTAAAGATTCTTGTGTGCTATGCTTTTGCCTTGCATAGTTAATGTACATAAGATGCTTTCTCAGGAGATGAATAATTAATTTTGAGATAGTCTTTCAGAGGTACACATTAAAGTTGTGCGGATTGATGTCAGAAACTGAGGTTAAATAACAAGCTTGAGGTTAAATAACAGGCACTCTGTTAAAACCATTGCACGCCTATGTCAGTGTGCTGGATACTAATTAAATATAAATGGAAACAATATAATGAACTTAAATGAATGGTTTTAAACTGGTATCATGTACCAACATCACGACCATTAAGTCATGCAGTATTTTCTTCTGCTGCTTAGACTAGTCATTGGTTTCAAAGGAAACTGTCCACTTCTTTTAGCCAATGGGATATATATCTTATATGTATCTTAATGGGAGGTATATGGACCACTATTTTATTTTTTTATAGTAATATGCACATTTTTGAGCTCTTTTCTGGATGATTTGTTAGACAGGAAGATCACATTTCACAGCAGTGTCTCTCCTCTGTAAATTCACTGACACCTATCTTAAATGTTTGCAATCTGTTTCCTTACTGGGAGAGACTCAGGGTGAGTGCCCAACATGGGTGTTGCTTTACATTTCTGTGTCCTGCAGTGTACCTAGGAGTAAAAAGGAGGCACTGGAGTTGTTTCTGTGTTGGTGTAGTGTCTCTGTTCTCCATGTTGCTCAATTGAAGTCAGTTGCTCCTAAGTTTCCGTATGATCTTCCAAGCTTGGTCCTAGTTATAGCTAGCTGCAGTCATCATGTGTTTTAGGAATTGCATAGTCAGAATGGTGGATTTTATACAAACAATCGCCTTTAGATAAACTGACACTTGATTTTTGCAAGATAGGTCCAGCAGCAGTAAAAAACCATAAACTGCTTCAATATTGGAAACTTCTTGGATTCAAGTAGTGGCTAAGTATTCTTGCAGGAGGAATCATCTTTGTCAAATTCTTCTTGTACTTCTCCAGCTTTCAACTATAATTTCTGGTAGATCTGGGCATTTATTTTTTATTTGCTTTCATTCAACTAATTTTTTTTCTTAAATTTGAGGGAACACAGGTGTGATACCAGCTGGTTATGTTGGAAAAACAGTAAATAGCATTCTGAGAAAATGTTGCTGGATTTGAGATATTATTTCCAGAATTTTCACATTCATTAGGAAGTGTAATGAAGAATTTGTAAAAGAAGAATGCAGTCTGTATGCCAAGCTTCATAAGTTTCAAGATGGATGTCTTTGATTTACACCTTTTATTTTCATTCAGAAGCACAGTCTTTGTGGCTCACATTCAATTGGATCTAACAAAGTCAGTGCAATTGTTTGCCTTTCATTACTGCTAGAGGATTTTTAAACATCAAGAATCAAATTATGTTGATTACAATTTCAGGCTGAAGGATTAAAGGAGCACGAAGACTCCAAAGTTGATTTGCATTAACAATCTTGTCAGTTTTTAAAAGGAAGGATTTAGTGGAGGGTTTACTGGCCAGCTACTCCAGTAAAGAATCTGTCTTTTCCCCTTTAAGTGTGAGCCTAACAATTATATGAAATGTAGCAAAGCTCAGCTTTTTCCATTAGATGCTTACAGTCCCCATTAATGAGGGGCATTTTTATAGTTTTCATCTCGTTCTCTTATTCCAGTGGCACAAAGACTGCAATGAGAGTGTCCTATTGCATTTCAAGAGATTGAGCAAGCACATCTGCCAAATCTCCTTGACAACCACTATGTCCTTTTCAAGATAAGGATATTCTGTGGAATGGAAAACAGATTAATGCCGGATCCACTTGATCTTATCTTCAGAGCATTCCGCCAGCTCCCACATTGCCAGATGTCTGATTGTTTTTTTAATACTGACTAATTAAATAATGGATTTTGGAAAGAGTTAATTAGAGAAAAGAAAATAATTCTATTATCAAGATTGCATTCCAAAAAGAGCTTTAAAAGACTTGGACAGAATTCAGCATAAGGTACAAAATGAGCTGAAATTCCTCTAGACTTATATTTATTCCATGGCACCTAGAATCATAGAATCACTAAGGCTGGAAAAGGCCTCCAAGATTAGAGTCCAATTGTTAACCTGGCACTGCTATGTTCAACCTTAAACCCTACCCACAAGTGCCACATTCCACCTGTTTTTGAACACTTCTAGGGATTATCCCTCTAGGACTTCCCTGGGCAGCCTTTTCCAATACCTGGCAACCTTTTAGTGACAAAATGCTTACTAGTATCTGATCTAAGCCTTCTCTGGTGCAACTTGAGGCCATTTCACTCATCCTGTCACTTGTTACCTGGAAGAAGAGACCAAACCACACCTGGCTACAGCCTCCTATCAGGCAGTTGTAGGGAGTGATAAGGTCTCCCCTGAGCCTCCTTTTCTCCAGGCTAAACACCCCCAGCTCCCTCAGCTGCTCCTCATGACACTTCTGCTCACAATAGTAAAAGTTAATGCAGTAAAACAGATAGACACACATGGAGAAATACACTTTGTGCTGTATTTTCAAAAATCTCTAGGCTCCTAAAGAAACAGATGACTTTCAAGATGTTAGAGATAATGAGAGTTAGACTTCTAATCTGCTTATGACTTAAAAATTCCACTACATTTCTGTTTATACACGTACTGCTCCTGAACTTGTGGTTTGTCATAAAAGTCTCTTTCTTGAGAATGGACATGACATGCCAAAAAATTTGAAGTTCTGTCATCCAAGTCTTTCAGATTTCATTGTCATTTGATATCAGAGTAGGCTTCTTTTTTTGGTGAAAGCTGAAAGATTTCTTTTTTTGTAACATGAAAAAATTTTATCCTTGTTACCTGATGCTAGAGAAGCAAACACAATCCATATTTCACTATAAGTCCATTGTGATATTTTTCTTAGTTGTAATTTAAGAAGAAAAAGCGTGTCTGTAGGAGATAATAGTCATGAATACCCCAGAATTCTTACAAGTCACATTGTATCCAATTTGTTCTGTGAGTGTACAGCTCTTTTTTCCCCCAAAAGTCAATCTCTCCTTTGCAGACTGCTTTGATCTTTGCAGTTAATGGACTTCATTACTATAAAATCTGGACTCTCTCTTAAGAACTGTTGGAACTTTACTTCTTTACAAAACTGAAATTTCAGACCAATATTTTAGAAGATATGTGTATATTATTGGCTGGTCTACTTCCTTTTGGACAGGAATTGAAACAGATTTTCTCTTCCATTGTTTCTAATGCTGTCTTGTTTACTTTTGTCGTAGCTGAATATTACATACTTAAAATAAATATAAAGTAATTTTTAAAATTCTCATAGGCTTATCAGATAAAGTTGCCCTTTCAGTAGCTTTGCTTACTGAAATGTATGAGTTATTTCTGAAAATAAGGCTAGTGAGATGTGTAGGTAATTAAAAAAAACCCAATAGTGTGTATGCCATTTAGCTATGTATCATGTTAAATCAAATATAGTGGCTATGTGGCTATAGTATCTTTATTTTAATACTGCATGCATCATCTTTGCCTCTTTGTTATCCTGAAGAAAATGTGTCAAGTGGATTGAAGAAAATGGGTTAGGTTTGGTTTCCTGATGTTTGCCTTTAAAATAAGAATTTATATTAAGTTTTCAACGGTGTAGCATGATCATTGTTTTTCTTAAGTTTTATTTCTAAACTTAAATTTTAAATCAATCATCCTTGGTTTAAAAAATAAAAAAATCCCAGATTTTTTTTTGCATTGTTGTATAGCAGCTGAGTACTAGCAACAAAGGCCCTAAAGCAATCCTAATAGAGATCATGGGAAATCTTCATGCTGACATTTATCAGAGTTGGACCAGGTCCTAAGGCAAGAGAATATGAAACTAAGCTCTTCCTAGGGATGAGAAGCAGCATCACCATGATCATCAGAAGGAAAACATTCCTGCAGCAATTCACTTTCTGTTTATCACTTGTGGTTAATTCTGCTTGTTTTGAGTTTCTTTCTGTTTCTGACTTTCTCATATTTGAAGCTTGTCTTAGTTGCACACTGGTTTTCTCCAATCTGTGTATGTTGTTAAAAGTAACTTTCTTCTCTCTTTAGGCAGGAATTTTCAGCATGAATGCGTGTGAAGAGGGGTTTGCCACTGGTGGCAGGGATGGCTGTGTTCGCTTGTGGGACTTAAATTTTAAACCAATAACTGTGATTGATCTCAGGGAAACAGACCAGGGGTATAAAGGTAAAGATAAGTTTGTTGCTGTCAATATACCAATAAGATAGGAAATTTATCAGTGTTTTGAACAAGAAAAGACTTTAAAACCCAAAGTGTTGTTTTATGTATGTTACCATGAACTATTTGCTAGAATTAGAATAGATCGTGCCCACTAGTATGAAGGCCACAGTTACTTTTACAAACAGTACATATGATAATGATGTAGACACAGATTTAATTTTTAATGCATATTGTTTCTAGAGCACGGCAGTTTTTAACAAGGAACAGTAATGATTTAAGAGAACTTGAGACAGTGAGATCTACAGTGCAAAACCATGGAGTACAACAATTTCATTTGCTAGTTATCCAAATATCCTTTAAAACTATTTGGATGTTATCTACAGTTTTGTGAAACTTAGAACACTGCTTACTTGTGAATATGACTTCAGTTTCAGTTCATGTCATGCTAAAACTTTACATAGAGTGTTTCAGATACAGTTGCTCAGTTGCTGTAATGATTTAGGATAAGAATACAAACATGTACTGAAGCACTAGTGTCACTTACAATATTGCTTTTGTTGGCATTTGGTTTTCTTCACCCCCAGTCACTTTTGTTATTTTCTAATATCTTGCCAAGAATTTGAAAATGTGTTAGAATGTCTGATAGCAATGAGATACTCAGGTCAATACTTATCTGATTACAAGTGAAGTCTTTGTACGGTATATTTGACATGGCATTCCCACCAAGATTGTGAAGTATTGCAACAAGATGGAGCACATTTAATTTTAAATATGCCCTGCAGTAGAGTGGATCTGTTTTAAATTTAAATTTACTCAGCTGCTGCTTCTCAATTTTGATGCGTGTAGCTGAAAGCTGTTTCATTCATTTTCATTCTTTCAGACTTGTTCTCACCTCCAGTTGCCTCCTTTACTTCTGAGGTAACAGACTCTTACCATAAACTTTTGGCTTGTCAAATGCCCATGGCAGAGCAAGCAGTTTTAAAAAAATCTTATATTGAATAAAATGAGTTTTCTGACTCTTTTCCCTTCACTCTTTTTTTTTTAATATATACTTCTGAGGATTGTCTCTATGACCTGTCCTCTTGCTCATTTTCTTAATTGTATTTTCTGCTACTTCACTGTCTTACATCTTGGTATAGCTGATATATATCCTCCAAGTTGTCATGAAAAAGTTTATGTTCCAAGGGCAAGTATGCCACTATCTATGAAACAGATAAAAAGAGTAAAATAAGTAAATCCAGGAATAAGAGAAGGGATATGGACATTTCTTGACATTTTCTTGCTTTTGTGCTTTGTCTTTTGCTACTTTACTCGTTTTACAAGTTCTGAGGATGTATCTCTCAGTAACAATCTCTTCTACAGGTCTCTCTGTAAGAAGTGTTTGCTGGAGAGGAGACCATATACTCGTTGGGACACAAGACAGTGAAATTTTTGAAATTGTGGTGCATGAGCGCAACAAGCCTTTCCTGCTAATGCAGGGGCATTGTGAAGGAGAGCTCTGGGCTCTGGCTGTCCACCCTACAAAACCCCTGGCCATGACTGGAAGCGATGATCGATCTGTCAGGTTAATTTTTTTTCTTATTTAAACTGCATACAGTTTTAGGCAATCAACACATTTTGTTGGTAGCCTAATTGAAATGTATCCATTTTAAAGTTAGTAAAATGTGGCATTGATGTACTCCTACAGTTAAGTTGCCCAGGAAATGAGTGATCTTCAGTAATAAAATACAGTGGAAGTATGTATTTCCCAAAACCCCCCATATATGAAATTTGAAAACATTTTGTTTGAGCTAACACTGAGCACTCAGAGACAAGAATCCTTTAAGTCTTTCCTTTTCAGGAGTTATGTTAAGCATGCACAGCTTGCAATGAAAAAAATATGGGATAAAAACTTACACATTTAACTCTTACCATATTTACTTTTCCAAATGCTGCAAATTAACTTTTAATGTGTGAATTTCCTCAAACCCAGTCCATGCATTGTAAACAGAATATAAATGCTCAAAAAGTGCACCAAATTACTCCCTCCTACATGTTCATCTCTATTTTTTTTTGCTCAAAATTGCCTTTTGTTTCTTATAAGTTAAATGTGTTGGCATTTTTGCTGAATATCTTGAGTGCAACACAGTTAAACAAATCAGTAATTCAATTATTAATATTATTATTACTCTCAAATTCCAGATATGATTGTAAATAATAGATGTAATCTACCTTGTTATAAAAACTCACATATTTGAATATTATTGGTTATAAGGAGTTATCAATAATGAATTCATAATAGGAAAAGTTGTTTATACTCATCAAAGTCTCTAATTGTTATTTAATATTTCTGACAAAAATGATTAGCAAAATAATGGAATTTTTGTAGGAGTGGTCTAAAAGCATGTATTGTCATATGCTATAATTTTTTTATATTCAGAAAATCAAAATTAATCTATCCCCACATTTTCATATTAGAGATATTCCTGCCTTTTAAAATATTAGAATATTTCTTACTGTATGCATAATTCACACTTAGGTTTTAGATTTTCCTTGTGGAAAATTATTTTAAAATAGGGACACTGCCATGTCCAGCATTGTGCAGAAATGGAGGGCTTCATCTTCTCTCTGACAAAGCTGCACACCCATTTTACATGAGAAATAATGACTTTGTTTTAGAATCTGGAGTTTAATAGACCATGCTCTGATTGCCCGGTGCAACATGGAGGAGCCCATTCGCTGTGCCGCCGTCAGCACCGACGGAATCCATCTTGCTCTTGGCATGAAGGATGGCTCTTTCACCGTGCTTAGAGTCAGGTATGGTACAAAACTTAAATATAGATATGTTATTAATGTTTTGATCTCTTGTGGCCATGCACGTGGTCACTTGTGTTTTTGTTTTAAATTGTTGAGAGTATTCAGATTTTTTAAATGTGTGCTACGTATGTTCATGTTGTTCTATAACAACCCATTTGAAAAAGTATACTGGTCTATTTGCAGGGAATGGCAGTGTTCTAGGAAATGTTTTACTTTAGGTTTTATATTTATGAATTATCCTTGAACTACTAAGAAATAAATTTTCATTACTTTGTAAATTGTTTCTACGTGTTGGAATTCTGCTGTCAGCACATCATGCATACAAAACAAGTAGTGCCTTGTGCTGCTGTGATCCCACAGTTTTAAAGGGAAAATGAGATTTGTGTCTCATGTCAGTGAAGTTTTCTTCCATGGGTCAATAAAGATCTCATAATTTACTTGATGAAATTTTCTTGTGAACCCAGCTCGAACAGTTCCTTTTGTTCCCTGTCCTACAGCCCAGTGAAGCACCTTCTTGTCTCACTGTTTCCTTCGTTTTTTTTCCCCATGAAGCCCTAACCAACTCTAAAAACAGCAGTGTTGTGGTTGCACACAGGACAGTTAGGTTCAATATATAATTTCACAATCTTGTTCGTTTTTTAGACTGGGAACTTGACAGTATGATGAGGCTCTTCTCTACTTATGACATGCTTTCTTTCATACTACAGAGATATGACTGAGGTTGTTCATATCAAAGACAGGAAAGAAGCTATTCATGAACTCAAATATTCTCCAGATGGGAATTTCTTAGCTGTTGGCTCCAATGACAGCTCTGTGGATATATATGGTGTTGTTCAGCGATATAAGAAAGTTGGGGAATGTATTGGATCCTTAAGCTTCATCACACATATGGATTGGTCTTCAGACAGTAAATACTTACAGACCAATGATGGCAATGGAAAGAGACTTTTTTACAGAATGCCAGGTAAGGTTCTGGGTTGCCTTCATGCTATTTGTTACTTATAACAGAAATAACATATAGTCGTTTTGTAAAAAAAAAAAAAAACAAATGTAAATCCTGGTTCAAAGCACGGGGTATAGATGAAAGATTTTGTATGTTCATAAGATTATTTGCCACATTTGAGTAAGTGCAGCATTTTTCTGTCAAAGTTCCTGAAATACTTTTATCCTTATGTGTTTAGTCTTTTTTCCAATGTATATTTTTATACTAGAGATGCTACCTTATAATTTATTTTATTTCTCGAAAATAAATTTTTGCTCCCACTTTTTTAGAAGAATTAAAATGCAGCATTTAAATTAAATTTTGCAATAGCTTAATAGCTTTGTTCTTATAGAGCTTGGATAATAAATAAATTATTATTTTATTGCACTGAATGGTTTTTAAAGTGTGTGGACTAATAGGTATGTTGCAGCTCAGAAGAGGCATTTGGTTGTCTAAAACTATGCAGCAGACTGAGGAATTCAACTTAAAAGAGCTTTTACAGTGAGGAACTTTGTGATAACCCTATTATTGCAAGTGTTTTCAAAACAGTTTTCTTGAAAACTTGACTGAAGCGTCCCACAGTCTTGAAATAATTTCTGTTAAGGTAGTTCCCTCTGTAGAGGACATGCACATAGTGCTACCTCAAAGCTTGAAATTGAAGTAGTCCTTTTTAGAATATGCCAGTGGCAGTATTTATCACAACCTTTTACTTCTGTCTGTTGCATACACTCTTTACATAATATTCTGTATTCTTTCCACTCATCTTTGTAGTATTTTTATTTGTAGTAACTGTGTATTATCACCACTTTTTATCTCGTCCCTTCATTCTTATACAGATTTATAAGGATTTATGCTTTGCTCTGTACATTATTCGCAGATTCTTGGAGCTTTTTATGATTCTCTGCTGAAACATTCCATTCATTCTATGCCCAACTTTGATTCTGTGCATTGAATGCAGCAGAAGATGTGTAAGAAAAGATTGTGAGAATTTAATTAAACAGTAACAAATAGACACAGAATGAGCAATTTGAAGTTGTAAGACAGCTTTCAACCTGGAGTTTCTTCATGTGTTAGAATGTGGGATTGTGAAACCTTGTTTATGAAAAAAAGTTTATCAAAGTCAGTGGAGTTGGAGGAATCTCCCATACATTTCAAAGTAGTGATCAAATTGTGTAACACTTGAAATTCCACAATGAATTAAGGAACTCAGAGTTGTCTGGCACAAGACCTGCAGGACTTAGTTATGGATATAAACAGTATTGTTGATCATAGTTTACATGGGTTAGTGATTGAAAGGCTGAGAAGTGGATTGCTGTCCTGCTCACCTTCTGCAGGTGTGTTCAGTCTGACACACAGCTTTCACCTTTGCTTTCACTGTTCCTGCATTGCTCCAGCCCTTGGCTTCTGGCCTTTCCAGAACACACAGAACACACTATTTAATGGGCCTTTGGTCTGACTCAGTTCCTCACCTCTTACCTTGTGAGACTGGATCAATTTCACTACATATAGAGCTGGTGTGAAATAATGGAACAAGGATCTAAGCACAAAATAGGTGGTTTTAGTAATTTGTAGTGGCCAGATGTGAGTTTTTCAGTTCTTGCTCTAAATAATCCAAGTTTCTACAATCATTCAGCAACAGAATTTTTTATGAACTTTATCTTAGAATGATTGCATGTATAAACACTTAAAAAATAACACAGCCTCAAGCAGATACCAAGAAATAATAAAAACTATAAAGTACCAAACCTGTGATCTTCTGTTAAATAGTCTTGAGAAGTCTTCTTACTGATACTGTTGGTCATAATAGGCAATACTAGATCAGGGCCATTTCAGAAGTCAGTTTTTAATTCTGTTGTACTTGGTTTCAATTTTTAGAGAGTTTTTAAAAATGTTGCATTCTTTAAAATTGCGTGAGCTAATATTGAGAAACGGCTCTTTATTTTTTGCTTAGGTGGGAAAGAAGTAACAAACAAGGAGGAATTGAAAGGCATTCAGTGGGCATCATGGACCTGTGTTTCTGGCCTTGAAGTTAATGGAATCTGGCCCAAATATTCTGATATAAATGATATAAATTCTGTGGATGCGAATTTTATTGGTCAAGTTATGGTTACAGCTGATGATTACGGAATAGTAAAGCTCTTTCGGTACCCATGTCTAAGAAAAGGTAGTGCCTTTTAAATTCAATTATATGCATATTTTAAAATTGTGACTATTCAAGAAAAATGTACTAGAAGACTGGAAAATGAAATGGTTTTTCAATATAACTTTTTTCAAAAAGAGTTCAACAAAATGTGGGAATACCAGTCTTTAAAAACAATACCCAAAACATTAATTTAAATACATAAAGGTTGAAGACATATCCCAAGACCTATCCATGCAGTTGTAGCCAGCATTAAAATTGAATGGTGTGGAGAATTAAGTTCTTCAAACAGCTCTGAAACAACGAAGCCTTCCTGATCTAAAAAGATTGCTTATAATGGAGTGCTGTTAGGAACTTCATTTCAGTAACTCATCCAATGACTGTGTTGTGGTTATGTAGCCATGAAAACGTTGACTGGATGTCGCTGTACTACTACTACCAGTTCTACTGCTAAACGTGGGAGGAGATGAATTGTCAGAAATGCTTAGCACTGACATTGTACATTGGGAACTTGTGCTACAAGCATGTATATGGGGGTGTTTTCATAGACTTAAATATACATGATTTAAATAACTGTATTTTTTTCAAAGTAGAAGTAATAATTTTACTTTGTAAAAAGTAAAATAAAATTATTACAGTGAAATTTTTTAAATCTCTGGTACACCTCATACGGCATTATCATATGTCTTCAGTTCTTGTGTTTGACTTGATTAAGTTATTATATTTTGGAACCTAAACTAAAAAATGTATCTTATACACACATTAAAATTTGTGAAAACTGCAAAAAAATGTTGCTATTGATTAAAATACCAGTGTTTATTAAACACTACTTTTTCTATGGGTTCTTTAATATGATTTTATGGGGTGATTCTGAAACATTTATTTCACAAATATTGAGGGATATTTTTATTCTTGTTCTAGGAGCAAAGTTTAAAAAATATCTTGGTCATTCTGCTCATGTCACAAACGTCAGATGGTCACACGATCACCAGTGGGTTGTCTCCATCGGGGGAGCTGATCACTCTGTCTTTCAGTGGAAGTTTGTTCCCGACCGCAAGCTGAAGGACACTCTTCATATAGCACCCCAAGGTAAGGAAATAACTGAAAGAAACACCGTAAAAGGGTGGAAGGCAGGGAGGCTAAAAGAGAAATAAAATTCTTTGGTGATGGTATTGAAATGAATATTCAAAATTGAGAGTCTGCTCAATTACAACAGTTGTTGTTCTTTAAACTTTGGAGGTGCCTGAAGCACCTGATAGAGTTGTCTGATATTTGCCAGTACCCTGTGGTCCTGGTTTGGCATTAATTGATCTTTGGTGAGGATTTAAAAAATCTGTGCACTGGCATTTGGCCAATGGTCAAAGCATCACACCTGTGTGTTCAGGCTAGCAAGGGTAGGAAAAACCTTCACTGCTGTGACTCTTTTACAAAGAAAAATTTTAGAAGTTCAAACATAGGATTTTCTGAATTCTGTATATATATATATCACCCTTTACTAAATTGGCAACAACTGCATGCTCAGGTGTCACTGGAAAAATACGGTTTTATACTAATTGTTTAAAATTTTGAAGTATTTAGATGATAGTGTAAGTATTATAGCTGATTTTTTTTTTTAAGCAGAATATAGATGTTTAGTGTTTGGGAAAAAATGAAGATCGTGTTTCTACTAGTGACTAATTAAACAGTTATTCTCATGAGGTTCCTAAAATCAAAACAGTTAACTGAGTGCCTCCCTTGGAAATTCCTAAAGGAATTCAGAGAATCATCTGGGGAAATGAGACTATAGTTACAATAAAATAGGCTGTTTCACCATTTAATTGCTCAGATCAGATGAATATGTATCAGTGTATATTTAGCATACAGGTAAATACATACAGATGCAGTTCTGAACTTCTCAGTGAAAAATGCACAAGGAAACAATAATAGGCTCTTCCTACATGTCGAACTTTGTGTCTACCCTTTTTCTCTGCAGTCACAATAAATCTTTCCTCTTTCTTCCTATCTATAATTTTTTCCCTCCCCCTAACCTATTTGAAGAATTTCTACTTGCATCAGTGGCTCACTTTAACATAAGTTTCTCCTTGGACCCTTTGTTAATTTTGTGCAAGTCTTAGTTTCTGCTTTATACTGATTATTTAATTATCTTCTTTTTCCTTTCCTCCTACATTAAAGCTCATGAAATTATTTTAGTTAATGAAAGCTAACTCACTCCAGCACCCAAAATTATTGTATTTATGGCTTATTTCCTATGTAGCAGCAGAATTGTTCCGGTCAATTATTAGCATGTTATGTTGTAGCTGATAAGCATTGATAATCAAATCAGAAACTTTAGGCTGTTAGCTTAAACTTTCTGGCTTGTAGTTTAGGTTACTTAATTTTTTATTTCTGTTTTCTTGGTGACAGAGAGTCTGGTTGATTCTAATAGTGATGAATCAGATTCAGATCAGTCTGATGTTCCAGAGCTGGACTCTGAAATTGAGCAAGAGACACAGATCACCTATCGTCGACAGGTAAAGATTTTAGTTTTCATGGCAGTTGGAAGCTTCCTAGTGTTTATGTTGGTCATTTATGAAGACTGTTGAAATCTCAGGACTGAGGAGATGGCACGAGAACTGACCAAAACCTTTAGAAGTTTTCTTACCTCATGCATTCAAAAGAACAAGCTTATTAAAATAGAATGATTAATTAATAATTACAACTAAGATATTAATTGTAACAGAGAGAAAAATTATTACTTGTAATCCTAGAATGCAATTTACAACCAAGTTGCACTATAGAGTCACCAGCTATAGGTATTGGAGGGTTTTTTTCAGTTATATATGCTTTTTCTTAAAGGTTTACAAAGAAGATCTACCTCAACTTAAAGAGCAATGCAAAGAAAAAAGAAAAAGTGCAGCTTCTAAGAGACGTGAGCGAGCCCCAGGGAACAGTATAAGACTACATTTTGTTCATGGGTATGCAAACTAGCATTCTTTAAAATATACAAGCAGACTGTTTGATTTTATAGACTGGTGTTTATAATTTAATAATATGATTAAAGACTTTTATGCCTGTTGCTTTATGATTTACTGTTTTTATTTATATCTATAGAAATAAATTTACACAAAATAAATAGAAAGCTTTCATGCCAGCATACTAATTCTACACATGAATTCTGAAGTGATTTTGAACTCAAACTTTAGCTGGTACTTGTTGCTTGAATACAAGTGACTAAATAAAGTATTCAGTAATCTCACCCATACTTTTCACTATCTGGAAAGCAGTAGTTCTCTTTGATGTATGATTTTGATAGCTAGAACAGAAACTTCGTGTAGTTGAAGATGACTGGGTTCTGGACAGTGGTATTTCTAGCAGTGATTTA